>NC_135265.1:149312282-149683532 GCF_051311805.1 Agelaius phoeniceus | reverse complement strand
GCACAACCTGAGAGTTGAGGATGGTCACTGACTGCCACTGACCATGTCTGCATCTAGAATTTTCCCATCTCATTCCAGTTTTTCACATCATTGAGCTTCCTATGTTTCTTTTTTCTTCCATCCCCATAAACTCACTAGCAGTAAGTACCAGGTAATTTGTATTATGTCAAAGGCTTCAACCAAATGGAATTGCTTCCCAGTTCCATGTTCTCTCCTGACTGAACAGCTGTTTCACAGAGTACAGGTCACTCTGGGATTTGAACCATTTTTGTGTCTCAAGGAAAAGACCAAATGCTCATTATACCTGGAAGAGGCATTTAAAAGGAGAGCTGGGCAGGCACAAAGCCTTTGTTATTTCAGTTTGCTCATTGTGTTCAGAGAGACCTCAGATGTGCACCCACTTCTGCTGTAGACCTGCCTGGCAGTGCTCAGGGCCCCTCAAAAATGTTCTGTCTTGCTTATGACTCAAGCCAGTCCTGACACAGGCTTATCTCAGGGAGGGTCTGGCAGCTTTGCCTGTGTTTGTGTAAAGGAGGGAGTCATCATCTTGCTGGCATAGCTCTGTTCCCATTTCTCAGTCTCCATCTTCTTCTGGAGAGAAACCCAGCAATTAACACCAAATTTTTGCCTACTGGGAAAAAGTATCAGTAGGCCCTTAGTGTGAGATATTGTGTTTCTCTTCACCAACATCCTTTCTCCTGTTTATGATAAAGTGATCATATTTTGTATTACCTATCCTCATTATTGCAGCTAGAGCAAATGGCTGGACTGTACTTTATCTCTGTCATGCTTTTCCTTCAGCCCTTTGCAGAACTGCATAGGTGTCCTGTGTCTAGCCAGTGCCTCTGCTGCTTTTCCAGAGGCAACATTGTCTAATCTGCTGGAATATTTGGCTCCTGGAAGAAAATCCATCTTTCTGACATCACTGTGATGGGAGAGGAAGCTGGAGCTGTGTGTGGGCAGGCAACTGACTAAGCAGAGGAAGATCAGAGTGGGGAAGAAATGAATAAATGAATTAGGTTTTGTTTCATTAGAAGGATCTGCACAATTAGAGGTGCTCCCCCATCCTTTTTTTTTTTTTTTTTTCTTCCCTGAAGCAGCCAAATCTCTGCTACAACAATTGTGCTTCAATTTTTTCCCAGGTTTTAATGATGGTCTCAGTGCACCCACTGCCAGTGCTTTAACTTTTACCAGTCAGTACTACTGTGAAAACAGTGGGTGTAAATTCAGTGGGCCAAATATTTTCTTGTCTGCTCTTCAGTCTGTAACCTCAATACTGACACCTACGCAACCTGTGCTTCTTTGTGCCTGAAGAGAAAAGGGGTTATAATATCAGAGGGAAAACTAGTTGATGCACTGAATATTGTTTTATCAAGTCTTCTCCCTTACTACCAAAAAGCCCTAAGTATCCCATCCATCTTGCTGTATTACTCACATATCCTGGAACCTCGCATGTAAATGTTGAGGCTTTATTGTTGAGTGAGGTTCCCAAATCCAGTGCTTTTTAGGAAAAGCACTGCACCATATAAGGGTTATCCCATGCCCTTTCTGCAGTCAATGAGCCCATTGCAGAACCCAGGACAGACTCCAGACAGGTAATTCTGATGCACTGCCCTGCTAACAGGAGCCATATCTGTATGTGATGCTTGGCATTCTAATTTAGGCACATCCAGCAGTTCAGTGTGACAAAGGGCATTGCTTTTGCTGGATAA
The DNA here is from genome assembly GCF_051311805.1 of Agelaius phoeniceus. Taxonomy (NCBI): domain Eukaryota; kingdom Metazoa; phylum Chordata; class Aves; order Passeriformes; family Icteridae; genus Agelaius; species Agelaius phoeniceus. The sequence goes on along the minus strand of NC_135265.1, from coordinate 149,681,820 downwards.
TCCTGTGTCCATCCTGCAAAACCTTGTCTGTTTTATTGAGAAGGGATTGTGTAAGAAGGCAGCAGGACTGGTCTGCTGCTGCCAGATTCCTCTGCAGTGGGTTTTTTTTCTCCTCCAGCCTTTCCAGGGCCCTACAGACTCCAGGGCAATCATTTTTCCAACAAATCATTAAATTTTCTAAATGGTAGAGGTCAGAGAGCAGCACTGAAGTTTTGGCAGAATTGTTATTTCCCCTAGTTGCTTGTGAATCTTCACCATTTTGTTCTACTGGTTAAAAGAAGAAAAAACAGTAGAACACAGAAGAAAGAAATGGAATCTTAAAGTGAAAATTTGAGAATGAAACTTTAATGTGTTTGCTCTTTCTATTGGGAGAAAAGTACCTTTCACTGAGTAGCCTTATTTAAAGAATGGGAAAATAATAAAAAATACTTATAATGACAGATTTTTCTGAAGAAACAGCAGAAAACACAATTGTTTGGAGTGTTTTCAAATAGCTTTTTTTGTATTTGCTTGAATAAATAATACATTTGCCTTTTCCAGTCCCCATTGGTAGCAGTAAGAGCATCGACACTTTTCTGTTTTGGCAGCTAAAGCAGCGTATGTGAAGTACTCATTGCTGCAGTGTATTGATGTTAAAAATTCTCCTGGGAACACACTGCACATTTTGTCAGCAATATACCAAGCTGTTGCTTGCTGAAAGTCTTAAATTCAAGATATTTGTAGTTCAGGCAGTACAAAGGAAAGCATTAATGTGGAAACTATACCTCCAAAGCAAGTGGATCTGGGTGTCTGACAGTGGTTTTCAGCGGCTTTCTGGAGGATACAGGTATCTTTAATTTCATTCCTTGAATACATAATTTGAAATAACATTTATGTTGGAAGATTGATTGACTTTCTAAGGAGGAAAAATAAATAGTGATTAGCAAATCCATTTCTGACTGGGCAAATCAATGTAGTTTACAGAAGAAGCGAATTAAATCAAATGGCCTAAGTGTGGTTTTGCAGGTAATAACAATGATCTAACAGAATTTAAGATACAGAAAAACACTAAAAAACAGCATAAAACTATTAGTTTTCTGTCACTGCTTGTGCTTGTAGAATTTGTTTTTACATGCACATTCATGTTCACATTGGCACTGTGTGTGTGTTTGATAGTTTATATTCAGCTGTGTGTGAAGGATCCAAACAAAATCTGTGTTTCATTTTTCAGAGATTTAAGGACTTTAGAGAGTACAAGTCCCTGTTTCTAGGAGTTTTTAAACTAAAGAGATTGAATGGTCAAAGGCCACAATCAGTAGGAGAAAAGTGAAGTTCAGCAGACGTATGTAATTGATCCAGTTATCTCTATCAAGAACTTTGTTTATAAAATATGATGTTGAACTTGAATATGGAAGAACAGTACAGATCAGGGTCAGAATTCAAAATTATCCTGTAAACACAATTCCCCAAAGCAGAAGATGGCATTGGGAAGGGACAGCTGCAGGATGTCTCATACACATAGGACAACAAATTGCAGTTATGGATTGGGAACAACTGATCAAGGAGCTGTCTTGTGGAAGGGGGTTTGGTGTAAAGTAAACATTGTCCTGTGATTTAAACAGAAAAATAGTCTATAAAACATGAAAATATATTCCTGCTCAAAGTTAGCCTCAGGTGTATTGAGTTTCATGCACCTAGCTACAAGGAAGAGGTGCAAAAATTGGACACTGCACAAAGGGGAGCAATAAAAATGATCAGAGAACTGACAAACATGTCCATGAAGAAAAGTTGAAAGTATTATGGTTGTTTAGTCTAGAGAAAGTTGAAAGGGGAGTTTTGTAAATCTTCAAATACATAACAGGTCATTGCAAAGATGAAGGAAACACTTTCCTCTGTGGGGGGTTAGGGAAAGACTTACTAGTCTGGAACTACAGCAAAAAAAATCAGGTTTAGGTTCAAGGGGAAAAACTGATATCTTCAAACAATAAAGTGGTGAAATCCATTGCATATGACCTTTGTGGACTGTCCAGCTCTGGAGACATATAGGAACAAATTAATTGTTCCCCCAGGTTACAGAAAGGAAAGGTGAAAAATGAAAGATTTTTCATTACTGGGTAAAACCAACCTATTGCTGGATTGCTTTATTAGTTTTGTAAGAGCTGTTCTGGGCTGACATTCTGCTGGAGCACATTGTCCAGTTTACACAAACCCACCTCAGCAGGCAGAGGAAGGATGCCAACATGGAAAGCTAGCACAAACCTGCTTCTGGTTGCAGCAACTTTTCATGGTACAGATGTAGGAATTTCAGCTATTTTCTCTATGGGACTGGCTGGAATTTCTCTCCGTATTCATTACTCTTGGAGCAGATAGTATGGGCATCACCTTCAGGGCAATGATCTAAACAGCACAGATTTAAATTAGAATGGTTCTTTCTCTTCTTTTTCCAGGGAGACAGAGGCCTGGATGGATTCCCTGGAAAGCCAGGTGTGGAGGGGAAACAGGTATGTGGCAAATACTCAAAAACTGGAAGTGTTTCTTTGGAAAGAGTGGAAGTTGACCCTAAAACTGAGACTTATCATGGGTGGTTGCTAAATCATGATAGTACCCAATCATGTCCCTATTCTGAGGATCTTTGGTACACTTTTCTTTTTTTGTTTGTTTGCTTTTAGAATTAAACTAGAATGCAACTTACACTCACAGGAAATGCCAGTCCTTTAAACGTGATAGTCTGAATGTTTGTCTTAATTTTCAATAAATACATAAGAAAGCACTCAGAGAAACTCGGTTGTTTAAGCCCACAACAGGAAAGGAAAAGAACTGGATTTAATATATTGGGTTTGTTTTCAATAAAAAAAAAAAAGGCTTAGGACTATTTACATTTTTAAAACAAAAAGAAAACAGAAAATGGCCTAGAAGATCAGTACATTTCTGCTGATCAGACACACACTGCTTTGTCTAAAACCACTATCTGTAGATTCCACAAGACTGTTTTCATTACCCAGGGAATGATACCTAATGAGAAGCATCCTTTTCTTCCAAGGACCTTCTGGGCTAAATAGCAAAGGACAAAATAAGAAGCAGAGGACAGAAGGGATTTGCCAAAAGCCATGCAGCTAATCACTGCCACCCTTGAGCCTGATACCTCCAGGGTGCAGCATCTGCATCCTGCTCTGTTCCTCAGGTGCAGTTTGCCTTGTACCAAGAAGTGTGTGTCTAGTTAGTGTTTATCACTATCCTTGCAAGATGGAAATGTTTTCCAGTGTTACAGATGGATAAAGAACTGGTTTATACTTGCAGCAAATGTAGATGAAGTAGGAAAATGCAGAGGGATGTCAAAATGGATCCTTTTTGTCTAGTACTTCAAAGGAACAATTTGTCCAAGTGAAACCCTGTTACAGAAATCGGGTTTTCTGAAGCATTTCTTCCTTTTTCATGTCTAGACACGTAGAAGGGGGTAAATCTTCATGCCTGAATTTCATACTAAATTTTGTGTTTGATGCTGATATACTCATTGAACTGCAATTCTTCTGAACCAGCTGAAATTGGATTGGTGTTATTATGGCTGCTGTGGCATCTCCATTGTTATTCTCTTTCCTCTTTGTGCTGCAGACTCAAAGCAGGCTCATATGTTCTGTTAGTTCCTGCCCAGTGCAATAGGACATCACTGTGCTGCCAATATCTGCAGCCTTGTTTCTCCTGCACTTTGTAAAGAAAGACTTTTCTCTCAATTTTACCTCTTTATAGGGCCCTCCTGGCAGCCCTGGCCCTCCTGGTGCTAGTGGGACCAAAGGAGACAAGGTAAGTTGGGATGGGATGCACAAAGTGGACTTAGAAACACATTTGTTAATTCTTCCTTGGGCCCTCAGTGCTGGAAATATCAGGGCTGTTGGACTAATATTTATCTCGTTTGTATATAACAAAAGTTTATCTATATTTAAATGTTTCACTTTTCTGACATGGCTTCAGTCTGAAATGGGTGTGAGTGTGTGTTAAAATCTATCTATTTATGACTCCTCTGCTCTTCGTTTAATGCTGATAATGAGAATAGAAGGAAATAGAGTGTAGTGTGGGTCAGGAATCTTCCTCATCTAAGAAATGTGGGTAGAAATGTCAATATGTTTGTGTAGAAACTGTTTTTCTCACCCAGGAGATGTGGAAATGACTCAGAAAGTGACAACAAAATGCCTCTGAGCCTCCTACCTGCAAAATAGTTATTCACTTCTCTCAGCAGCAATTTTGACCTTGTTATTTTTCAGAGTTGTTCAAATATTCAGGGCAGCCTTATGTTTCCCTCTCTGTTAGAGATGATGCTGTGGTTTTGGTATTTCCGACCCAGCTCTTCAGCAGAAGTGGAAAGGCATGGCCAGTTCTGGATTTCTTTCTCTTTTTCTCCTCTGGATTAAGTCAGTGACCCTTATCCAAGAATGCAGAGACTGGAAGCAGTTCCCGCTATTTTCTTCCTGCAGTAGTGATCAGTCTTGATCACTTCATTCATATTTCTGAACCAGCTGCAACTGGTACTTCCAGAAGATGTTTGTCTCCTTGGTCTGATATTTTCAGAGTGGCTGGTGTGTATCTCTTTACTACTTCTCACATAACATCACATAACATCAGCTCTTTTTGGAATAATCCTGTTTGGATGGGGCCCTAGGCAAACTGATCTACTGGGTGGCATGTCTGCTTGAGGCACAGGGGTGGAACCAGATATTTTGGATTGATGGGCCAAGGCCAATGGTATCAGGTTCAAGAAAGCAAAGTTCAAGGTTGTAAACTTTGGCCACAACAAAGTCCTGCAGTGCCCCAGGCTGTGGCAGAGTGGCTGGAAAGCTGCCCAGTGGGAAACACTCTGGGAATGCTGGTTGACAGCAGCTGGACTTGAGCCAGCAAGTGCCTAGATGGGCAAGAAGGCCAGTGGTCTCCAGGCCTTCTGTATCAGCACTAGTGTGGCCAGCAGGACCAGGGTGGTGATTGTCCCTCTGTGCTGGGCACTGGGGAGGCCACACCTCAAATGCTGTGTGCAGATGTGTGGCCCTGTTGAGATGGAGATTAGTGAGAGATGCCTCTGCCCAAATTAAGGAGCTAATGAGACCATCTATCTACCAAAGTTAACAACAGGGATTTTATTTAATAATAAATGGGAGGAAGAGAGATAGAAAGGAATAGAGGAGGGTGAGAAGGGAAGTGGGGACAGAGAGGGTTGGGAGAAAGATGAAGCAGAAGACAGTCCAAGACGCTTGGTTCCAGCGATGTCTCCTCAGTCTTTCCTTACCATGTGCTTGTCAGTGCTTGGGGTCTCTGTGGTTCTTGTGGAGGGTTCACACCTTTCTCCAGTCCTTGGAGCTATACAGGGAGGTATTTTCCTATTTGCCATGTGAAAGGAGGATGCCTTCCTTTGCCTGCAATGCTGAGGCCCAAGGAGCATTTCTCAGCTCTGACTGCAGCCTTGGGAGCAGGGTGGAGATGCACCGCCCCAATGCAGATTGGGCCTAAAGTCAACTTCTATCTGGGTTGTACCAGGCACCGCTGCCATCTTTCTCAGCTGACTCTCCCTGGCCCGGCTGCCTTGCTATTTTCTTGTGGATGTTGGGCTGGGGCTGGCAGCAGGACCTACCTTTGGCAAGTGGTTGCCTAAGGGTGAGCAGTCATCACTGGGAATCCGCCTGCTGCTGGCCCCGGGCTCACTCCTCTGGCTGCCCCCTGAGGCAGCTGAAGGAGAAAAGGAGGCGCAGAGCCCGCCGGGCCGTCCTGGCCATGGAGCGCCATGGCCGTGGGGCCGGGGGCTGCGGGACGGCCGCGCTGCCAGCGGGGCAAGCAGGAACAAAGGGTGTGAGGGGCTGGGCAGGTACCGGGCAAGCTCCTGCCGGCGGCTCATCCCCGCAGGGCTTTTCCTGGGGAGGGGCGGCCTGGGCAGAGCCAGCCTCCGTGCCTGCTGCCTCGGCCTCGTCCGCAGCATCGGCAGTCGCGACACAAACCGCAGACATATTTGTGTCCTTGGGCAGTGCCGTAGGAAGAGGCTCACTGTGCCCCTCCTCACAGGGATCCCCGTCCAGGGGAGAAGCTGCTGGTTCTGCTCCCTCCTCTTGCAGTGGGAGGGACAACTCGCTCTCTGGCTCACTGTCCCCCTCTCCTGCAGTGTCTCTGTCAGGGAGCTTTTCTTCCTCCCACTTTGCCACCAGCTGGTCTAGCCGAGTGTCCTTGGACGGCGCATCCTCGTTGTTAAAGAGAGACCACAGCTCTTCAAACAGGTCGGGAGGCACGAGCTGTGCGTTGTTTTTGGTCTCTCCTGTACAGTCTATGGTCCAGCTGCAAAGGCTGTGCTGGACCCAGGGGCTTTCTGCATCCAGGGAGGAGAGGATATCTTCCTCCAACTTTTCCAGCTCCTCTGCCTTGATATTCAGAAGATGCTTTGAAGCATCCTCAGGCCCTGTGCACATCAGCTTGCCACGTGCAGTTTGCTCAGGCAGCGGATGAGTTTCCCTGTCCTCACAGGGGCTTCCAGATGAGGGAGAAGCTGAGAAGTCTGAGCATTCCTCAGGCGCTGGTGATGGCAAAAGTTTGTTGTGCCCCTCATCCCAGGGATCTTTGTCTGGGGCAGAAGCTCCTGCCTGTTTCTCTTCCAAGAGGGCAAGGGATGTGCTCTGAGGATTGCTGTCCCTGTCTCCTGCAGCCTCTGTTTCTGGGAGTTCTTTCTCCTGCCACTTTTCCTCTGGCTCTTTTGGAAAACTGTCCCAGGGCTGCAAGTTGTCAGAGACAGACGGCTGCTCTGCCAACTGGGCCAGAGACAGGAACTCAGAGGAGTTTCCTGTCTCTTCTGTGGCATCTTTGGTCAAGCCAAGAGCGCTGGGCATCACCTGGGTCTCTGCATTTGCCTCTTGGCAGACACTTGACCGCTTCTGGGTCCAGGTCGACATGATGTACCTTTCTTCACACAGGCACAGGGCAAGGCCTCTAAATGGGTACCCACAGGTTTTGCCACTGTGCTTTTCCTGCAGCTCAGTGAGCCCCTCTGTCTCGCTGTGCTCCATGTGCTTCCAGGCAGGCTGGGTCCCTGCTTGGAGCAGCGTGCCACCTGCCCATCGCAGGGGTGGCAGGCGATGGCCCTGCCGTGCTGCTGACCCTCGCCAGAGCCTTTCAGCTGAGCTGTCCAGGGAAGGTGTTTCCCTGGCCCCGCAAGCAGCCCTAGTGCCCCATGGAGAAGGTGGCACTAGGTCTCAGTGGCTGCTGGCTACGTGGCCTGCGGACTGTGCTCTGCCTCTGGGAGAAGACCCAGAGGCTGCTGGGGCTGCTGGCAGAGGGGGCAGCTTGACCCTTGCCAAGGCTGCTCTTGGCAGCTGAGGGCTGAGCTGCCACGGAGGTGTCACCATCAATGGAGGGCCATGGAGAGGCGGCAAGTCTGACACGGACAATCTTGGTGGCCGTGTGACTGTGCCACTGAGGGGCACTGAGTGCCCACCCTCCAGACTGCCCTCCTGTATTTCATGTCCTGGGAGGGTCCCTGCGTTGACTGGTCTGGGGAGCGGTTTGTCCCTGTGGAGGGACGTGATGGTTGTCCAGGTGACCTGCAGAGCTGCTTGTGGCTGCCTGTGAGTCGCCTGTGGGAAGCAGGAGGAGGTGGTAGATGGAGGCAGCTGTGTGGACACTCTGTCCCCCCAAATGCTTTCATGGCCCTTGTCTCACGGCAGGTGCTGACCACAGCAGCCAGGCCGGGCTGGGTTCCCAGCTGCGCTCGCTGTCTCTGGGCCATTCCCTCACCCAGGCCATCCTGGCACAGGCTCCTCCCCAGAGCAAGGCCTGGAGCCAGGCCTGGCTGCCGCTCTCTGCCCCCAGTCCTCCCCCAGGACCCACTGCAGCCTTTCCCTCCATTGCCGTCCCTCACCTGTTGCTGCTTGGACAGCAGTGGCTGCCCCTCACGGGACTGGCAGAGGGCATTAGCTTCCTTTCTCTTGGACATCTTGGCTGTGCTCTGAGGAACACTGGCCAGGATCACCCGGGAGAGCTGCTTCCTCCTGAGGAGCTGCTGCCTCGTGAGAGAACTGCTGCCCCCTGAGAGAGCTGCTCTCCTGAGAGTGACAACATGAGGGGTTTGGCCCTACAAGAGCCCTCCAGGTCATGGTATGAACCCGTGTCACAATGGCCTCTGGGCACAATGCAACCGCGGGTCACAAAGGCCTGGTGGGCATGGCCAGCCCTTGTCTCAAAGGCCTGGTGATTTCCATCAAGATGTTGCTTTCTTAGGCCTTTACCCCTCTACTTTGACTACCCTTGTTTGTGTCCTAGTGATTTTCAGCATTCCTTTGTCCCCCCCTTCAGTTTGTCTTCTAAACATCCCCAGAGAAGCCCTGTGCCCTGCCAAACTGCTTTTCCCTCCCAGCCCACCATGTGTTCCACCCCTTGGCCCCACCCCATGTAGAAAGATAATCAGGAAGGCAAAAGCCCCAGTAGCACTTCATCTGGCCACTACTGTAAAAGACAAGAAAAAGTGTGTGTCCACAAAGATCCAACAACAAAGGAGAGCCAATTAGCCTTCTGGTCCTAGCTCTGACGGCTGACCAGTGGCTTCCCCGAGAACCGGCCCTGGCGACTTTGATGAGAGAGACTGCCTAATCCAGTTGTTAGGAAAAGCAACTTTAATGTGACAGCAAAACAACAAACTAGACAGCATGCATAGTACAAGGAACGAACTAGGAAAAGCTGGGGTTCAGGCTCTGCAGGGATACTTACACATTTAGAAAGGGAGGGGGTTAAGGCAGGGTCTGAGCTAAGGATCCAACAGGAAAGAGTGACTTGGAATATTACAATTTAAGCAGCAAAAATTATCCAATGACCCCGCAGGGAACTTAAGACTTTCTAGTAGTAATTTGAATAGCTGAATTGCAGGATCATGGGTGGGAGCTCCTGCTCACCCTAACTTAAAGAGGGTTTTCCCAAGGCCTCAAATTGCAGCCTCGTTCATTATTTAACCTCACCCAAACAGGCCAAGAAAAATCTCCTTTCTTTATTTGATCCAGGGGGGAATATTGTCACAAAGGATGAGGAAAAGTTTTCCCTACCTAATGCCTTCTTTGCCTCAACCTTCAGTAACAGACCGGTTGTGCTGAAGACAAGCAGCCCCCTGAGCTGGCAGACAAGGAACAGGGAGCTGACCAGACCCCCTGTAATTCTACAGGAAGTCATTAGTGATCTGTAGAGCCACTGAGACACTGACAAGTCTGTGGCACTGGCTGGGAGTCCCCCAAGGGTGCTCAGGGAGCTGCAGATGAGGTCGCTAAGCTGCTCTCCATCCTTTATTATCAATCCTGATCAGTCGCCAGGGTCCCACTTGACTGGAGGTGCCAATATGACATCCATGCCCAAGAAGGGCCACAGCGAGGATGCAGGGAACTGCAGGCCTGCTAGCCTGACCTCAGGGACCAGCATGGTTCGAGTGCAGGTCATTGTGAGGGGGATCACACGGCCCAGAGAGGGCAGCTGAGGGATCAGGTCCAGTCAGTGTGGGTTTGGAAAGGCAGGTCCTGCCTGAGCAACATGATGTCCTTTGAGCAGCAAGTGACTTGCCTCAGGGCTGAGGGAAATGCTGTGCATGGAGTCTCCCTGGACTCAAGCAAAGCCTTTGACTCCATCTCCCACAGCAGAGTCCTGCAAAAGCCATCAGCCCAGGCCTTGTGCAGGGGCAGTGTTTGCTGGGTTAGGAACTGTCAGGATGGCCGTCCCCAGAGAGTGATGGGGAATGCTGTCACATCCAGTGTTGCCTGGTCACTAGCAGTGTCCCCTGGGCGCAGTTCTGTTCAGTGTCTGTCCTGTGGATGTGGACAAGGGCATAGAGGGTACCCTCAGCAGTAAAATTGTGATGAGACCAAGTTGGGTGGGAGTGTCAATGTGCTGGAGGGTGACAAGGCTCTAGAGGCTGGCTGGGTGCTGTGAGGCCAGTGGTGTGAGGTTCAAGAAGAGCAAGGCCTGGGTCCTGCCCTGTTGCTGCCACTTGGGGCGTGGCGTCCCGGGTCGAGGACGGTTCAGTGGCGGTGCCTCTGCCACACGGGCCAAGCACATGCATACACCAATGGTGTGGTGGACAGTAACTGGCCTTTATTAAGGGTTAGTCAGAGTTGTTTATAACAGGGGGTAATGGTCAGTAACAGTAAAAGGGGAGGGGTTCTGTGTGACCTCGCGATATCTCGAGACCTCGCGATATTTACCCACACTGCCCTTGTGTCCCAAAAAGCCCCTGCAGTGGCCCAGGCTGGGGGCAGAGTGACTGGAAATCTGCCCAGTAGAAAAGGACTTGGGGTGCTGGCTGACAGAAGCCAAACCTGAGCCAGTGTGGGCCCAGCTGGGTAGGGAGGCCCGTGGTCTCCTGGCCTTCTGTGTCAGCACTGGTGTGGCCAGCAGGACCAGGGCAGTGACTGTCCCTCTGTGCTGGGCACTGGGGAGGCCACACCTTGGGTGTTGTGAGCAGATGTGTGGCCCTGTGGAGATGAGATTAGTGAGAGATGCCTCTGCCTGAACTAAGTTGCCAAGAGGACCATCTATCAAAATCAACAACAGAGATTTAGTTCACTGTAAATGTGGGGATGGGAATGAGGAGGGTGAGAAGGAGAGAGGGGGAATGCAGGGTGGTTGGGGTGGGAGAATGGAGGGGTTGTGCTTGGGAAGTTCTGGCAGGGGGGTGGGGAAGAGTTGGAGTGTTGAGGCATGGGGAAGAGCAGGGCTAGGGTGAGGTGAGGAAGAGATTAAACAAACAGCAGTGCAAGGGGCTGGGCTCCAGTAGCAACTTGTTGGTCTTCCCTCACCCTGTGTTTCTCTGCACTGGATTCACAGTGTTTCCTCTAGAGGTGAGGATGCCCGAATCGTTCAAGCGGAGTTAACACCTTTCTCCAGTTGTTGTTGTTGGTATCCAGGGAGGCACTTTGCTATTTCTCATGTGAAGAGAGAACAGGTTTGCCTTTATTTATCTGCAATGCTGAGGCCCAAGGAGCATTTCTCAAGTCCTAAGCCTAGCTTGGGGCAGGGTTGGGATGCCCCCTGAAAATGCAGGCCAGGCCTAAATTCAGCTCCTCAGGGATTCTACGAGGCAGTGCTGTCATCCTTCCTCAGCTGGATCTCCCTGACCAGGCTGCCTTGCTGTTGGCTTGGGGTGAGGGGCTGTGGCCGGCAGCAGGGCCTACCTTTGGCAAGTGGTTGCCTTGGCCACCATCCACCCATCCATCCATGCATCCCGAGTCTTCATCTCCCTGGAGCCGTTCACTCTGGGACCTGCCGCTGCCCCTGGGAGCTGGGTGTCCCCAGGGTGAGCCCCGGCATCTTTGGCCATGGTCCTGCTGCTGGCCCCAGGCTCACTCCTCTGGCTGCCCCCTGAGGCAGCTGAAGGAGAAAAGGCGGCGCAGAGCCCGCCGGGCCCTCTTGGCCATGGAGCGCCGTGGCCGTGGGGCCGGGGGCTGCGGGACGGCTGCGCTGCCAGCGGGGCAAGCAGGAACGCTGCGTGCCAGGGGCTGCACAGGCACCGGGCAAGCTCCTGCCGGCGGCTCATCCCCGCAGGGCTTTTCCTGGGGAGGGGCGGCCTGGGCACGGCCAGCCTCCATGCCTGCTGCCTCGGCCTCGTCCGCAGCCTCGGAAGGCGAGGGGCAGCCCACAAACCCCTTTGGCTCTTGGGGCAGTTCCCTGGGGAGAGGCTCGCTGTGCCCATTGCTGTCGGGATCGCTGTCCAATGTAGAATGTTCTGGCTCTTCGTCATCTCCCGGTGTGAGAGACAACGAGCTCTCTGCCTCGCTGTCCCACTCTCCTGGCCCAGCTCTGCCAAGGAGCTTTCCTCTCTCCCGCTTTTCCAGGAGCTCGTTTAGAAGAGCATCACAGGATGGCTCATTGTCAGCAGCCGAGCGCAGGTGCACCAAGCGGTCAGGAGGTGCCGTCTCTGTGTTGTTTTCTGTCTCTTCTGCTGAGTCTTTGGTCACTCCCGAAGTGCTGCACAGCCCCTGGGAACCTGCAGCAAGTCCCGGGCTGACACTTGATGTGTCCCTGAGGACACATCCTTCTTTGTCTTGCAGTGGTGGGAGAAACAAGGCACTCTCTGGCTCTCTGTCCCTCTGTCCTTCTGCTTCTGTGTGCAGGTGCTCTTCTGGCTCCCAGTTTTCGGGGAGCTCCTTGACAGGAGCGTCAGAGGACAGAGAGTCATCAGAGACAGGGCATAGCTCTGCCAACAACTGGTCAAGAGACACAAGCTCTGAGTGCTTCGGTGTCTCTCGTGTGGCATCTTTTGTCACACAGGATGTGCTGTGCCTCTCGCAATGGCCTGCAGTTGGCTCCAGGATGGGGCTTGGTGGATCCCTGAGGATGCTCCTGGACGTCATGGGACTTTCTTTGTTGTACAGGGAGGAGAAGGTGGCTCTAAACATCTCTGCATGGACTTTGTCTTCCAACCTGCCCAGCTCCTCCCTCTTCTTATGCAAACGATCCACCAAAGTCGCCTCATCCTTTGGGCACAGCCGCTTGTGCCATGCTCTTTGCTTGGCTGGCCACCAAATTCCCTGTGCCTCCTGGTGGGCACTTACCCACCTGGAGGCTCTCAGGGTAGACCTCTTCCCCCACATATATGGGCCCAGGCCTGTGAACAGTTCCCTGCAGGTGTTGTCCCCATGCCCTGCCTGCACCTTGATGAGCACGTCTGTCTCAGAGTGCCCCAGGTGCTTCCAAGCCGGCTGGGTCGCAGTACAGAGCGGCACAGCACGTGCGGCTTGCACGGGTGGCAGGCCACGGCCCTGCCTTGCTGCTGGCCCAAGGCCTTGGTGCAGCAGTGGCTGCCCCTGCCGGGGCTGGCCGTGGGCATTCGCCTCCTGCTGCTTCCACATCTTCAGGCTGCTGTGCCAGACACTGGCCAGAATCACCAAGGTGAGCTGCTGTGTCCTGAGAAGCTGCTGCCTCCAGAGAAGCTGCTGCCTCCTCAGAGAGCTGCTCTGCTGGGAGTGGCCACTGCAGGGTATTTATAGCCCCAAGTGCCATGACATGGACCTGCATCACAATGGTCTCTGGGCACGATGTCACCGTGGGTCACAAAGGCCTGGTGGGCATGGCCGCCCATGGTCCCAGAGGCCTGGTGGTTTCCATGCAGAAAAATGGAGGACAGAACAGGTCCCTGGTCACAGAGGCCTTGTTTAGGCCGTTGTCCCTCAATTTGCCTACACTTGTTCTTCTCTCATAGACCTGCAGCTGTCTCTTGTCCCACCTTGTGTGTTCTTCCCCTAAACATGCCCAAGGAAGCCCTGTGCTGTGCCAAAGTGTGATTCCCACCCAGGCCCTCACGTGTCCCTGCCCTGATCCCAGGTAGAAAGGTCATCAGAATGGCAAAAACCTGTTTGAATTTCATCTGGCCATTACCTTCACAGAGAACAAAAGGTCTTTGTTAAAAAAGACGAGGAACAGAGGAGCACCAAGGAACATCACCCTTCCTTAATCGATGTTGGGATGAGGGGAATATGGTCACAAGGGACGAGGAAAGGCTCAGGCATGGAATGCCTTCTTTGCCTCAGCCTTCAACAGTCAGATGGGTTATCCTGAGGACAAGCAGTCCCCTGAGCTGGCACACAGGGGCAGGGAGCAGAGCAGCCCCCCTGCAATCCCAGAGGAAGTCGTCAGTGACCTGTGCAGCCACTTGGACACTGCCAAGTGTGTGGGCCTGGCCCAGAGTCCCCCAGAGATGCTGAGGGAGCCCATGGAAGAGCTCACTAAGCCACTCTGCCATCCCTCATTGTCATCATTCCCTGCCAGCTGGGGAGGTCCCAGATGCCTGGAGGTGGCAGTGTGACATCCAGGCCCAGAAGGGCCACAGGGAGGCTGTGGGGAACTGCAGGCCTGTCAGCCTGGCCTCGGGGCCCAGCAAGGTTCTGGAGCAGATAGATCATGGTGAGGGGGATCACAGGGCCCAGAGAGGGCAGCTGAGGGATCAGGCCCAGGGAGTTTGGGTTTAGGAAAGGCAGGTCCTGCCTGAGCAACCTGATATCCCTTGGGCCCTGGATGAGCCACCTCAGGCCTGAGGGAAAAGCGGGGCATGGAGTCTCCCTGGACTTGAGCAAAACCCTTGACTCCATCTCCCACGGCAGAGTCCTGGAAAAGCCGTCAGCCCAGGCCTTGTGCAGGGGCAGTGTTTGCTGGGTCAGGAACTGTCAGGATGGCCGGGTCCAGAGAGTGGCTGGGAATGGAGCTGTATCGAGTTTGCATACAGTCACTAATGGTGTCCCCTGGGCCCAGTCCTGTTCAGTGTCTGTCCTGCAGATGTGGACAAGGGCATTGAGGGTACTTTCAGTAGTAAATTTGTGACAACACCAAGCTGGGTGGGAGTGTCAACATGCTGGAGGGTAGGAGGCTCTGTGGGAGGCATGTGGATAGGCTGGACAGATGCTGTGATGCTGAGTTTCCAGAAGAGCCAGGCCTGGGTCCTGCCTTCATGTTCCAACAAGCCCCTGCAGTGCCCCAGCCTGGGGACATTGTGGCTGGAAATCTGCCCAGTGGGAAAGGCCCTGGGGACGCTGGCCAACAGAAGCTGGACTTGAGCTGGCAAGTGCCCAGGTGGGGAAGAAGGCCAGTGGTCTCCTGGAATTCTGTGTCAGCACTGGTGTGGCCAGCAGGACCAGGGTGGTGACTGTCCCTCTGTGCTGGGCACTGGGGAGGCCACACCTCGAGTGCTGTGTGTAGATGTGTGCCCTTATTGAGATGCAATTAGGGAAAGATCCTTATGTTGGACTTAAGGTGCCAATGAGACCATCTATCTACCAAAGTCCACAGCAGGGATTTTATTTAACAATAAATGGGAGGAAGAGAGATAGAAAGGAATAAAGAAATGTGTGAGAAGGAAAGTGGGGGCAGAGGAAATGGGAGAAAGATGGAGCAGAAGGCAGTCCAAGATGCTTGGTTCCAGCAGTATCATGTCAGTCTTTCCTTACCATGTGCTTGTCTGGGCTGGAGGTCTCTGTGGTTCTTGTGGAGATGAGGGCTCCAGGTCATTCTTTCAGGGTTCACACCTTTCTCCAGTCCTTGTTGTGGTTATCAGGGAGGCGTTTTCCTATTTGCCACGCGAAAGAAGGATTGGGGTGCTTTCCTTTGCCTGCAATGCTGAGGCTCAAGGAGCATTTCTCAGCTCCGAATGCAGGCTTGCATTCGGATGGGGATACCCCCCGGCCCTAAGGACAGCATCTGCGGGATTCTACGAGGCAGCACTTCCATTCTCAGCCGGCTCTCCTCGACCAGGCTGCCTTGCTGCTGGCGTGGGGCTGAGGGATTTGGGCTGGCCACAGGACCTACCTTTGGCAAGTGGTTGCCTAAGGGTGAGCAGTCATCACTGGGAATCCGCCTGCTGCTGGCCCCGGGCTCACCCCTCTGGCTGCCCCGAGGCAGCTGAAGGAGAAAAGGCGGCGCAGAGCCCGCCGGGCCGTCCTGGCCAAGGAGCGCCATGGCCGTGGGGCCGGAGGCTGCGGGACTGTGGCTATGCCAGCGGGGCAAGCAGGAACAAAGGGTGTGAGGGGCTGGGCAGGCACTGGGCAAGCTCCTGCCGGCAGCTCATCCCCGCAGGGCTTTTCCTGGGGAGGGGCGGCCTGGGCAGAGCCAGCCTCCGTGCCTGCTGCCTCGGCCTCGTCCGCAGCATCGGCAGTCGCGACACAAACCGCAGACATATTTGTGTCCTTGGGCAGT
Source organism: Agelaius phoeniceus (assembly GCF_051311805.1). Lineage (NCBI taxonomy): Eukaryota > Metazoa > Chordata > Aves > Passeriformes > Icteridae > Agelaius > Agelaius phoeniceus. The sequence continues at coordinate 149,666,169 of NC_135265.1, read as the reverse complement.
GCCGTAGGAAGAGGCTCACTGTGCCCCTCCTCACAGGGATCCCCGTCCAGGGGAGAAGCTGCTGGTTCTGCTCCCTCCTCTTGCAGTGGGAGGGACAACTCGCTCTCTGGCTCACTGTCCCCCTCTCCTGCAGTGTCTCTGTCAGGGAGCTTTTCTTCCTCCCACTTTGCCACCAGCTGGTCTAGCCGAGTGTCCTTGGACGGCGCATCCTCGTTGTTAAAGAGAGACCACAGCTCTTCAAACAGGTCGGGAGGCACGAGCTGTGCGTTGTTTTTGGTCTCTCCTGTACAGTCTTTGGTCCAGCTGCAAAGGCTGTGCTGGACCCAGGGGCTTTCTGCATCCAGGGAGGAGAGGATGTCATCCTCCAACTTTTCCAGCTCCTCTGCCTCGATATTCAGAAGATGCTTTGAAGCATCCTCAGGCCCTGTGCACATCAGCTTGCCACGTGCAGTTTGCTCAGGCAGCGGATGAGTTTCCCTGTCCTCACAGGGGCTTCCAGATGAGGGAGAAGCTGAGAAGTCTGAGCATTCCTCAGGCGCTGGTGATGGCAAAAGTTTGTTGTGCCCCTCATCCCAGGGATCTTTGTCTGGGGCAGAAGCTCCTGCCTGTTTCTCTTCCAAGAGGGCAAGGGATGTGCTCTGAGGATTGCTGTCCCTGTCTCCTGCAGCCTCTGTTTCTGGGAGTTCTTTCTCCTGCCACTTTTCCTCTGGCTCTTTTGGAAAACTGTCCCAGGGCTGCAAGTTGTCAGAGACAGACGGCTGCTCTGCCAACTGGGCCAGAGACAGGAACTCAGAGGAGTTTCCTGTCTCTTCTGTGGCATCTTTGGTCAAGCCAAGAGCGCTGGGCATCACCTGGGTCTCTGCATTTGCCTCTTGGCAGACACTTGACCGCTTCTGGGTCCAGGTCGACATGATGTACCTTTCTTCACACAGGCACAGGGCAAGGCCTCTAAATGGGTACCCACAGGTTTTGCCACTGTGCTTTTCCTGCAGCTCAGTGAGCCCCTCTGTCTCGCTGTGCTCCATGTGCTTCCAGGCAGGCTGGGTCCCTGCTTGGAGCAGCGTGCCACCTGCCCATCGCAGGGGTGGCAGGCATGGCCCTGCCGTGCTGCTGACCCTCGCCAGAGCCTTTCAGCTGAGCTGTCCAGGGAAGGTGTTTCCCTGGCCCCGCAAGCAGCCCTAGTGCCCCATGGAGAAGGTGGCACTAGGTCTCGGTGGCTGCTGGCTACGTGGCCTGTGGACTGTGCTCTGCCTCTGGGAGAAGACCCAGAGGCTGCTGGGGCTGCTGGCAGAGGGGGCAGCTTGACCCTTGCCAAGGCTGCTCTTGGCAGCTGAGGGCTGAGCTGCCACGGAGGTGTCACCATCAATGGAGGGCCATGGAGAGGCGGCAAGTCTGACACGGACAATCTTGGTGGCCGTGTGACTGTGCCACTGAGGGGCACTGAGTGCCCACCCTCCAGACTGCCCTCCTGTATTTCATGTCCTGGGAGGGTCCCTGCGTTGACTGGTCTGGGGAGCGGTTTGTCCCTGTGGAGGGACGTGATGGTTGTCCAGGTGACCTGCAGAGCTGCTTGTGGCTGCCTGTAAGTCGCCTGTGGGAAGCAGGAGGAGCTATCTGGTGGAGGCAGCTGTGTGGACACTCTGTCCCCCCAAATGCTTTCACGGCCCTTGTCTCACGGCAGGTGCTGACCACAGCAGCCAGGCCGGGCTGGGTTCCCAGCTGCGCTCGCTGTCTCTGGGCCATTCCCTCGCCCAGGCCATCCTGGCACAGGCTCCTCCCCAGAGCAAGGCCTGGAGCCAGGCCTGGCTGCTGCTCTCTGCCCCCAGCCCTCCCCCAGGTCCCACTGCAGCCTTTCCCTCCATTGCCGTCCCTCACCTGTTGCTGCTTGGACAGCAGTGGCTGCCCCTCACGGGACTGGCAGAGGGCATTCGCTTCCTTTCTCTTGGACATCTTGGCAGTGCTCTGAGGAGCACTGGCCAGGATCACTCGGGAGAGCTGCTTCCTCCTGAGGCGCTGCTGCCTCATGAGAGAACTGCTGCCTCCTCAGAGAGCTGCTCTCCTGAGAGTGACAACATGAGGCGTTTGGCCCTACAAGAGCTCTCTGGGCATGATACAACCGGGGATCACCAAGGCCTGGTGGGTATGTCCACCCCTTTTCTCAGGGGCCTGGTAATTTTCATGGACATGCCCCTGTCCAAGAATCTTGGGGACACCCATTGTAGACAGAGGTGTTGACATGTAGACACCCCTTGTCACAAAGGTCTTGTTTAGCCCTTTACCCTTCTACTTTGGCTATGCTTTTTCCTCCCCCAATGATCTGCTGCTCTCTTAACTTACTTACTGCTCTCTTAACTTGCTTGTTTCTCTCTCTTAAACATCCCCAAAGAAGGCCTGTGCCCTGCTTTTCCCACCCAGCCCACCATATGTTCCACCCTTTGGCCTCCACCTCATGTCAAAAGATAATAAGGAAAGCAAAAGCTCTGTTAGCACTTCATCTGGCCATTACTGTAAAAGACAATTAAAAGTGTTTGTTTACAAAAATTAACAACAAAGTAGGGCCAAGGAAAATCTCCATTCTTTATTGGGTGTGGGGTCGGAATATGCCTCAGTCTTCTATGGGCAGGTGAATTCTTCAGAGGACAAGCAGCTCCCTGAGCCAGCAGACAGGGTTGAGGAGGAGATGAGAGCCCCTGTAATCCTGTTGGAAGTCATTAGTGACCTAAAGAGCCACTGAGATACTGACAAGTCTATGGGATTGGCTGGGAGTCACCCCTGTTTGCTGATGGAGTTGGCAGAAGAGCTTGCTAAGCCACTCTCCATCCTTTATTATCAGTCCTAGCCAGTCGTGAGGTCCCACATGGCTGGAGGTGCCAGTGTGACACCCATGCCTAAGAAGGACTGCAGGGACGTTGAGGGGAACTCCAGTCCTGCCAGCCAAGGCAAGGTTCTGGAGCAGATCATTGTGAGGGGGATCACAGGGCCCAGAGAGGACAACTGAGGGATCAGGCCCAGCCAGTGTGGGTTTGGGAAAGGCAGGTCCTGCCTGAACAACATGATGTCCTTTGAGGAGCAACTGACCCATCTCAGGCCTGAGGGAAATGCTGTGCATGGAGTCTCCCTGGGCTTGAGCAAAGCCTTTGACTCCATCTCCCACAGCAGAGTCCTGGAAAAGCCATCAGCCCAGGGCTTGTGCAGGGGCACTCTTTGCTTGGGTTAAGAACTGTTTGGATGGCTGGGCCCAGAGAGTGGCTGCGAATGGTGCCACATTCAGGTGGTTTTTGGTCACTAGTGGTGTCCCCTGGGCCCAGTCCTGTTCAGTGTCTGTCCTTCTGATTTGGACAAAGGCACTGAGGGTACCTTCAGTAGTAAATTTGTGACGACACCAAGTTGAGTGGGAATGTCAATGTACTGGAGGTTTGGAAGGCTCTGTTGAGGGGATGTTCACAAGCTGGATGGATGGTGTGAGGCCAGCAGGATGAGGTTCAAGATGAGCCAGGCCTGGGTCCTACCCTTGTGTCACAGCAAGCCCCTGCAGTGCCCCAGGCTGGGGCAGAGTGGCTGGAAATCTGTCCAGTGGGAAAGGCCCTGGAGATGCTGGCAGACAGAGGCTGACCATGAGCTGGCATGTGCCCAGGTGGGCAAAGAGGCCAGCGGCCTTCTGGCCTTCTGTGGCCAGCAGGACCAGGGCGGTGACTGTCCCTCTGTGCTGGGCACTGGGTAGAAATCTTCATTCAGTTCTGGGCACCTCATGAAAAGAAATGGGTTGAGGTGCCAAGACTGTTGCCAGAGAAGGGCAGTGCAATTGATGAAGGGTCTAAAGGGTAAATCCTATGAAGAATTGCTGTGGGAGCTGGGTGTATTCTGGGGAAAAGTAGGCTGAGGGGGGATCTTACTGCTCATTACAACTCTCTGGCAAGTGGCTGTAGCCGGGTTGGGACTGGTCTCTATTCCCAGAAAACCAGCGACAGGACAAGCGAAAATTGCCTCAAGCTATGCCAAGGAACATTCATGTTGGACAGCAGAAAGAATTTGTTGACTGAAAGGTTTGTCAGGCATTGCAAGGTTCTGCCCAGGGAGGTGGTGGAGTCAGCATCTCTGGAAGTGTTCCATGAACAACTGGATGTGGCACTCAGTGCTCTGGTCTTGCTGCCATGGTGGTGTTCAGTCAAAGGTTAAGCTCAATGGCCTTGAAAGTCTTTTCAACCCTAATGTTTCAGTGATTCTATCTTTAAGATTCATTCCAACTTAAACCACTCTATGATGCTCTGAATAAATTACAAAGAGTAATTGAACTTAAGAGAAAATATATGAAATATATGCTGGGTCATTCAGAGACCTACATGAGTAATGAATAAATAGAGTGTGGAGGGAAGCTATGTGATAAATGTAACACCAGTCTGTGCCTAAAGTAAAGGATAAACTTTCTGTATGCACAATCTTGAAGCATAATAAATGGTGGACATTGCTGGAGAAAAATGAACTGGAACAAATTGATAGCCTAGATGGCAATAAATCATGGGAAGAGGGTGTAGCATCCCAGTGTCCCACAACCACTATGGTGTGAATTGCTCTAGAAAATGACTTAGGGGAAATGGTACCATTTCTCACTTTTTCTGCAGTTATTTTAGTTACTAACAAATAAAAGTGTTTTGACCTCCTTAATATCCATCTCCTTGGGGGTCTTAGGGATCTAAGCATCAAACTGTTTGTGTGGTAAGTGTACAGAGCAAACACAAGATTTTTTGAAGCACAAATCTAATGCTATTGTGCATCCAATGCATCGTTCATTTAAAGTAAGTGAATGTCATTAAAATGTATGTAAAACATGACAGTAACACAGTCCACAACCAGTTCCTGCATGTGTTCATCTGCAGAGCAGAGAAAACAGAGTTAATTGCGATCATATGTCCAGATCTATTAATTATGAGATGGTTATTGAAAATAAGAATGTACAATAACCATTAGAAAATATGCTCAGGATGTTGCTTTTATTTTGCACTGTTGTGTATTGTGCCATGTTGTGTTCTATGTATGTTTTTTCATTTCTGTCTTGTTTCCCTGCAGGGTGAACCAGGACTTCCAGGATTGCCTGGCACTTCAGTAAGAATTTTTTTTCAGCTTTCCCAGACTTTGTAGCATTACTGCATGAGAAGTAGAAATGCAGGTTGGGAGGATCTCACTGAGATGTTCTTAAATACATTTTTTTTAAGAAGTTTTTAAAAGCGAAGATTTTTGAAGAAGGCATGTGACAGGTTCCAATGAGGAGATGCTCTGCCACGATTCTGGGAGATTGTGAAGTGTGAAGACCAGGACTTGAGGCAATGAAAGAAAGCATTGCCTCAAGTGCATCAGACAGAGCAATACTCTGACAAAACTGTGTGGTTTCTGACGGTTGTTGATTCCAAGTGGCCTTTGGTACATAGAGCCTGGGCCAGTTATAAAAGCAAATGAACTTTCAGTATTGAGTAGCTGAGTGTCTTTGATATGGACTAAGTGTAAGAGTTGGGGTAGGAGAAGAAAAAGGCTGTTTCTGATGAGAGGGAATGATCTTTCCTTAGCTTGTATTTAGAAAAGTCCTGGTGGGACATTAAGGCAGCTAGGACTTGATGTGCTGAAATCAGGAAAACACTCATGAAAAAATGAAACAGAAAAAAGAAGAACGGGGTTTATCTTTATTGTAGAACTAGATTAACATCCTTTGTGGATCCCTCTGCCTTCACTGATGCCAGAGACATCTCTGGCAGGGATGTAAGGATATCCAGAGACTGGTATTGTCTGTATGAAGAGATTATCTCTGAGTGAATGGAGAAAGATTTACCACTAAGTATGCAGAGGAGAGGTCTAGAACTGAGTTCAGTATGGGCTGGTAAAGAAGCAGTTAGGGAGTATCCCTTTAATTAAAAAGAAAGAAAAAAAGAAAAAAAGAAGGCTTCCTGGTAATCCTGGGAAAGTCAGCAGGCAATTCCCTTACTCAGAATGTGGTAAAAAGGAAAGGAATTAGAAAACCATTAAAAAACCAGCCTATTTGGGTAAGAACATTTTGCTGTCCTGTTCAAATGTGATATTAATGATGGGACAGCAATTACCAAGAAATTTTGAAAGATGTGTATAACATCTGAAAATGAGTTTAACTGATGGGGCATATTCCAAGCCAGTCTGCTTGTTATGTGATTTCTTCTGCACTCAATAGATCTTTGTGATTCAGAATAAAACAAGATCTGGGGAATTTACTAACTTATTTATATAATGAGAAAATTAATTAAGTTCTTACTGTTTATACAGCCACCCAAATCACTTCACAGGTGAGAGAAAACCTTGGTTAGTCTAAACTCTTTAAATAGAAAGCATCTCCCAGCCTGCAACAGGATTTGAGGAGCTGTAGGAGTTATCATGCAACTTGAAGGAACAGCAAGGGCAGAAAAATACCCTGTGGGGGCCCATGATACCTTTGGCACCTTCTGCCTTGTATTTACTCTTTCCATCATTTATGACTCTGCATTTCTATTGCAGGTGCATCTTGAAGGCCTGAAAGGAGAGGAAGTAAGAGAGACTCAATATCTCTTCTTTCATTGCAAGGATATTTTAATGTAATTCTGTTGCCTGTTAGGTTAGATTTTGCTGTAAAATAGTACTTTAAAGGAAAGGTGGATGGAAGCATTATCAGGACATTGAGAAATAAATTTTCCTATTTACAGTGGAGAAAATAATGAAGAAAGGAAAAAGGGCAATATCATTTTCAGATGCGAATCTTATATCAATGAGAAGTATGAATTGTAGAGTCAGCCATGCAATTATCTAAGGACAGGGATGTATTAACATTAATGTTAAACTGCATTTGATTTTTTGCCTAGTTTGTCTCTGAACCTGGGCACTCAAATAGGGGGACATACCCATTGTGTCAGTCTGTTAGTCCAATGTATAAAATATATATATATTTAAATTTTGATTTTTTGTTGGTGGATCTGTAATTTGCATTTCTTGTTACTTAATACAATTGTATGCATCATGCAAATGATACTTTAAAGCCCTTCAGAGCTCTGTAGGCTTGGGGGAAATGCTGGTGGGAGCTGCTTATGCAAAAACTGTTCTTCTCCACTACCAAACCCCAACCCAGAGTGTTTTAGTGGAATATCCAGGATATCCCAGCCTCTTCAGTAGAGTCACTACCTTCGAAAAACAGAGAACCAGATATGGATAAGTGCCTGTTGAGTGTGGGTGGATCAGTCTGTCTGCAGCCTAATGAGTGCTGATAATTTGAGTAGCCAGAGATTAAGGAGAAAAACAGCTGGTCTCTGCACTGGTTCTTCAGGACTTGTGGGGGAAGTGGTGGTATAGGTCCTGTAAAGACAGACAATGTGTCTAATGTGCCCATGCACATTTTCATAAAGATACTTTAATACTTCTTTTAAAAAAACCCAAACATTCCTGTAGGGAAAGCCTGGGCCACGAGGACCACAAGGCCACCCTGGACTTCCTGGACCTCCAGTAAGTTGTTTCTCTCACTACTTGCAATTTCAGAAGCTGAAACTCAGGCTGGAGTGAGGCATATGAAAATCTTATACATTATTCAGGCTCTAAAATATTTAAATAGTGCCCACAGCCTCCAGTTTTCTTCATTGCTGAGAGGAGGTGTCATGCTGTGGATGGCCTGTCTGACCACAGGGTAGAGACAACCAGGACATGGGCAGACTTTGCCTTAAGGCTGTTGTCATGCAGAACCTGATCATTTTTCTATTTCTAATGTCCTGAAGAGCTGTATGGGCATTCAGCACGTCTCAGAGAGGCACTGACTGATAATTTGTGAGCTGTCATGTCATGAAGGTCAGGGAGTAGTTGCTGTCAAAGGGGTTGGTGTTATGCCACAAGGTCGTGGCTGAAATACTTTCTGGATGAAAACTAAGAATTGAGTATGTGTGTTTATATTTCAACACAATTTTTACAACAGTTTGTACATGCCAACATTCTTACTTCTGACTTAAATTGCAGCCTATTCTAGTTATATTTTATGACCCAGCTCTGCAGGATGTCTCAGTTCAGACTGTCACTGCTGCCTCATTTGTAAACACTCTGTGTTTCCTCTCTTTTGAATTGCTTGTTGTGTTTCACTGTTGATTGGCTTCTGTAAAATTGATGGCATTGTGAAGGTGTGTTGCTTAGGTAAATCTAGTTTGAATTATGTAATTTAAATATAGTTGTGTGCTCTGTATTTAATCAGGGCATTGTCACTTTATCTTGTTTACTCATTCTCTTCTGCTCACAGGACAACATAATCATCAGGTAAGAGTTGTCTAGGTAGCCATGCAGTAATGGTAGCACAAAACAGCTAGGAAATCATATATAGTTCACTAGTTTTTTCTTATTCTGTTAACTTTCTAAATCTTCTCAATTTTAAAGGGAGAGCCTGGTCTGGAAGGCAAGCCTGGAGTCCCTGGTTTGCCAGGTCCAAGGGTGAGTTGCTTCTTTTATTTAATCTGAGTCTCCGGACAGCTTTGTTGAATAAGGTTTGCTACTTTCACCCAACTTACATATCCTTGTCTACTTATATGAGAATCCTGAGGCCCAGATCCTTTCCCATATTCCTTATTCATTGTCCAGGAACTTTCAGTACCTCTTGGAATTGACAGGTTGAATGCAGTGCAGGTTCTTTCTTGCCATGTGCTCTCCTGTACTTATTACTGCTAAGGGGTTGCTTCAAATGACTCTGAGTGTGCAGAACCACTAATGTGGCCAGTCTGAAATTTCAGAGAAATTCTGTTGTCCTAGAAGTCAAATGAGTGTAGATTCTTGCAATACTTATTATTTTCTGTTCTGTTAGGTCTGTACTCAAAAAGAGGGTCCTTAAAAATGGTAGCTGGTGTACCATTCTCTGCCAAGAGCTTAGTTTTCCTATGCATGAAAAACTCATGGATTTTTTTTGACATGGAATTATTTCTTCACATATTTAACTACTGCTAAAAGGTCAATTTCATAGTGAACCTGATATTATTACAATCATACTTTGAACCTGCTTTTCCTTGCTTGAGCCTGTTCATGTGAAGAACATTTCATGAGACAACACAGAATCAGAATATCCTGAGTTGGAAGGCACCGATCAGGATCATGGAGTCCAAATCCCAGCCCTGCACAAAGGATCCCCAAGAATCCCACCATGTTCTTGAGAGTATTGTTGAAATGCTTCTTGAACTCTGGCAGGCTTGGTGCTGTAATCACTGCCCTGGGGATCCACACTCTGTGTGAAAAACCTTATCCTGATATCCAGCCTAAATCTCCCCCAATGCAGCTTCATGCAGTTACCTGAAGTCCTGTCACTGGTGACCAGAGAGAAGAGATCTGTACCTGCCCCTCCTCTTTCCCTCACAAAGAAGCTGTAAGTGCAAGGAGGTTTCTCCTCAGTCTCCTCTTCTCCAGGCTGAACAGACCAAGTGTCCTCAGTCACTCCTCATCAGGCAATTCTCGTTGCCCTCCTCTAGACAGTCTCTAATATCTTCATGTGTTTCTTATATTGTGGCACCCAAGACTGCCCCCAGGACTCAAGGTGAGGCCATGCCAGTGCAGAGCAGAGCAGGACAATCCCTTCCCTTGCCCAGCTGGTGATGCTGTGCCTGATGCCCCCAGGAGAGGATTGACCCTCCTGGCTGCCAGAGCACTGCTGACTCCAACTTTCCACTGACCAGGACCCCCAGATCCTGTCTCACAGCTGCTTTCCAGCCTCATTCCCCAGTCTGTCTGTACATCCAGGGTTGCCCCATCCCAGGTGCAGGATCTGGAACGATGGATTCACACCAATCACCACACAATTGGTGACTGCCCACCATACAACTGGTGATTGTCCAGTCCATTTGTCAGGGTCTCTCTTCAGGGCCTCTTTGCCCTCAAGGAAGTTGACAAATAAGAATGGAAGTGAGATACCTGCTTAGCATTTTTGGAGGCAGTCACTTGGGTCTCAGTACTGCTGTTTAATGGGTCACTTTTTTAAGTAGCCACAGAGACTTGATGATAACTTCACTCCTTAAAGGAGATCATGGGGTTTGCCTGCAGTGCTCTGAGTCAGTACCAGGGCTGTTGTCAGCCTGTGTGAGAACTTGTGAGCATAGGAGGGAGATGAGCAAACAACAATACAGGGAAAAAGATATATACTTTGCTAAGAGGTTTTCTACAGACCATCCATTGCATTGTGTGCTGTTAAATTTAGCCTGTAAGCATGAACTTTAGGAATCTTCCTAAAGATAGTGCAAGCAGCCTTTAGTCAATGCCTCAGTGGAAAAGGGCATTTACTTGCTTTCTTGTAATTTCCTAAACATTAGAAAATATCACTTTAGCAAATAACTCTGCAGTGCTTTGCCCCTAAGTTGGTAAGTTAGGAATTATCCTGGTTTTAAAGCCTGCTGTGAAACATGGTTTCTTGAATAAGATTAACAGAGGATATTAGCTGGGTAAAGGACAGTGATCCGTCAGGATTTGCAACAGACCAGAAAATGCTCCTGTTAATGATCATTTGATTACAGATGTCATTTGATCTGTTCTGTCTTTGAATTTTTCCCTAGACTCTGTTGTGTCTAGCTAGTTAGACTTCTCCTGAGGGTCTTTATTAGTCACCAAGCATCTTAGATTAATAGATACATTTTTTTTAATTAAAGGCCATTTTTCAATGACTGAATTCATGAGATGAATCAAAGTACTGGGCTTGGTGGACCTACACAGATCCCATCTGGGGGCAGGAAGTAACAATTCCAACCTGAACCAAGCAACTGGGTTGTTCATTTTATTAGTCCAAAGTACCTGGCAGCTGATGTCTGCATTTTGACAATGATACCCTTACATCAGGAGCACACTGTGTGAAGAAAAATGCTCTGCTATTCTCATGTGACCTGCAAGACCTTTGAGTGACAGACAATACTGTCCTGATTTTATTAAAACTGCCTGAAAAAGAAGAACTCTGAGAGTCTGCTTTCACTTTTAGGGTGGTTTTGTGGTTTTCTTCCCTCTTCCTGTCCTTCTTTTTCTTCTGTCAAATTGAAGAAAATTGAAGTCCTTTGGTTCTGCTCTTAAGTCTTTGATACCTGATCTACTGAAATATCTGTTTGAAATAAAACCAAATTTTTTTCTTGATAGGTACAAAAGGTGCAGGCTTATGACATGCTCCTGGAAAACATGCAGATCTGTGTCCAGTACAGACTAAACATAGGGTTCCTCTTAGGTGTACTCAGTAATTTGGATTTCAAGAATTTGCCTCTTTTTTAAATGCTACAATTTCATTCAAGTGATTGAAATTTCAGAAAGAGGCCAAGAGAAAACATTTGTCCTGCAGCAGTCATGAGGTAGGAGCTGTTTAGACCATTTTGAGTGTGATATGCTGGACTGCAGCTTAGTTTTATAAAATTACATTGATAAAATCTGTCCAAGTTCAAAGTACAATCAATACAAAACAAAAATAATACAGGAGTCTCATGGGGTAATAAGAATAAATTTATGAAAAGAAAATTAATGGAAAATATGTTTATAATATAGTAACATTTAATGAATGTACTTCTCCATGTTAAAGACTCAATGTACGTAAGTCAGGGAGATAAATAATAATAATAATAATAATAATAATAATAATAATAATAATAATAATAATAATAATAATAATAATAATAATAATAATAATAATAAAATAATCGAAGTTTAAACTGGGAACTCCTGGGCTCAGGGTGCACTCTTCACCCAGAGGAGCAGTGTTCAGATCATTTGTCAATGCAGGAAAGGTTTGTCCCTCTCAGCTGTCCTGGGAGATAAAAAGTTAACAAATCTGTGGAGGCCTGCTGAGTTCTTCCTGTTTTTGATGGTGGAACAAATACAGGTATTTGACTTTCCATTCTTGATCCATCTTTCACCTGAGTGGATTGTTGCATACAGTTTTCCTGTTCAGGCCAGTCACAATTTGAATTTGGAAGTCAACACTATTTCAACTCTTACTTCTCTGTGTATGAACTGCCCTGGATTTGTACCACCTTAGGCTCCCAGAATCCAAGGAATGGAGAGAGATGATTGTTAATTCCAAGGTGAAATGGATAAATAATCCAGGAGAGAGGAGAATAAGTTTGCCTAGAAAATTAAGTAGGCTTTTTGGAAGGAGCCAGCCTCAAGGTGCAGTCTCTCTCAATGTGCAGAAGTCCTTGTAACCCTTTACTTTGCCATAACTGCTCCAATAATCACTCATGATCTGGCCAACCCTGGTGGTATTTTTATCCTCAAGCTATGGAGATGCTCTCACTTCAAAATTTACCTGTGTTATGTAATGCATATGGAGACTGCAAAAGGCTGGAGCCTTCAGGGAGCTCAAACATTGATTAACATTGCTGGATTTCTTCTGGTTTCTCTAGTATTGCAGAGGTAAAGAGACCAGATAAAATTGGTAATCCTAGTATCCCATCCAGGTTACAGGGGAAACAAAATTGGCATTTATGCTTGCAGAGTCATATTCATTCACAACTAAAGATGTTTTCTGTGTACTTTGTACCAAATCCACCTGTGTTCCTGGGCCAAACCTCAGAGAAAAACATGCTAAGAAAGCATATGTGTGTTCTGGCTATTGGACAGCAAGATGGGAGACAGTCTTGGGCTGAGGTACCTTTCAGAATTTCCCCTCCAGCAGAGTGGAAATGACATTTTCCTTGATTTCCTGTCTTCTGTATAGAAGATATCGTTTTGATGGATGGTTCTGTTCACTTTTATTTGTGAATATTTGAAATGTTCAGATGACTTTGCCTGCCCTGGCAAAGCTCAGTTATGCAGATCAAACTGTGAGCAAGTTAACAAAAAAAAAAAAAAAAAGGAGAAGGAATTGATGCCATAGACTAAATCCAGAGTGAAACTGTAATTGTCAGTAGGTAAACACACAAATTTCCAATAAAACATACATTTTTAACTGTGCTTTTGTTCAAATTGCTGATAAAGGCAAATAGGATATATTTCATAATGTCAAAAGATACACAATCTTACCTGATTCCTACTGTAGGTAACAGAGCATAATTTCTGGGTTTGTCTGTCATATTATTAGGCAGTGTGACATTTCACTGAGTTTTGCTCTCATAGGTGTAATTTCTCCCAGCAAGTATTTCTGTCCTTTACAGACAGACTATAATGCTTTGGAGCAAATCTGTTGTAGCAGGATTTCAGCTAACCTCAGAGTGGCCCACAAGTCCCCTTCACAATAGGAAGTCTCTCTCAGTCTCTATAATTATATGTTGCTCTAAGAGATTTCTCAATGTTTTAAAAAGACCTGAAGCTTCTCAACATTATACCCAAAGAAAGAATAAAAAGCTCCTCTTGCATCTCTTCTGGAGACAGAGCAGTTGGTTGGTGGGACATAAAGGCATCAGTAACACTGTGTTGTTTTGATGGACACAATTAAGGGTGCTTCCTATGTGCCTGGTGCCAAATCCACCTCTGTTCCTGGGACCAAGCCTCAGAGAACACTGCAGCATCTCTCTTCTGAGGAAAACAGAGAGCTGGGCCTGTTCAGCCTGGAGAGGTGATGACTGAGGGGGGACCTCATCCCTGTCTGTCAGTGTCTGCAGGGAGGGCTCAGAGCAGGGACCAGGCTCTGCTCGGGTGCCCAGCAATGGGACAAGAGGAACAGGCAGGAACTGATGCCCAGGAAGTTCCACCTGACTGAGGAAGAACTTCTTTACTGTGAACTGGCTGAGCATTGGAGTCTCCCTCACTGGAGATATTCCAGCACTGTCTGGACACAATCCTGTGCCTGTGCTCTGGGATGGTCCTGCCTGAGCAGGGAGGTTGCACCAGATGACCTGCTGTGGTGCCTTCCAACCTGACCCATTCTGTAATTCCATGATTCTGTAGTTCTCTGTTCTGGACTCAGTGTTATAAATCTGGAAGCAGCCACCTTGGCATGGAGCTCCCACATGGATAGGAAGCTGGAGGCGGCTCATCTCCTGTGTCTGGCCCCCCCACCACATCCTGTATACTTTATTCATAAGCTTACATATTTATTTAAATGAGTACTTTAACAGTGCCATTTGCATGGTCACCTTGGCAGTGGGCAAAATGAACATCTTTAACTAGAAAACATATGTTAAATCATGTGGTGACATGAGTCCTTCACATTAAAAATGAGATCTTGCTGGCTTTGACAAGAAAAGAAATGATGGATGTTGGAAAAGTAGAAGGAACATTTATGAATAGTGGGTGTGCTGGAGTATATAATTCAAATTTTTATTGATATTGAGTCCTGCAAATGATTACAAATTTCTTCTGATACCTGAGGACCCTATAATCACTCCTTTAATATTCTTCTTAAATTCTTCTGTATATGAATGCTGATTTTCATTGTTTTAGGGTGGAGAGTTGCTGGGGATTTTTTAATGAGAAAAATAATTAAAGTAACTGATTCTGACACATCAGATAATAAACCTCAGTCACAGCTGAGGAAAACATAATGAAAACTTGTTTTGTTTTTGATGGTTTAGATTTTTCTTTAAGTCAGCAAAAAAATGCTGTTAATAGATGCTGTTTCTGCACATCTTTCAATGAAGAAAAATAAAGGGAAAATTTTATATTTGACCCTTCACATTATCAGGGACATTTAACTTTTTAAATTATATTTTCCTTCTAAAAAGAAAATCAGTCTGGATGAGAAGTAGAAAGGAAGGAGGAAAAAGTCTGTCTCTCAGATATTTACATGACTCCTCTTGTACCCTCCCACTATATTAATAACAACCTTAGAAATATTTATGATTCAGTGTCAGTTACATATGAGGGAAGAAGAGATAGTTTTTATAAAATATGTGACTTACCTAAAGTAACATAGCAAGTCACCTGTTGGGTTGAGAAACAAATCCAATCTCTGCCTTAACTCCAGTGCTTACTCCACCCTTTCTTCCTCATTTTTCTCATGTTGGATTTTTTCCTTTTGAATTATTTGAGATCAAACCCGTGAGGACACAGAGGCCCAGCATCCATACAGGTGACCTTGTCTCAGGCTGTACTCCAGCTCTTTGCTTCTCCCTGCCTTGCACCAGTGGAGTTCTCTGGTTCCTTTGAAGGGATATTTTTTACTTGCAGAGGAGTCCATGAGCTCTGCCCTTTGCTGCTGATGCCACCTTTACCTAGAAATGCCTCATGGATTCCTGTTTCCCAGCTTAGAGATTGTGGATCTTTTCTATTCAACCATGCACCAGAGTTCTCAATTATTTTATTTCTTAATGCAGGAAGTAGTGCAAGGGACCAGAGGGCCACTGCTTTACCTCTCAGCCCATGTTTACACTTAACACCCCCCTTGCCTGCATCTCAGCATCATGACTTCCTTACCCCTCTGTAGGGGGAAGCCAGATGGGATTGCAGAGTGTAGGAGATGCCACAATGTGTGTGAGAACAGCGCTCAACTTTACAGCTATTGTCACCACGTGTGAGATACAGGATTGTTAAAGACAACCGGGGTTTCATTTCCAAATGGTGTCTGTTGTCTTCATTTCTAGTTTTTGTGTTTTGTGTACTCACGTTACATTGATTTACCAGGTTGGTGGTGAAAGACTTTGGAAAATCAATAGCAGTCTTTGGTCTGCTCTCTAATATGTGCTCCTCTGTTGAACATGCAGGGTAAAAAGGGAGAACCAGGATTCCCAGGAATCAATGGTCTGATTGGCCCTCAGGTAAGTGATGATTTCTTCCTTTTCCTATAATATGTGTAAAACCAGATTTGGTGGCAACAGAGGACATGGAACTACACAATGCAGCATCTGTGATCTTCCTCTTTATACTGTATTATTTGAAATTCATGTTTCTCCTTTTAAGATGCAAATAATTTATCTTGTTGAGATTGAGAGATGTCTGTTTGTCTGACAGCAATTTCATTTACCTTCCAGAGTTTTTCAGTATCTTGGAACCAGCACAGCTGTGTTGTATGGGATTTCCCCATTGCTTGTGCTTAAAGCAGCATCATGCCAGAGGAAAATCACTGATTTGTGTTTAGTGAGGAAGGGGGATGTCTTAAGTTAATGACCCCTTAACGCCTTCTTTTTAAAGCTTTTGGCAACTTAGAGCTCCAAATTGCACCATAGCATCATGAGGGCCACACAGAGTGGTTTATGTTAAGAATTGCCAAGAGGATTCAGCTCCACCATGGATCAGCCTGTTTGGCCCTAATAACATTGACACCTTTGACATAGTTTTTTGCTAACTTTGGAGACAAATTCAGCAGACCTGAATCACTTTGTAGGGTCACCCCTGCAGTAAGAAATATTTCCACGGGAATGTCCTAAAGCAGGAAAGGTGCAACCTCACATTAAGCTGATCACTCAGAATGAAACTGAGCATTTAATTTGTTCCCTTTCAATAGAAAATTAACAAACTGGACTTTGGCTCTAGCATTGTGTTTCAATAATTGCTAAAGTTTGGGGAAGGATGATGAGCTTCCATTGCTACAGCTGTTGGTGATGTACTGCAACTGCTCTAGCAGAGTGGGGTTTAGATGGTGGTTGCTGCTACTTTTTCTCCAATAAGCATCTCCTCTGGAAAAGCTGCTTGGGTAAACACTCAGGGATAGCAGTCAAATCCACACACACCACTCATCATGGCTAGCTCAGCAAAGAGAGGCAGAAGGGCCTTTTATATGGCCAGTTCTAGTAAGGTTTATTTCAGCACACTGAAAGGAAACCAAGGCAAAAAACACAAGACCATGTGCTCTGCACAAGGTTAAATAGGGGAGGGCACGGGGGCGGTACAAAGGGCAGGGCAAAGGGCATTGGCTTTGGGGGAAAATGGGGCTGGCCACAGGGGTACCACAACCAATGAGGGAGCAGACAGAGGAGAGACCAGGGGAAGTTGGGACACGTGGGGAAAGGAATGGGGATGGGTCAGTGTTAAGCAAGAGTCCTGGGGAAGTCCTTTCTGTCTGCCCAGGTGGGGTGAACTCTGTGGTGTCTCCAAGGGAGGGCTCTGGGGATTTCCCTGCAGGGGGAGGAATCACACTGCTAGACTGCAGATTCTGGTTGCTCATTTATTTGCTCTGGCAATTTATGCCCTTGAAAGCAGGAGGAACAATCTAGAAGTGGTTTGTGTGACAGGAGTTCTGTAAAGAGCTGATAACCTTTCTGTGGAGAATGTCAGAGAAGTAATCCAGGACCTTGAGGCCCCATGCAGGTTAAATCCCTTGTGTCCAGCAGGGAACTGTGCCCAGCAAAACACCATTTGATACTGGTTTTTATATTTTAAGACTTTTTACTTTTGGTACACTATCTAATCTGCAAGTATTTCAGCAGCAGCCTGCAAGAATGAGGACAGTGTTTCTAATGGATTTAAAAGATTTTAGAATCATAGAATATTCTGAGTTTGAAGGAACTCAGAAGGATCATCAAATCCAACTTGTGACCCTTCACAGAACACCCCAAGAATCCCTTCCTATTCCTACAGCATACAAGAACATTTCTTGAATTCTTGAATTGTTGAGTCCAACACTCTGCTTTTGTTGTGTTATTTTTCTTAGCTTGGTTGGTTGTTGGGGGTTTTTTAGTTTAGTTTTGTTTTGTTTTTTCTTATTTTCCTTCATTTTGGAGGAAGATTTTTATCTATGTATTCTTTTTAAGATACCTGACAGTATCCATCCAAACAATGTCACACTTACTTAACTCAAGTTCCCTGCAAATTAAAGATATATATGCATGTGTTAGCAATTTTATAAATGTATCTGTGAAAATTGCTGACAATAGATTAAGTAATTTTCCTTTTTGCACAAGCTAAATAATGTTAGCAAATTTTATGTTAATTAAAACTGCACAAAATGCTTGCCCCATCAAGGGATACTGAAATTGACTGTTCCTCCAAGCTAACTGCATGAAAGGTAAAATATTGTTCCTATTCCTGCAGTGGCACTCTGTTCTAGACATATTGCTGCAGATTTCAATGTTTCTCTTTAATGAAAATGCTTACATTCACTTTCTGACAAAACTATTCAGCTTAACAGCACTTTTTGTGGCATTAGATTTTTAAAACATTTTATCAGCATTTTCTTTTCTTTTTAATTTTTTTTCTTAATTAGACTATGCCCCAAAAATGCCCAGGAAGAAGAGTGGTTTTCTTATACTGTAGTTATATGGACATTCATTCAAATTATGTATGGAAGCCGATGTCAGCTGTTCCTGTTCTGCACCCATGGTGCTGAGGGACAACTGATTTGAGTTGGCTGCACATAAACTAGATTAGAACACAAAAATAGTCTCCTTTTCCTCTGCAATTTTAAATTTATGTTTCCTGACCTGATTCCCCACATTGATACCTGTATGGACAGGAGAAAGGGGTTGATATAGGAGCTTTAGAAGCTCATTGTTGCTGAAAGACACAGGAAAGATCTTCTGAAGTTATTGGGCTTTGCCAAGGAAAATCATTGCTGTCGTGCTCAGTCCAACTGAGAAGCCACAGGTCAGGCAAGAGAACTGACTTAAGGGCTGCTCTTGTGGGTCCCTTCCAGCTCAGGATATTCTGTGATTCCATGGTCCAGTGATGAACTGCAGGTGAGATGAGTCAGTCCAAGTCTCAAGGACCATTCAGGAGATTATTTGTCAGACCCTGGAGCAGCATCTCGGAGGCAAATTCCCTTCTAGACTGAGGATGTTTTGTGGCAATAGGGTAGCTTTGTCTCTCTTTGCACACACCAACTCAAACCAAATTATAATATAAAAATATTTTCAAATATTTATTTTTCCTTCCAAATCAGCTGTGGTGGTGAACCTGTCCATCTGCTTATTTGTTTCATGTTTTCTGATCAGCACCTTTAAAAATGAGTATTTATTTTCCAGTCATCTTTATAAATGGTGCATCTTGCAACATCATTAAGCCATGGAATAGAAATTCTGGATATTTTTTCCTGTCTGGACTTGAGCAATTTTCTGGCAGCAAGGACACAGACACCTGAACTTAATAATGTGTTTCTGTTGTTATTTATTTGTACTATTTTAGTGCCCAGGAACCTTAATCATAGGCCCAACTTTTATTGCAGTAGGATGTTCAAATGCAGACTGAAAAATGAGCATTTCTGTAAAGAACTTTAGGCTGAAATAATTGTCTCAAGCACTCTGAGCTGTATCATTGAGCTACCCAGGCTGGGGTTTGGCTCCAAATACAAGCACTTCTTGGGTTGAGAATGGGGATGCAGGTGCCTGCTCCTGTTGATGAAGACCCAATTATTATCATCAGTGGATCCTGAAGGTCTTTTCAAACAGGCACCTACAAATGGGCCACTGAGCCACTGTTGAGGCTCCCTGAGCTGAGTGAGTACTTGCTGGCCACCTGTGAGGCAGCAAAACACATCAAAAGTCTTTGAAATATAAATAAAAATGCCATACCTCTGCCTTGCAATACCTCTGGGCTGTTACTGAGGCTTGCCTTCTGCTAGATAACTTGGTGGTGTAAGTCAGACCTGAGAGGGAGACCAGTACAAGCTGTACCTGTTATGGTCCTGGCTGGCAGTGATTTAATTAGTATAGACTTGTCTGTAGGGTGTGAGCTCAAGCCCTGCTTTTCTTAAGTAATTCAGGAAATAAATGATCTCCTCTGAAACACACAGTGTCCTTAATGTCCTTTTTATAATGCAAGTTAATACTGCAAAAGCTAAGAAAAGGATGTGCGCCCCAGCTGCAAAGCTCAGATTGAATTTAAACTTTTCCATTGCTGCTTAGAATTGGAAGATATTGCTCAGAGCAATCTTTAATAAGATCTATACCTTAAATAAAATAAATCAAAAAAGTCTTCACCTGTGAAGATTGCTAATGGTGCTGAAACAAAAGACATTAAAGGAGATTTTTTAGTAGTTTTTTCTCATTTGCTGCTCTGACTCAGTAAACCAACTCCAAGTAAACACATGGGGAAATAAATCTTCCTCTGTAGACAAAAGAGATCATGTCCATAGCTTACACTAAGTGATTAAATTAAACAAACACTGCCTTTCACTGGAAGCAGGAAACTCTCCTAGAAAGACTGCTATGTACAAAGTCAACTTTATTCCATACTTTTAGAGAGCTGCAAAGACAGTTTGGAGAATTTGTTGTTGACAGAACTTTTATTTTAAATTTAATGTTGGTACTCCAGTTCCAATGCCACTTGATGAAGTGACTGAGACTGGATCCGTGTATGAATTATGGCACTGTCACTGATGCTGACTACAGGACATATATTGTAGACAAATGCTCACATCTGTTGGCTCTTCAGGCTTTTGATTTTTAGTGTCATCAGCAGCAGCTTTTTTTTATAAGTTCTCTTACCTTTGTATTGATTTGTAAGGCAGGATTTAAGCAGAGAGAAAAACATGGTGCTCTAATGCAGCGTTACAGAAAACATCTCAAAATAATTTCCATTTTAGATTGGATATAAGGAAAAATTTCTTCAGTGAAGGGTGGTCAAGCACTGGATCAGGCTGCTCAGGGAAATGGTAAAATCACTGTCCCTAGAGCTATTTAAAAGAAGTGGGACTTAGAAATGTGGTTTGGCAGTGGCTGTGGCAGCCCTGAGTTGATGGTTGGACTCGAGGGTCTTAGAGGTCTTTTCCAACCACAGTGATTCTCTGATTGTATAATTCCAATTCACAGCAGAAGTGGCTGGGGTGAGAAATGAAAAGCAGATTTGAGGAGCTGATCCTGGAATCCACTCAGATGCTGTGGAGGACAAGTGGAGGTCTGGAGTAGCAAAGGACATAGTGGGACACATGGGCTGCTCCACAAAACTGGCTGCAACAGCTTCATTTCTGATGGGAAAGGAATATAAATAAAGGAAAGACAGCAGAAAGGCAACAGCAAGAGGGGTCTGTGGGGTCTTTCTGAGAGGTGAAATTTTGGGGAATGTCTTTGGAGACAGGAAGAGAGAGTGGAAGGGAAAAGGCTGTCAATGCCTCAGTTACTCCTTTTGCTCTCATTTTGGCAGCAGACAGAATGCTCCTGTGTGTCCTTTCTTGTTTGTGAAGTGCTACACTGCAGTAACAGCCCAGACCAGAAACTGTTTTAATATGTGTTAAGGGCTTATCTAAACCTTTGTCATAGTGTAAGAGAACCCAGACAACACCATGGAATAATACACAGAAAATATGTTTGTTTAGGCTTTGCCTTCAGGTGTCTGGGAAACCCATCAGACTTCAGTTTTCATTGTGGAATGTCATTTGTTCACCTCCCTTTAAGACTTAATAATCCCTTCTTTCATGGAAAAGAGATTTAGGCCCAGCTGCCTACTGATGGAGTCACAGACAAAAGTTTCTGTTCCTTCTCAGAGCCTCCTTAGGGAGTCCACAACCTAAATCTTAAAATCCCTGCCTTTCCCAGCCCATCTTCCAGCAAGGTACACACTGGAAGAGGAGAGCACTGGAGAGTGGATTCTAGAGGACACATACAGCTGTGTCTCCACTATGAACAGTGTCAGATTTCTTTCTGAGCACTGCCACTGCATTTCATTGTCTAAGGAATGAGGCTGGATAAAACACAAGCCTGAAAAAAATCCACCCTCCACAATGTTTTTAAAGATATCCTATCCTGAAACATACACGTCTCTACACAATATTTAGATTTTAGGTTTTAATGAACATTTGAAATATTTTTGTTTCAGAACAGTAGTTTGGAAATATTCTGGTCTAAACATTTTATTAAAAAATTCCATGTTTTGCATTTGTTTTCCAAAGTGAATTTGTGTTGATCTGTTCTAAAATCAAGTTTTCATGTATCATTTCTTGCTCTGACACTTACAAACCACATGTCAGAGTGTTTACCAATTGGAAAAAAATACACCCTGTGATTATTTTCTTCTGGTTCAAGGTTTTCACAGGACAACACTGTGCTCTGGATTTGGGATAGGGACTCTCATCTGTGTTATTCATCAAATAATTTTTGAAAAAGGTGGTTGTGTAAATCAGGTGCTTTAATCTGGATTCACTTAAAAATGGAAGCAAAGAAAACAGATGGTGTGAGATTTTTTGGGGTAAACATTACACGCAGTCCTGCTGCTGTAGTTTTATCATGTTTGGTTTTTTAAAACATAACTAGATTCTGTCAGTTTGGTGAATTCTAATATTTAAAAAAATATTACTTGCTCTGGATTATACTCAGAAATCAGGAGAAGGGCTACAATATGAGATGTTGATACACAAATGAAACAGAAATTCTCTGCACTGTAGCAAAAGGGAGTGCTCTATAAAAGGTATTTATGATGTATTTCTGCCATTTTATTTCACTTTATCCCATCACTTGCTGTAGCCAGGCTGCAGAAAGCAGGAAACCCAGTAGGACAGTCGATGACTGCTGTGTGCAGTCAGCTGGAGCAGGCACCTGTGCATCTCCAAGGGATAATGCTGGACATTTCATAAAACTGTTTCTTTCTGTGTCCACCTCAGAGAAGATTTTATCAGAAGAGCTTCCCATTAGTGAGTGTAGCATTTGTTGGTACAATACATGGTGAGGCTACCTGTAAACCAGTTTGGGTATGATATCCTGAGTAATTATCTCTTGGAGGACAATGAAATTGAATTATTAGTGGCAATTTAGGAAAAAGATCAGATCAGTGGGATTCAATTTCAGGACTTACGGTTGCATAAGGTTATTGTGGTCTAGGATATGGAAAGTTTTAGAGAGTAATTAGAGATTGTCTTGGATAGTGAGAATACCAAGAGTTAGTGGGAGAAGGAGCTGGGATGAGGAGGATGTAGCACTTCACATTTTAGGGATTATACTGGTTGCTGACAGATGCTGGAGTAAGACTTTGCTTTTAGATCAGATCGACCCCTGCCAATTCACTGTGCAGGGTAACACAACATACCTGGGATTGCTTGGGCTGAGGCTGGGTCCTGACTGGGGTTTTTCACCTCCTGATAAAAATTCCCTGGTGTAGCGCTAGGAAGGATGTGTTTCCTGGTGGGAGACAGTTCACTTACTGACAGAGAACAAAACTGAGTTATTAGGAAGGAACTGATGGAATTGTCAAGGAAAGTCTGCAAAGATAAATTTACACGTAGTCCAATCTGAATCAGTTTGTAGTTTTTGTAAAGTTTTACCTTTTTTCCCCAGTGCTCCCCCCATTCCTGATGGAAGCCCCCTCTTGCAGGCCATACCTTCTGTAGAGCTCCCAGCAGTGCCTTGTGGAGGTGGAGCAGGGCCAAGAAGAATTTCCATGTCCTTGATGTGTGTTTGCTCCATCCAGCTGTGGCTGCACACAGTTGTGTCTGTGTGTAGTATATTCTCTTCTGCTGGGCTTTTTTGGACTGTTGAGTTTTTTCCTTGAATGGTGAAGCCTTTTTAAATGAAGGATTGTCTTGACCATCTGTCTCCTGATGGGTGTAGAATCTTTAACTGCAGGATCCAACTGCAGGACTCCCCAGGAATTAAATCATCAGCATCAGTGCATCTGAAGGCACATCTTTTTGGGGTTGTTCTGCTGCATTCCCATTTGAGGCACTCTACAAGTGAGAGTGCTGTTGACAGGATAACTCCATGTCTGTTCTGAGTTGCAAGTTCTTGAGGCAAGTGCAGCTGCAGTTTCCTTTAGTGGTCTCTTTGCCCCATCTATTGGTGAGAGACTGTCCTAGGTCCTGGCTGAAGTTTGTGAATGTATTTTGTAAGATCACTTATCTGCCATCTCTGCCAAACCATGCCTCAAATAGATCCTTCTCCTCACTTTTTTACACCATTTTCTTCTCATCATCTACATTTTTCATTAAAAATAAATGCTAATATTGATCTGTGACTTGTAATACCTTAATATTGAATGATGACAGGGAAAATGCTGTCTGGCCAATTTCTGTCTTGTATCAGTTGCTCAGTTTCAAATCTTTACAGAAGTTTTGGGTGGGGTGGTTTGTTGTTGTTTTTTTTTTTTTAAGTAGAATCACAACAGAACTCCCCTTATGCTGAGAACTGAAAATTAGTGAGATTGTCATGTTAGAAAGACAGAAAGAAGCATCCAGGATAAAATTTCGGGTCAGTCACATACCCGTTTCTCACGCTGTTTGCTCAGGTCCTGATCCAAAAAATACATGAACACATTTCATTCTGAGCATAAGAGAAACCCTGTCTGGTCTATAGGGGAAGCTGGCAGTAGCAAACATCTTTGTATCTCAAGCAACATATTATGATTTCTCAAGGCTGGAAACAAATCTCTCATAGGAAGCCAAATCTAACAATTTGCTTGATGCATAAAAATAGATCCCTCTTTAAACCAGGTGGCTATTAAGAGAATATTTCTCCTAAGAGAAACAGCTGCTGCAAGGAAATGAGTAAGAATGTTAAGATATTTCCAACTGAATATGTTAATCAAGGTTGATGTCAAGCAACAAAATGGTGGCAAATTTTGTTTTAAGACACTTGAGTCATTGCAGCATTTCTCTTGGACTCATATTTTTAACCCCACCCTCCCAAAAAAAGCAAGCTCAAACCACAAGCCTGTTCATTCATTTGTTGCTTTCAGCAATTTTTTTTTTTCACAGTTAAATTATTCACTTTGAAACAACATGAATCGAGGTTAACTTTGTTTGGATGCTTGAAGGAATCCCACTGGTCAAGCTCTGTGTTGTGGGTTACCCCTGATGGCCTTCCACTCCTCCTTCTCTTGTACTGGAGTGTGGGATGGAGCTCCCCTTGTAGCAATGACAGCAGTGAACATTTTCCCAGAAGAAAATGTTCAGCACGTCTTCATTGGCCCCTTGCTTTGGCATCTTGCATTTTTTGGGTAGAAGTTAAGCAAATAAAACTCAGTGATTTTGCCTGTTTCCTACAGGGCCCCTGTTACACAGGGGAGGACCTGAGGCTTTCAGCTACTACCAGAGAATTTGATAAATTGGATTTGTTTCCTCTCTTGCAGGGACCTCCAGGGCCCCCAGGCACGGCTGGACCCCCGGGACCGCCTGGACCACCGGTAAGAAAGCCTGGGGGGTTTGTTTTATATCAAGGAGAAGAAAAAACAGCTGGAGAAAATTTTAGGTCATGGATTTCAGAGGGAACAGAGTTAAGGCCTCTGGCAATGTGGGTTTTCTCTTATATTTTCTCTACTGCAAAGCCACAGCTGGTCTTAGGGCACAGCTTCTCCCTGCTGGGCCTTGGAAGCACATTGGTGCTTCCTGGGGATAATTCAGGGTCTCCAGGGCTCCCCACAGCAGTGACCTGACTGCAGTGGAAGGGAAAAATGTACTTCAAGTGAAAGCAGCAATCGGGAATGAGATTCCTGCAGAGAACAGAAATAATGATTGATTTTTCCTCCTGATTTCATTTCTCAGGGACTGCCAGGAGAAATTGGAGTTTCTGGTAAAACTGGACCACCTGGACCACCTGTAAGTGTGGAGGAACTGTTTCCCTCACCTCAAAGTTGTTCTTTACTTCAGATAGTGTAATTCTGAAGTCTGCTTTTTTCCCCACATCTTTTCTGCACACAAGGTTTTAACATGGGCTCCAATACTGTCACTTTTAATCCACAAATTAATCTCAGATACCTTTTGTGAATAAGAATTTTACCAGGTGCAGCCCCACTATTCCTATGCAATTGGATCATGATATTTTCTTTATATGATACCTTTTAAAATTCCTTTTGCATTTGACACAATATTGTTTCTCCAAACCTGGAATTTCCTAAATCAGGCCAAATTACTCATTATTAAAATCTCAGATTTAGCAGACTGTAGCAATTTCTGTTGTTCTTAAGTCATAAAAACTGAATAATTAAATACTTTGTACAGAATTGCCACCTATAGTCTGCAGTGTGTGTGGATTGACTGACACTTGGAAAAGGGAAGAAAACTTTTTTCTCACCATTTTAAATGCATTACAGGAAGTAATTTTAATTCTTATCTTCTTCTTCTTATCTCCTGAACCACTCTGTCACTATGTGCTATATAATTTAATTTTAGGTGTCTATCTACTGTATAAGAAATTACCAAGATTTAAAAGGAGAAACAGATGTAAAAGAAAAAAAAAAATATATATATATATATAGCTACAGGTAATAGGGACTTAGAGAGAATAAACTAAAATTTAAGTAAGGTACATAAAAAAATGTAAAGATTCTCAGTACATAAAAGCTCTATACTGGAGTTTCTCTGTAACAATGCTGACATCCAGTGGTCATTCATTAAAACTGGGATACTGGAAGAAAAGGCAGAGCAAATACGTAGTTTGAGAATTTTTGTGTCTTTTGAGACAAAGTAGGAAAAAAAATCAAAAACCAAAATGCATGAGGGAGTTTTTCTTTTCTTAAACTTAGGTGGGTGGCAGGAGAGATGAGCTGAGCATATTTATGCTGAGTTTGCTGGTCACAATTTAAAGAATTGGCACTTAGAGCTTATGTTTTCCTCTTGTTTAGGGGCTGCCTGGCAAAGATGGACTCAGTGGGCTTCCAGGGCTTCCAGGTCAAAAGGCAAGTGACACCACAGGCACTGGGATTAAGCAGATCACTGGGGTGAGCAAGCAAGGGAAGCAGGAAAAACACAGCTGGGCATTGGAAACAGTCAATCAGGAAATCCAGTGACCCTGGCAAGTCAAGGCATATATCCAAGGCACAAAGAAGAAGAACAAAGAAGTGTATCAGGCTCCAAAGATGTTCCTTTCTTTCCTCCCTGAAGGGCTGGAAAGAAGAGATGCCATCCCCCTGAGCCTTCTCTAGGTCTGTGTGGCAGAAAGTTGGTTCTTTATTATTCCCTGCTTCTTATGCCCCATTTGAAAGCTTTTCCAAATTATGGCTTGGAAGGGGAGTTGTCTCCTCCATTGTCTGTGCACTGGGAGAAGGGAAATAGTAAATGTAGAGATAGGAGACACTTGACTTCTCATGCCCCTGCAAATAAGGGACAAAGAAATGTACCATGTTTTGACTACAAAGGCCAAACTAGGTTTTGGGGATGATGATTATATTAAAGACTATTATATTAAAGAAAACAGCTCTTAACCATCTATTGCCTTGGATTGCATAGGCAGAGGTTTTCTTGTTTCTGCTACTTGATCTCAGGTCTAGCAGAGTCCCCAGTTCCCATTTATTGGTGAATAAAGGTAAGGAATTTGCAGTCCATAACATATTTCTGATATTAAATAAAGTTTGGATTTTATCCAAACTTCTGTGTAGTACTTACTGCATTTCCCAGCTATGTAGTCACATTTCAGCTACTGCAGCCTCTGCCATCTAAGCTGACACCACCCACACTGGAAGATCAGTTTTAAAGTATTTACACAATGGATCCAGCGACCAAGGCCCCAGTCCCAAAATTTTATGGTTTTTTAAAATACTTCCTAACTTTCTAACCACATACAGTTTGAAGAAACTGAATGGAGGTGGTTTTTTCCCCAGATAATTCACTATGGACATCTTTAATGCAACAGTGATTGTGTTTTTCCAGAAATTCTCCAGTAGGCTGCTGCAGATGTGATTGCAAATGGCACTGGAATGGAAAAATATTCCAGGAAGCATATTCTTGTATGTCTCCATTTATACCCTCAAGGTGATCCTGAGGAACTGAATTAAAATATTCCTCACCATTGACTGCAGATGTGCTGCACAAACACCAGAGGAGTTTGTGAATTGACTTCTTGTGTTCCCTGCAGGGAGAACGAGGGGAAAAGGGTGAGGAAGGCTTTCCTGGAAAAGCTGGCCCTAAGGTAAGGGATTGTACTTCATGCTCTGCTGAGTATCCACTGAGTCAACCAAGGTGTGATTTTGGAAGGTCTTATACTGAAGACAGGAGAAGAAGATTCCTCTGGAGTTGGAGACATAAGGGGATGAGCAGATGGGGTTCACTGACTTTCATAATGTTCCAAAATACCAACCCTTGTTTGATGCTCCCCTCTCAGGCCTAAGTGTGTGGGGAGATCTAACCTGAACCTTGGCTCTCTGCAGGCTGTGTTCCCAAGCCATCAAAAAGGCAATTTCAGAGCCTTGTGGGATGTAGGTAGAACAACATGGACCAGTAGGGACCAGTAGGGACCACATTTTGCTAATGAGGAAGTGTTCTTACCAAAGGGTCCTTAAAATGTTATAGATTTGCTTTTGTTTTTCCAGGGTGAACCAGGGAGCCGTGGCCAACCTGGTGAGCAGGTGAGCAGAAAAAACAGTCTTAACAGCAAACTTGACCTGTCAAAACAATAGCAAGTGACCACATGAGATAACAAAGCCATTTGCCAATGACAAGATCTGTGCATGTTACTTGCATCTGTGATTGAAGGTGCAACAGTTGTATGGGTGAGATTTATGGTTGATTTTAGAGGTCTTTTCGAACCTTAATGATTCTGTGATTGATGGAATAAGGCTACAAAGATGAGGCACAAATTGAGGTTTATTGGGATAAGGCACTCAGTAACAATTACCCCGCCCTGTGAATCTGGACTGTACTGCTGCTATTCCAAAAGTCCTTACAATCTGCCTGGTAGGTATCACTCAGTTCCCAGGAAAGTATCCTTACCTGGTGTTCCAGGTAAGGGGAAATCACCACAGCATGGGCAGATGATTCCCCAGGAGTGTTTTCATCAGGCTCCAAGGGATGAGTGGTTTCTGTGCCCTTCCTTGATGTCATTTCATTGTAGCTGGGTAAACAAGCTACCAGGCTTAAAGTTTCCAGGCAGGCTTGGTCCAAGTGCCACAAGGGGCCAGACCCCAGCCTGATCACTGTCCCCACACAGACCTGTTTTGAATTTCAGCACCACCTTCCAAGGCACTTGTCCCTCTCTCCACAATGTGATGTTCTCTGTTTCATAAATGTTCTCTTTCCTGTCATAAGCTGAATAGTGCTGTCCCTGAGAGGACTTCACTTCATATATCCTCTGAATTTTGACAGTAGTTTGCTCACAGCAGGTATATGAATGCTGTTTCTTCATTCAGTTGTACACCACCCTCCAGGTACCATTCTACACTACATTTCTGTGGTTACAGATCAGAACATCATTTTGGCCTATGCAAGATATTTTACTAAAGTCAAGATACATCAGGAAAATGCTTTCTTCTTGTCTGCTTAGTTTTCATGTCTAAGGAGGGAACTGGATGGGTTTGATACAATTAGTTTTTAAGAAATCCACATTGGCTGTTTTGTAGTATCTTTCTGTCCTTGAACTCTTACAAACTCAATGATATTTTGCTTCAGGACCATTTCAGAGGCCAAGTTTAAACTGTGTTTTTATTTTCCCTCTCAATTCTCCTCTGTGTCCTTCAATGTTAGATGCTTTAATTACTCTCTGACTCTCTGGAATGGCTGGGATCTCATTGTCATTTCCCTTCCTGTAAGTGTCCAAGGCCAGATTGGAGCAGCCTGGTTGAGGGGAAAGTGTCCCTGCCCATGGCAGGGGGCTGGAATTAGAAGATCTCTAGGGTCCCTTCCAACCCAAACCATTCCATTATTCCATGACAGCCAGGATCCCACAGTAGCTCTGAGAAAGCATCACTCCATCTGCCAACAAGTGCCACTTTCTTTAAAATTCTCCCAACATCACCTGGATGTTCTTAGTCATCCTTAGTTGCTACAGTATCTTGTTCCTCACCTGATTTTATCTACAGACCCATTGCACCTCTACCATGATAATCTTTTGTTCTCTCTATACTTAAGATACTCTCTTTAGAGCAGGGATTACCTTTTCTTAGTTCAGTATTTGTACAAGACTTTGTGAATTTTGGTCTTATCCATGACTGATCTACTTTGTGGTATTGCACTATAAATTCAGATAGAAAAGAATTATAAATGGGAAACCACATGGTTATTTTCATATTACAAACTGGGTCAACTGGGAGCTAAATTTGAGAGTACTTGATATATTTAGGAGAAACCACATGACACAGAGATCATAGTTACTCCAATAACAAGTATTATAAAGCAGAAACTCAAAGGTAATGTTCAAACAGAAGTAAATCCAAATGTGCAATAGTGCACTCAAATAATTCTAGATCTGCTCATCAGGTGACATCTGTACTGTTCAGATGAATACACTGCAGTTTTTGCATTTCCAGACTACACCAGATCATTATGATGAAAATAAAATTCAGATTGTATTTCTTTTTCTGCTTTCATTTGCTTGTTTGGTCCTGCTACAGACCAGCATGAAGGAACTACATCCTAAATTTTGTGACATCAGTTAACAGGCAAAAAACCAGAGAAGTCTTAATTGCTGCTTTAAGTAATGGTTTAAAAAAACCGAAGAAATTATTTTAAGATCAAACTAATCTTACTCTCTCTCAGCAAACTACATCTACAGTCAATCTCATGAGAAAACTCAGGCAGAGTCTGTCTTACAGAATTCAGATTTCACCCACTTTGTCTTATTTTCAGGGTGAAGCAGGTTTTCCTGGTCCTAGGGGATTACCTGGACTGAAAGGAGAAAAAGGAGACCAGGTGAGTGACTTGGAGCCACAAATTGTTCTTCTTTTGGCCATTTTGCATCAGGAGGACTTGAGTGTCCCTAGATGATGTTGTGCCTTGGTGTGATGGCTGTGGTGAGCGGCTGATTGGCAACCAGCAAGGTTACCAAGCACCCAAGAAGGTATTCCCTGCCTAGTGACTGTTCCCAATTAACACAGAGGTGCTAATGAACAATATCTACCCCAAATGGGAGGAGTTGTGCCATGCTGCTTGTGAGGCATTAGAGAAGGTTAGAACTCTAGAGGTCAGATTGTACTTTAGAACTCCTTTTCAGAATTACTTGCCTGATTTAAGGACATTTGAAATTCTTGATAACAACAAAAAAATTACTAATTCACCTCATCACTGAGCCCTGGAAAAGGCTTCAGATGGCTGAATTATTTTCTGATGGCTTAACTTCTGCCCAAGTCCTGGTGTCTACTGCTTCCTCTGGGTAGCTGCAGAACTCTGGAGATGTGTTCATGCCAGGAAATATTTGGGTCAAGGGCCTGACAGTAAATTTAGCCGTGTCAGTGAGGTCTGTAATCCTGATAACTGATGACATGCTTGAATGTGATCAAGAGGATCTAAAATCAGCTGAGGTTTTCCATGCAGTTTGCTCCATTTTATGCCTTGTAGAGCACAGAATACAGAATATATTAATGGCAAATGATCTTTAAGGTACCTTCCAACCCAAACCAAAAACAGTAATATGATTATTCATTCTGGGTCTTAACTGCTGTTTTGCTGCCTCTTTTCCAATTAGAAAAAAACCCTCTGCTTTTTATAACTACATCAGGCAGTAGGATCTTCTACAAGCAAGTTATTTTAGGATTGGTGCTTTACTTTCTGTGAAGTCAATTGATATTCATTGGTTTTCAAAATATAGTTGATTTTTGAAGCCATCTTCAAAATGTTACATTTTTAATTGCTTGCTCTACATCTTGGAAGATAGATAACTGAGAGTGTAAAATGTTTTAGTGAGGCTGATGCATTAAAATCAAAATGCGCATGTTTCTTGATTTCCTTTCCCTGCTTATAGGGAGAAAAAGGAAGAGACGGTCTCCCAGCAATGAAAGGTGAAAGAGGAGAAAAAGTAAGTCATGAAATTATCCTGATTTTCCTTAGACAGGAGAACAGACAAAGGGGCAGAGACAAATGATAGAGGAGGCTGAGGAAGACTAGAAAATTTGGAAGACTTTTAGCTGAACTTTACAGTTCAGCTAAAAGTCCAACTTTACATAGCAGAAATAGCTATGTGTGGGATGGAGACAATAATTTATTGAGCAATGAAATCTGATGAAATAAAGGACAATTTCATTAATTCAAGGAAAACTTTTTTTTTTTAATTTGGTTAAAATTTTCTCTTTTTTTTCAGTTTTATAACTGGCTAATAAATGACCCTAGAACTAAAATCTAAAAAGTTTTCTGTGCCTGTATCTGGAGGATAGAACAATAATTTAAGGAACAGTTTGGGCTTCTGCCATCACAACACCATTGATTTTAGTGAAAGTGAGAGAAGTAGACAAAGGAAATGTCCACCAAAATTTACATTCAACCCTTGTGAACATGAAGGTGAAGAAGAAACACTGACCTTGCAGATGCTTGTGGGGGTATAGTAGAAAAACTGCCCTCATTACTGGGGCAGTGGCATTCAGGATGTGAATTCTTCCATCAGTCCTCAGTTTATCAGTGACTTTCACCACCTGTGGAGGTGGGAATTCTTTCATGGGTGATCCACTGACACCAATAAGGCACCTAAACCTCCTTTACCCAGGAGGTTAACAAGTGTTGTTGGTAGTTCTTGGCTTTCAAGTGTCAGGGGTCAGATGTTTGTGGAGCACAGCCACAGGAAGGTCAATGCCAGGGCTCAGGAGATCCTCCAGCAGCAGCGTAGTTTTAACTCAAAATTAGGGGGGAACTGGATTTAGCAACTTAAATATTTGATAAAAAACAGATTTTTTTTTAATCAATGACAGAAGTTTAGCTAAAATATGTTGTTCAATCAAGACTTTTGGTCAACTTTAATGTAAAAAGCAAATTAAACTCCATATCCTGAACTGGATGGGACAACTTTAGAAATTCATCAACCTGTGAATTCAGGTTGATGATAAAATCATAGAGGGATGAAGACAACAGAATGAGAATCCTGCATGCAACAAAGCAAGGACAGCAAAAATTCAGTCCAGAAATGTCACTGAGCTGGGGGGTTGGGTTGTATCTCATCTCTAATGCTGCATCTCTAAATGATAATGTTGAATTTTATTTGGGAATCTTTTTATGTTATTGGTTACCTTTTTTTCCTCTCTCCAGGGTGACACAGGATCCCCTGGACCCCCAGGCTTACCTGGAACAGTAAGTAAGATTATGATTGGTGCTATAACAATATTCAAGCTATCATTCTTCCACGTAAATTCCTCAGAAACAATTTTCAAGTTTCTTCTCTGCAGAAACTTTGGGACCTATTTACTCTGAGATTATCTCCTTTTGTTTCAGAGAAGCAATATCAAGGTTTATTTGGTCTTTTTATTTTTTTGGTGAGGTTTTACTTTCCTCTGCCTCTTTGCAAAAACAGACCAAGAATACATAAATTTATTGTTTTCAAAATCAAGATGCAAAGTTTGTTTGAAGAGCCTGAGTATAATTACAAGTTCATAGGTGATTAAATCAGCACCCACTGAATGTAAATACACAAACCTCTGAATTCCCTCTAAGAAAACCTGAGTAAGCAGCTTGGAATGAGCACCATCATTGCAACTAGAGGATTTATGCCAGTCACAGATCCTCCAAGACATGGCACACATCCTCTCATCAGCTCTGCTCACCACAGCTGGATACAGCTGCCTCATTCACAGGTTATGGAGAAAATCTGAATCAAGGTCTGTTGGTTGGTGAAAATCGAGTGCCTAAAGACCTTGACACAGCAGTGGAGTGTTAGAATATGAAATGCAGGGAGTTCTCAGAACTTTGGGCCTGAAAGCCAAAGCTTAGAGTTAAACATAGGATTTGGTCTGAGACCTTGGAAGAGGCTTCCAAACTTAGGCTATAGAAGCAAGAATGTGGATTTATAGTTTAAAGCAGAGACACGTTGAGTTAAGAAGAGGAAAGTTTAAGATATAGAAAAGATAAAAGTAGTTACAAAGGTAAACAAGAAGTTTAGAATGCAGTCCTGTAGGTTCGTGTGTCATAACGTGATTGACTAAGAAAGCTTACACTGTAACATGAGTCCATAAGACAAAATATTTAAGGATTGGGTCAAAAACATAAATATCCTTGTGGGCAGTGTTTTCTTGGTCAATAAATCTTCAAAAGGTCTTGTAACTAGAGGTCTTGTGACCTTCTGAACCATGTTATGAATATGTGAGCTGAACTCACCCTTCCTGCCTGTGTAGAAGATAAAAATAAATTGCATCGTTTAAAAACTCAGAGGTCCTGTCTCTAACTCATTCAAAATTCCTTCAAAAATCCCCATAATGGAGAAGGTGATTTAATTTATTCTCTGCCATTAGCTGGGCCTCAGTCTAGGCCAGATCACTTCATGGTGCTTTGTGTAGAAAGACTCCACATGTGTCAGGCAAGAATGACCCAGTCACAACACCAAAGATGAATCTGTGTTGGTAAAGGCAGAAAAGGCAGCTCACAAACAAATACAACATGGCTGGACATGGAAATGTGTGCCACTGCTCAAGCTTCCTGTGTTTGTAGGGAGAAATTATTTCTATTTGTCATGGTTTAGGAATGGTAGTCCCCAATTTAGCACCCCTGATCCCCCAAGACCCCAAAACCAGCCTCTGGTCACTCACTTCCACTTCTCCCCTCTTCCACCCACATGTGCCCAGAGAGGAGAACTGGAGGCACAAAGGGCAAAGATTGAGGGTTGGGATAAGAACAATTTATGGAAACAACTATAAGATAAGAAAACAGACAATAGCAAAACAAACAATATTAATAACAAAAGTGGTCATTAGAGGGAGTGGAGCTTAACCTGACTGCAGCCATGCCACCCAAAACACTCCCTCTGGTCAGGACCAGCATTATCCCACTGCTCCATTTGCCTTCCTTGCTCCAACAGAAAGGAACATCCTTCCCTTCTCCAGAGTGAGAGAAAGAAGCCCTTTCCTCCACCCCTGGCAGTGGCATGAGGTGGTATTGAATAACATAATGTCTTGGCCATGCTCCCTCCCACTGGTCTAGGCTGGAGCCAGGGCACTGTTTCAGCTGTTAAAAGTAGGTAGTGCTTTTGTCAAGTCTTCATGTCATCAATGTCTATTTTTTTTTCAAAATTTTATCAGCTTTGAGAAAAGATACTGTCTCTTTCTACAAAACTTTATAATTTCTTTTTGTGGCTATTCCTTCAGAGTGACTATGTATTCCCATTGAGATTTCATTACATGGTACAAAGCAGAGGGAGAACACACTCATTCATGGTATCAGGAAATTTAACAATACAGAAGATGGCTCTAAGTGGAAAAGTGAGCTGGAGATTGCTAGCAGTAAAATTGCTATAAAGTTTAAAGATTGATTGTTTTTTCATCATGGTAGGACACAGAGGATAGTCTTGACTTTACGTTCATATTTCAAATATTCTGGGAGATTTAAGATATTTGTGAGCTTCTTTCCAAACACCCAGATGTTACAGTGGGTTGCTCTTTTATAAACCTACTTATGGAATGTATGGAATGTGCAATCTGTAATGACAGGAGTATGTGTAAACTATTGCATTTAAGGAAAATAGGCTGTCATGATTTTAACACTCTGGTTTCTGTTCCAGCCAGCCTTCTTCACCCCACACCCCAGGATTCCTGTAAGTAACATCTCTAATAAATATGGCCTCTGGCTTATCCCCTCTTGTATCTGGTAGACACACCCCTTAGTGTTTTCTGTGTTATTTAAATGCTTTCAGTAAAGAACCCAGATTTAGTCTGGTTCTGGGCATCCTCACCACTGTAACCAGCTATGAGAAGTCGAAAGCTGTGCTGGTAAGATCAGCAGTCAAACCAACTGTGGCTGGGACAGAGCTGTGTGCTATCCCAGCCTCTTAATCCCAGTGCAAAGTGAAGATTTTGTTCCCATTTGTAGCGCCTAGTGGGAAATAAATGACATAACATGATCTGTGAATGTTTGTTATGCATCAGGAGGTTTCATGGATGGCAGAGGTAGGCTGTAGGAGTCCCATTAGAAAGAGAACATATATGCCAGGTTCTTCAGAGGCTGAGGAAGGAAATGAGGATGTGAAGCAGTAGTGGAGAAAGAGATAAGATTTCTTTGGCTTGCTCTTACCCTTTGCTCAAAGGTTATATATCTGTATATATATTTATACACTCTAAGGAAACATGCAGAACAATGACATCTTACGTGGTCTTTGTAGTGCTACACTCACAGAAAGAGTTTTTCCTTTTGCTTTGAGTACATTGCTCTGGTAAATGAGCTGCAAGACAGTAAGAAATAAAAGGCTTGAAGTGTGTCAGCTGTTCCATTTGCTGGGATTTCTCCTTGTGCAAGATGACTCTGGTGACACCTGCCACAGCACAGCTCTGCACATAGCAGTGTGAGGGAGGAGAAGGTAAGAACAGTTGGATGTACAGGTATACACATTAAAGTGTCAGAAGGAGGTGATGAGCCTTAGGAGAGTGTCATGGGTAATGTTACAGAGGTGGCAGGACCAGCAGGATGCTGACAGGTGCTCGTGTGCTCTCCAAAAACAAATCCTTGCCACTGCTTCCCATTGAGTGGGTGTTTATTGTACCAGGGGACTATTTCCTATATATTTAGGCTAGTCAGGTAGGATCATGAAATATTCTTGGAGATGGGGTGAGAGAACCACAGTAGTGGTCAGGTATAATGGCTGGAAAGAGGCAAAAGCAGTAAAAAAAGAGGTGGCTCCTTACTTTTCCTTCTGTCTCCCACTGTGTCCAGGCACAGCTGGACCCCCGCTGCACTTGCTTTCCTTTAAGTAGCACAGGAATTACTGAGGCATAATTGAGACTACAGGAGGACACTGCTGAGAGCAGGTCATGGGAGCTGTGAGCCCTCTTCTGGGCTGGCCTGGAGGCAGCTGGCAGCTGTCACTCTGTCTTTTGTGTGCACTGAGGGGGAGGTAAGAAGTGGGTGGCAATGGATTGAGAGCAGCTGCCAGTGGGCAGCACTAGCAGGCAGTGGTAACAGCCTTGGCAGAGTCATGGATTTGGTGAACTGGAAGGACTTGCAGGCAGGTTTTCTGGTGGGTTGTGTTAACAAAAGCCAGTTGTGTCCTGGGCTGCAGCTATGGCCAGCAGGTCAAGGGAGGTGATTCTATCCCTCTGCTTTGGTGAGACCCCTCCTGGAGTGCTGCATCCAGCTCTGGAGCCCCCAAAACAAGGACATCTTGGCTCTCGTGGAGTAAATCCAGAGAAGGCCACAAAGATAATTAGAGGCTTTTAAACTGTCAGAGAGTGGGTTTAGATTAGGTATTTGGAAGTAGTTCTTTACTGTGAGAATACTGAGACACTGGTACAGGTTTTCCAGAGAACCTGTGGGTGCCTCATGCCTGGAAGCATTCAAAGCCATGTTGGATGGGGCTTCAAGTGCCTTTCCAATAGCAGAGGGGTTGGAATGAGATTATTTTAAGGTCCCTTTCTTCCCAAACCATTGTATGAATCTGGGAAGAAATCCTTCTTCTGCCCATGTCTGTGGCTGTCAGATTTTGCACTGCTGTGCAAGTCAAGTATCAAGGAAAAAGTGGAAGAAAGGAAAATCTTAAAAACTTTCCCCATTTATCTCTTGTGTTACTTCTTCACTTTGCAATTTTGTTTTCCTGGTAATGTACATCCTTATTCCCACTCAGTAACACCATCCCTACCTACAAATGTACTGACCCATGTCTGTGCTTTCTCAAATGTACTGACCCATTGTGCTTTCTCAAAAGAGTTTCAGAATTTGAAATGTCATTACACAAAACAGCTTCCAAGCACAAACATACAGGTTTGCAGCTTTAGCCCCTTGCTTGAGCTGCTTTAGGTGATCCTGGTGTTTTTCTGAAGGACACTAGATGGCATCAGGGACTGCCTGGTTAAAAGTCGATCTAATGGGATGCTGTTTGTAGAGTAAAATTCCTCCCATTATTTACCACAGATTATAATATTTATTCATAATGCATAATTAATACAAGCATAAGTAATATTTATGCAGCTACACTTATTTTATCTGTTAGAGAATCATTTGAAAATGGACTGTGAATTCCCAGGTGTTGCAGAAATGATTGGCAAATAGCAGACGTAAATAAAATTCAAGCTGATTTGTCTGGCTCTGCATTTTGGCTGATCACAATTCCTTGCTTGTGTGTGTAGCTTAAATCACTGATGTTCTTACTCTTCCTTGATTGCATAATTGAAACACTTGGTATGATAAATAATGAATAAGTAATGATTGCTGTTGCCTGAATGCATACGTTCATAACAATATACAAAAGTGAGTATTGGTGGAGTGTAGTGCCTGCTTTATTCCAGCTAGTTCCATAATTGTGTGCTTTCCTTTTCAATTTATAAAAAGCAGACATATGGATTTATTGATTATTGCTCTAGACCACAGGACAAAGCTGATGAACTTCTGTCTGAATGCATATTCAATTTACTGTAAGGAGGAAGAACAGGAATAAATTAATCTTATTAGGCAGTGATGGTGGTGCATGAAAAAATGTACTGTCATTGCAGGAGGGAGAGGAAGCTGCATGGATGTATGGAGATGTTAATAGAACTAGAGATCAGGAATAACTGTGTAGTGCTCACCTCTGGAAATGCTCCAGATGATCACTGAACACTTCTCTTTTATAGATGGAATAGGGAGCTGTATCTGGGATCACTGTAGGATGACATCAGGGCTCTGGTCCTACTGAGAGGTAGTGCCGTGGCACTGGTGCTTTTGCTGTTAGTCACATCATGTGGCCTTTAAAAATGTTAGAGATTTGTTTTTTAATTTGGGGTATAGTCTTAGCTACTCTTCCACCTGTGGGCAAAATGTTCTCCTTTTAAGCTGGGTATTTTTTCAGTTAGTATTGGAACAGACCTAGGAGTCCAGACAGTGATCTCCATATCTTAGTGTGGCATTCAGTTTTGACTCATTGACCTCAAGGTCCTTTGAAGAAGCTACTTTGTGTCAGAAATGGGTAACTGATTGAAAGAGCCCACTTACTAAACAGAACTAGTGTGATTTCCAGCCCTGAAAATAGCTTTTATTTCTCTCTTTGTCTTATTGTTTTATATCAGGGTGAACCTGGACCAAAAGGGGACAAAGGAGATCGAGGAGTGACTGGAGAACCTGTAAGTACAGCAAAGAGAGGACATGAGAGTGGTCAGTTTTGGAGGGAGAGGGTGGGACATGCTCCTGCAGCTGTGATGCTTCTCTCATCAAAAATAGCCACAGTGGTGCTTATCTTTGTGCTGCCTGTAGAGGAAGCTACATGACTACTGGAGTTTAGGCACCTAATCTGTAGTTCTGGGCCTTAGTAGCTGAAAAGAGGACTATGGGATTTGCTAGGCAGAGCTTAGCTGGCAGTAATTTATGTGCAGAATTTATTAAGGGATTTTGAAGTGATGTGGCCCAGCTAAATTGTGCATTTGGGTACTGCATTTGTATTCTGGACTTTCTTGTTCTGGATGGAGCTCCTAGAAGAGACAGAGCCCTGTGCAGTGACATCCTCTGTAAAAATCATACTTCTCTCAGTGGAAGGAGCTCCTTCACCTCTCCCTCTGTTTTGCAGGGATTACCTGGGGTCCCAGGTGAGCAAGGTGTGCCAGGACCTGCAGGAGTACAGGTAAGAGGGACCTTGAAGAAAATCTTTGACATGACTAGAGAGGAGTGCCCTCAAGGTCTGTATCACTGTAAATAATCCTTCCTGTACACACCAGCAGCCCATTTCTTTGTTCTGTAGAGGTTTTTACTTCTGTTGGACTGCAGGACAGCAGGAGGAAAATCAGCTCAGAGATACATTATCTCTGTAGCATGGTCAGTATTGTCTGAGAGACTTCTTCCAGCTTCATGGTCCTTCAAGAGGGCATCTTGTACTGCTGCTACCAAATCACAGGTCTTGCAGATAAATCACATTTCCAAAACATTGCAGAGCAGTCAGATTCAACCCTAGCTCATCTCACCTGGAATGAGCAATGGTTCATGTGAAATGGTTCTATGGTCTCAGCCATCTTCAGTAAATGTAGTGTCACACAAAACTATTTCCAATCAACACTGAGGTGTTTCCATTCAACATGGGTAGGTGTTCACTCTGCCATCATATATGCTGTGCCCAGCCTTTATAATCAGCCATACTTGGGCCTCAGCACCTTAAACAGGTTTCTGAGCATGTCAGCAGCAGTCTGAGCATTCAAAAAAAAAAACATAAAAAAACCACCTCATACCAAGCAAAACCAAACCCCCCAAAACCCAACAAAAAACACAGTAATGCCATGCAACTTTTAACTAACATCTGCTAAATGGGGGACAGTTCAGTGAGTAGACTGTCCTGCAAAAATTCTTCAGAAAGGGCTCTCTGATATGTATGATTAGGACAAACCCTCTGCAAGGGGATCTCTTATTACCATTTCTAGATGACTGATGTTTATATTTTAGAATTGCAGGTGAGTCTTCTGTGAAGGGAGACCATCAAAGTTCCACTGGAAATGAAGTAGTTGGTAGGCCTGAGGATAGGAAGGAGTTTCACCCAGATGAATACCTGCAGGTTTCAGCATCCTGTGCTGAGAAACAGTATCTGAGCTGATCAGTCATCAGTAACTCTTCTGAAGTCTCAGGGTTTTATTTTTATAGTTCCCTTTCTTACTGCATACAGAACTGGGAGCTGTTTCCTCAGCCATTAACTCCTCTGTGAATTGGTTAACAAAACCAATTCCTAGTACACATTCAGGCATCTTGAAGCCTTTTTGTATGGCAGGAGGTCTCCTTCCATGTCTAATCAGCTGGTATCTCTCCTTTCTGCACAGGGTGCAAAGGGGGAGAAAGGAGCCCGAGGAGAGGCTGGAGCCCCTGGAGAGACTGTGAGTAACTTCCCTTGCAGCATTTTCCCCTGGCAGTGACACGCCTGAAGGGACACTGACATCAACATCTTGTGGGTTTGCAGTCCCAGGCTGCTTGATCACAGAGCACATCCTCATCCATAGCTGGAAGAGGCTGTTTGTGGGCAAACAGGACCATCTGCACCAAACAGATCAATGCCCCATTCAGCCCAGCTCAAGGTTGTGCATCTTTTCCTGCTCAAAGCTCTCCCTGCTTAACAAAACACCCTTTTGTGAGTAAGTGTGACTGCACTGCAATGTCAGCCCAGCTCAGGCAGGCAGCTGGAGCAGGGAGCTCACTGCTCAGCAGCAGCAGCAATTGGCTTTTCATCGTGGGTGCTTTTAGGCTTCACTGTTGATTCTGCTGGTTTTTTGTTTTAATACTGGCTCATCCAGAAGACTCATCCCACACCCCTTTTCTTGAGGCATTTGTTGTAGGGAGTGCTGCTCTTGTCTGTGTGCTTAGGAACAACAAAGGATTCCAGTTCAGTTTTATTATTGTAGGAACACATAAGACCTTTGCAGCTGAATAAAAGCTGCAAGCCAAAAAGGAAGAAACACTGAAGAACTGTTTGAAATAATGATTGAGAGAGGGAATGACTGATTAGGAGAAGGAAGGAATAAGAAATTCAAATCATGCATCATAGAGCACTGAAATTTCTTCTTCTACCTTTGTGTTCATGGTTTTCTTTCTTGGGCTTGTGCTTACACAGTGTCCCTAAGGAGTGCTTTGACCCTAAACCCTGAACTGCCTATTTTCAGGAGTCTTTCACTCTTGGTTGAAGGACCCCCTAGTATTTTGGAGAGGAGGAAAAAATAAAAAAAAAAATTAAAAAAAGAGAGATGGCAAAAACTATCCCACTTCCACAAAAACCCATTCCTTGATTTTATTTTTTGTGAACCTGGTGGATCAGAGGATGTTTATGATGTGGAAATGCAGATATTTGCAGGCACTTTCTCTTTTCTTGCCATCACTTCACAGCCTGCTGCTGTTCCATATTTCTATTGGCTCACAGACCAGTGACTGTAAATAACACAGAAATGAGGAAACCTTTAAACCTCTGCTATGGGCAAAGGCTGAGAGGATTGGGATTGTTCAGCCTGGAGAAGAGAAGGCTCCAAGGAGATCTCAAAGCCCCTTTCA
Organism: Agelaius phoeniceus; assembly: GCF_051311805.1. Lineage (NCBI taxonomy): Eukaryota > Metazoa > Chordata > Aves > Passeriformes > Icteridae > Agelaius > Agelaius phoeniceus. The sequence continues at coordinate 149,624,669 of NC_135265.1, read as the reverse complement.
GTGCCTAAAGAATGAATACAACAGAGCTGGAGAGGGACTTTCTGCAAGGGCATGGAGTGATAGGACAAGGAGGACTGGCTTCAAACTGAGAGTAGGTTTAGATAAGTATTAGGAGGAAGTTGTTTCCTTTGAAGGGGATGAAGCACTGGCACAGGTTGCCCAGCACCAGCTGGTCTAGAGGAAGGTGTCCCTGTTTATGACAGAGGGTTTGGAACCAGATGATGTTTAAGGTCCCTTCCAACCCAAATCTATGATTCCATGAAACCTCTAAATATAGCCTGATAACCCCAGACATACATCTCTGTTGGGACATAAATCCCCAAATATATGTCCTCTAATGAATATATGTCTCCCATGAAATTTTGGAGACACACATGGGCTTTTTCATGCTACAAAGCTTTATCTTCCAAACAGATGAAGACCTGCAATTCAAAACTCTACACTCTGGATGGTTTAGGCTATTTCACCTGTTTAGCGCAAAAGAATGTTTTCAGGTTTTGTTCCCCACAGCAGAGAAAGGTAGAATTGTCAACAAAGCACATTTTGTTGACCTACATTTTTTTTTATGAGAAATCAACATTCTTTTCTCTGTTCTTCTGATGTTTCTGGCCCAGACTTTCCTTCCTGTATCTGAGCTAGATTTAGGGTTTCTTTTCATAGAAGGTAGCTTTAAGCTCCCAAAGAGAGCCTTCATCCATTTTGTATTGTTTCATTACTCTTTACACTAAAAAGTTTCAAACAAATGTGCTATTTTTTGCCTTCTTGATGTACAACACCTTGTCTGACATGAAATCCAATCTCACTTAGAACATCTTGTTCCTATGGTGATACAAGTTGTGATATGCACACACACACACACACTTCATCTTTCTTAAAACAGGGTTTGAGTGGACCAGCAGGGCCCCCAGGTCCAAGAGGCTTGCCAGGAAATGTGGTAAGTATGCACCAGTGTATTTGTTTTCCCATCTGTGCCCTGATTTCTTTATTTAATGTGCTTAGTTTTCCCTTCCATGGGCATTACTATGAAGTTCAAAAGGCTGTGTTTCATTAAACTTGTTTCTTAGGGCTGAATTGGAAGATCTGGAGGCACCTGGGAATGGTGTATCCATTAACTGTCTTCTCATATTCATTTTATCAAGGGGAGGAAGGGAGCTGCTTCATTCCTCACCAAATCGTTAAAAGCAATTTTTGCTGCCAACTCTTCAAGAGAAAAAATTTAATGTTTATTGTGTCTTTGGTTTTGTTTTCTTTGCCTTTTTTTCATTTGTCCTCTCCTTTTGTAAACAAGACTTCTTGGTATAAAAATAACATTGTAAACTCCCACTTTTGTTATGGAAACATGTAGGCATTTGAGCCTAAAGACCCTTGAAATCAATCCAGTGTCCCCTTACTTGGGGGTTCATCACCACTATTAATTTTGCATGACAAAATTTTTCATATTTGCTAAAAAAATCTTTGGATTAACTCTACTCCCAGCTCCACTATGGTAATTTTCTTTCTATTTCCTGGGGTTTCACTGGGCACTGACTGGAGTAGGTGAAAAACAGCATTTAGACCTCAGGATATGATGTATTCAGGCACAGGGCTTAGACCATAGCACTGTTAGAACCAGAGTTTATTACCTGGGCAATCCAAGAAAACTTAAATTGCCCTTCAACTAATTGTTAAGATACATTTGATTTAATTGTATTAATGTAGTGATTTAATTTCAAACGGAAAGGTGATATTGAAAATTAAGAACTTTTCAATTTCATATTCCATTAAGCAAACTTCTACACCAGTAATACCAATATATTACCTATAAAAGCCAATATAGTTGGAAATAATTTCTACTGGTGCAGAAAGGAAAATAATTATCACATCCATTCTGAGGTCAATCCAATCTTAATGGTGCCAAGACATGATTTCACATCTTAAAATGGAGTACCATTCTAAGATATGTTTTGGTTATAGGAAGTTATAGTACTTAATTTAGAGCTCTAAATCATCTATATTTTGACACAGAGTCCTTTGAGACCTGCCAAGATGTTAAAAGGATTGAAAACTGAAATAGAGGAAGAAATGAACACAGCTACATTTCCCAGTGTTGGGAGGCTTTTGGCTTTTCTGATACAGAGGTGGTGATTGGGGGTTGTTGGTAGCATATTAGGGACTACTGAGAATTTCACAAAACAAAAGAAATAGTTACTGGTACAATGCACAAATCTGGTACAAGCTCAGTTTCTGCTTTTTCTGTTCAGCTATTTTTTATATTGTAAAAGAAATTCTTCCTTTAAGGAACTGTTATACACCTTCTGTGGTAGTCTCTGGATTACAGATTTTCTGTACTGGGAAATGTTGAGCTGATACTGATCCTTGAGATAAACTATACTGAACCCACAGGTCTGCCCCTTTTTTAAAATCCAATACTGCCTACAAAAAAACTTCAAAGTTCTTTTCTCTCCAGGGTATTCCTGGAGGCCCTGGACTCCCAGGAAAGGCAGGAGAAAGAGGGGAAAAGGTGAGTTGGTTCTTTGATGGGTTTGTTTCCTTTTTTTCCTTGAGCATTTTAAGTAATAGGGACAGATACTCTCTGAACTGAAAAATTATTTCATAGGTTCATGGATGGTTAAGACACATGGGTTCATGAATTCATCTTGTCTGAGCTCCTCTATTACATGTGCTGTAAAGTTTTCACCCAGTTGCAACTTTATAATTTACCTAATAAACCACTGATATATGACTGGATATGGTAAAGTCACTGCTACACAATTATGGTCTTCATTACCTGACAAGAGCGGGCATTTGGTATTTTAAGAAACTCCTATTTATGACAGAAAATCCAAAGCTGGAAGAAAAACTGGCTTTTTGTCCCCTTTTATGAGCTTTCTGAAGTCAGGGGCTTGTGTTTGGTCATGCACCCCTGCGTGCCCAGCATGCTGATCTTTGTCCTGATCTTTGTTTTCTGGATTAGGAATGATTAATCAGAAACATGATTATCTATATCCATGCATTTGGGGCTTAAAAGGGAATGAATCCCAACTCCTTCAATAAAATCTTCTTCCAAGTTACTGAGCTCTGCCTCAGGGTCATGTGAGGACCCAGGACTCTCTCATTCAGCATTGCAGAGAGTGATGCACTTTACTCACAAGAAAGAAGAACAGTATATTTTATTGATGTAAGACACCAAGTTAATAAAGTTCATTGGTAAATGCCACAGTAGTTTAACAAGATTCAATGCAAGGTACACTTGATTATTTACTGCATTGAGGACAGGGACAGACAAAACTGTCAGGGAGACCCTTCCATTGAGTCATGAGCTTCAGAAAGGATCCCTTTATGTTCTGAACTCCTTCTCAGAGAAGAATTTAGGTGTCTGCTGCATCCAAAGTTAGTCCCAAACTTGATCAATATTTTGTCTAAAGCATTATATTTGTGCAACCAATCCTTTGTATCACTTAGCTAAGGATTCAGAGTTTCCAGTATATTTATTCCCCTTTTGTTTGCTGAGCATCTGATGTGATAAGGTGGTAATTTGAGGGGTTATCTTGAGAGGCATCCATGGTCAAGGGGAGATCTGGGCAAGTGCCCTGTTCTTGGGGTAAGATGGTTGGCTCATATTTTCATGCTGGCTACAAATGTTGCTCCCAAATTTGTGAAGGCACTGACCCGCACTGTGTTTAGGAGAGCACATTGCCCAAGCCAGCCCTCACCTGTAGGGTTGTTATCTGCCTCCCCAGAACCCACTGTGAGTCAGGAGCAGCCATCACAACCAGAGGCATCCAGTACTGCTGCTGCTGCTGCTGCTGCTGCTGCTGCTGGGTGTCACTTGGGCAGGGTGATGGGAAGCAAAGGTCAGGTTGGGATCAGGGCACATTCCAACATTTCTCAGTGTCACAGCAGGGATAAGCAGTTTTGATGAGTTCAGGTTGGGGTGTGCTCCATGGAGAGAGCACACCACCACATATAGCTGGTTCCCAAAACATTTTGAAGTCTTTTACTTTCCTTAATGGAAATTACAACTGCTTTGAGATTACTGAAGGAAAAGAATTCCCATTAATGAGGTTTTCCTATGATACCAAAAGAAATCCAGATGAGACAGCTAGGAAAATATCCATGCCTTTCAGTTCCAGTGAAAGATCTGAGGTGGTAATTTTCTAGTATATTAATGAGTTCTGGTGGCTTCTCTTCTACAGGGTGATCCTGGAAAAGAAGGAAAAGTGGGTTTACCTGGGCCACCTGGTGAGCCAGGGCGTGCTGGAGAGCCAGGTTTGCCTGGGAAGGGTAGAGATGGAGAAAAGGTAAGTCCTGCTGGCAAGCTTTGTGCTTGACTAGTTCAATATGAGACAGGCAACCATGACTCTTGCAGGAGAGCATGGATTTACCTGAATCCATGGAAGGCCTGCCTGTGGAATATGCTCCAGATCTCACCTGTGCATAAAAAAAAAGTCAGAGAGAACTGAAGATTTATTTCTGAAATTTACATTGAAAACAGAGACCTCCACAAGGAGTAGCCATTGTCCTTGTGACTAGAACAAAAATTATTAGCTTGATGGAAGTTCCCTAAAAGCTTTTAATTCTTGCCCAAATTAGCAGATTGTTTAAGTTGGTTACATGTTGTCAGTAAAATATTGCCAGGACAGTGTGAGCTCAGGAGGGCAGGGATGGGAGAATTGCTGCCTTGACTATAGCAAAGGCTCTTGTTTGGCTGGATGGTGACTGTTTTCTTGGTTTGCTTTTGTCACTTTAGGGGGAAAGAGGACCACCAGGATTGCCAGGACCCTTTGGACATAAGGTGAGGATGGACTTCATGTGGACTGCCCATCTTAATCACCTGAACTGGGGAGAAGAACATGGTGCAAACATGGTCTGTTTTCCACTGGAAAATAGAGTTTGCAAAGCTCTGATTCAAAAATGCATTTCTTACCTTCTAGAGGATTCCTTTCTTTATTATTCCAGCATCTCTGTGGATGTAAATACTCAGCTATGAATTAGCTGTGTTCACTTTCCACATTTAAAGTACCTTCCAGCACTATAAGAATTCAGCAGAGGTGGAGGTCTCAGTGCACACTTTTTCAGGGAAACTGGGACTGAGACCCTTTAATCCACACAACCAGGGAGACTCTGCATGGCTCAGGGGTGATCTGCTCTCAGGACCACCTGGCAGCCCTCAAAGAGAACTTTTCCCTAGCCCTCATTCCCTTCACCTCTCTTCAAGGAGGACATTAATTATTTTCCAGTAGAACCAGGTAGTCCTGGTTTCCCCTCCTGTATTGAGGCAAAGAGTGGCTAGTTGAAGAAGTTGATGATACTAACTTCTGCTAAAAGTAATGTTTATTGCCTTTTAAGCCCACAGAAAAGAGAGAAAGTAATAAAACAGCAAAAATCTTTGATTTTTGTGCTTGAAGATTTAATCAGACATTTCAGAAATTGTCCTCTTCAAAATGACCACTTTCTGATGTGGACTGGAAGAAGAATCTGGTGTTGAAAAAGATTCTGTAAATGATAAAAGCAGGATTATAGGAGTATGAGACCCAATCCATCTATGTCCCATATTTTTGAAATAACCAAACTGCTATGATTTTTTTTTAGTTTTGATGCATTTTGTACAAATGCATTGTAGTCTTTTCTATATATCTTTGACACTTCAGAACACAGACCTACACCCACACAGACATACACTAATAGACTGGGAATTAATATAAAAGTCAGGAAAGAAAAACACTAAAAGAAATCTCATTAAGTATTCTATTCAATAGCAACAGAAGATGATAAAAGTCTTAATTGTATGTGGGAAAATACTATTGAAATTTTTGTATTAAAATTATCTTTTTGAATAAAATAACTGATAAGGGATGTGTGGAGTGTTTGAACTAATCAGAATGCATTTTTCCTCAGTGGCCTTGCAGTATTATTTCTTTGTTGTAAAAGATTAGCATAAGAAGAAAGCAAGAAAGGGGAAAAATAGGAGATATTTCAGATTTAATTTTGAGTGGGCAGAATCCACAGGTAACAATTTTTCTATCATGCTTCTATATAGCTAGAAAAAATGTCATAATAAATAGCATAAATAAGATTGATTGTTATAAATCTACTGCCAACGTGAGACCAAATCTCCCAACTGCAATGCAATCCATAAAAATCTTATTGATTTCTCCCTATAACTAGAAAACAGATGTTAAATTAAAGCCTTACAGCTGAATTCTTTCTTAGCCCTCTGTCTGCAGTGTACATTGAACAATGTCAAGCTGTTTTCTGTGCTATTCATGTTTATTCACTTTGAAAATCTGTTTTTTAGAAGGGAAGGCTCTCCTTTTCTAGTAAAGTGCTTGAGAGAGAGTGGTTGAAGTGTTGACTTCTGTTTTACCAAAGTAATTTCATACACTTCAGTGAGTAGGCCTATGTTGGTAAAGGACAGGAGAATATTAAGATGCAGCAAAACTTCCCTAATCCTGTCTTCCTCAGATACATGATCTATGTTCAGCAATTTTTGTGCCTTAGCCTTTTACCACAGAAGCACAGAGAGAGAAAAGTGATTTGTGGTGCTTGGTGCTTCCCCAAGCCCAGGAAAGTCCCTGCTACCCTGCTGAAATCCCTGGTTCTGGATGTGGCTCTTGGGGCTTTGGTTTGGGGTGACTGAGGTGCTGCTGGGCTGGTGGTTGGGACAAGCTGATCCTGAAGGTCTCTTCCAACCTTGGTGGTTCTGTGAAATGCTGGAATTTTTGATGCCGTGCACTAAAATAAATGAACACACGCACAAAGATTGTGTTTGCCCTCAGTTCTGTGATGTGATGGGAACACTCTGAGCCTGCAGAGGGAGGCTGGGGTCCCTGTGGGGGAAAAGGACACTTTAATGGCATGATGAGACAGCAACTGTGCCATGTCCCCATGCTGCCACATGCTGTCCCTCTGTGGGCAGGATCAGGACCAGATGTACTCATGTGACATTCTGGTGTACCACCTGCTTGCATCCCAGCACATTTTCTCATCAGTGCACAAAGCTTTTAACTCTTTCCTTTATTTCAGGGTGAGAGGGGAGCTCCTGGCCTCCCTGGACAGCCAGGAGACAGAGGAGTGCCAGGAATTGGCCTGGCTGGACCCCCTGTAAGTAGCAGGTCCTGCTGCAGCATACAATGAGGTGGAAAATCAGGCATTGCCACCTGCATTGCCTGTGCTCTGCTGTGCTGAGAGCCTGTGGGACATTTTGCCTTCTGAAGGTGCAGATTCCAGAAGAGTTCAGAGGCTGCCATTTGTGGCTCACGTGTCACACGTGTGCTATGAGGGCTAAAAGTGCTCTGGCATTGATTGGTGTCACTCCTGAATTTTGTCAGGACTGTCATTCCTGAATTTTGTGCATCATCCTGGCACACTGCTGTGGATGTGAGAGGAGATCTGTGCCAAGGGAGCAGTTCTGCTCTCCTGCACAGACACAACCTTGCTGTTGTATGAACCCTGTTGGAAGGGATGAGTGTGGCACACATGCCCACATCAGTGACATAGTGACACTCCAATAGCAAAATACAAAATCAGATTGCTTAAACTGCTGTGTTCCAAGAGGGGCCTCCTGCCCATAATTTCCCCCAAATGTTTGGTAGGTTTGACTTTATCCAGCTCTGCCCTCCTGACTATCAGTTGGTCACATGGTGTATATGGGAGTCTGCTCAGAAAATTTGGATTTTCCTGTTGCTGGGCTTTGATCACTCCAATACTTGTCATCTACAACTCCTCTAGAAATGAGGGGGATTTGGCAGTGCTCTGGCAGTAGTCCTGCTCAGAGACCTCCAGTTATGCACTGAATTTGCTAGTGAAATATGTTTAGGAGGAAGCAAATGCTATTTCTGGCTGCAATTGCAAGAGGACATCTGAGCCCTTGCATTCTTTTGCAATACCTCATGCATGCCATGATCCTGGACCAATCATCAATGTTTGGTTATTAGTGCTCTGTTTATCTAGATATAAATGTCCCAATTAGTATAGAAACTTGCCTTGAAAGGATAAGTCATATTGCTGAGTAATGAGTTGAAAAATCTGGTTTTCTGAGGTGTATGTCCACTTAATATTTGCTTTTACTATGCTGAATTCTGAGTTAGAACAGACAGGGTTGGTCCTGTTTCACACTGAGATTGTATCATGGCTTTTATGGTCCTCACAGAGTTACCAATCACTGCAGGTTTCCTGGATGTCCTTTGATTTATCTAAGGATCTATAGATTTATCTATGATTTATCTAAGGAGCGGTGGTGTTCTTGCACTTCTCAATGTTCAGCCATTAATTAAATTAAAATTAAAGTAACAAATGAGTATCTGGCTTATTTGAAAATCACTAGCTAGTGGATAGTCTTTGATTACAGATTTTTAGATTCAGTCCAGGGCTAGATGAGTTCATGTCTGCATCCTGATGTACACAGGATGACAAAGTTGTTCTTCATTGGGGGTTTAGCATCCTCATCTCCCTAAACAAAAATGACTAAGGACTTGACTCCAAATGCAGACATCTCTTGTCTCACACCAGAAGATTGGTTTTTTCAGTGTCTTCATTATTTGCCCACTGTCAGGATGTGTAGCCACCTACACACCACACTGTTCTCAAATTATATGTTTTATTTATTTAATTTGCTTTACTAAATGCTTCTTTTAAAAAAGAAAAAAAAAAAACAACAAAACAACAACCAAACCACTTTTATGATGGGTTTTTTTCCACTATAGATTCATCATAACCTCAGCTCCAGTGCAAAGACTGGAATTGGAAAAAAAAAAACTCTGTATAACCTTGAATCTAGCAGACGGTACAAAGACTGAATCCCACAGTAAAAAAAAAAAAAAAAAAAAAAAACCAGAATAAAATCAGTGGAGTTGCTTCAGTGCATATTACATGCTGAATTAAAGACATCAGCCTCTACTCTTTTCAGCAATGTGACAAAATTGTGTTTATAATACTTCAGCTTCAGAGCTGAGAGCCAGCAATTCTTTTTAATTGGAATCCTCACCCTGTTTCCTCCTCTGCCCTTAACCTCTCTCAGCTTTGCTCCTTGCACAAAAAGTATATATAGATGAGGATATTTTTTTTATCTTATCTGCTGAAGTATTGAGTTACAATTTACATAACACTGAGCCATAAACTTGAGCATTAGCAGAGTGTGTGTTTCCAACAGAGTAGGGGACAGCTTGGACAGCTGGGGGGAATTCACATGTGTATGCTGAAGCTGCCTAATGCATGGATGCACAGTATAAGTAGAAAGATTTCAATTTTGCCCTGTCTTGCCTTGTGGGCATTAATTAAATTATGCATTAAGCCATTTCTTTAACATGCACTAAGGTGTCTTCTTTCGTGGAGACACTGTGAGGATTATGAGTTGCTGTGCCTGAAACAGAAAGCAGAAGGAGAGAGGAGTTATAGTGGTAGCCAATTTATTCAAGCCTTGTTTTGGGTGTGTTTGGAATACCAGATTGAGTCACCCATGATGGATATGGCACTGCAGCACTTCTGAGGTGTTCCTGTAGAAGTGGGTACCTGCCAGGGGCTCCCTCTACTCAGCTGCACATTTTAAGTTGCATCCCCAAACAAACAGCATGCACATGCCCACTGCCCTCCCCCTACTTTGACCTAAATTAAAGAGCACAGAAGTCCTGTGGGATGTTTTTCCTTGTCTAAGAGGTGGCTGAATGTGGTGATCTTCAGAGCCTGGGGCAGTTGTCCTGTCCCAGCCCCAGGGATGTGTGGATGCTGTGGTTCTGTGTCTCCAGACCCATCCAGGAGCATGGATTGTCCATGGCCACAGTGCACACACATCCACACTCAGTCCAGAGCAGAGAATAATGCCTTAATGCAGCACCCACCCTGCTAAATGAGAATTTAAAGTGTTTTGATTGCTGTGTCTTTTCTGTTTGTAGGGCCCTGCAGGACCCCCAGGAGACAAAGGGTCACTGGTACAGTATGTCTTTCTAGCTATACCCAAATTCTTTGGGGAGGGGGCAACCACACTAATTATCTTTTTTGCCAGTCATTTCATGAGGGCAGATGTAATTGCTTTGGTTTTGCTCAAGGAATGGTCATAGGGTGGCTGATCCATCAGAACTTCTGTGTATTACCAGGTACTTGTCTGCTATATTGAGTTGTGAGAAAGAGTTGATCAAGAGCCTTGACCTGGTGGAGATGTTTCCTTATGTGTCAGTAGTCATAAAAGAGAAATAATGAGTGACTTGCTTCACCCTTCTTTCAAAAAATTATTTTAAGGCACATAATTCAAGGCATATTTCTTATAGCCAAGGCCTCAAAGGTTTAAAAGAAACCATTTTAGAACATTTTTCTTACTTAAATCTTACAGATTTCAGTATTCACCAAACACACTTTAGTCCCTTTTTTCAAGGATGCAATCCATTCAAGGATGCAATCCAGTCAAGGTGTGGCACAAACAACTGTGTACCATGGTCTCAGTAGACACTGGCCTGAATTTCCAGCACAACAGCCAGTCCTAGCAGAGTGGTAGCCTGGAACTGAGAAGATGTGTGCTATTTTCAGAGTCCCCCGTGGCAGGAGGGAAATAATGAATCTAACTCCATGTTCTTAGAAGGCTAATTTATTATTTTATGTACTTATATTATATTAAAGAATGCTATGCTAAAACTATACTAAAGAATAGAGAAAGGATAGATACAGAAGGCTTAACAAGATACTAATGAAAAACTCATGATCTCTTCAGAGTCCTGCCACAGCCGGACGGTGATTGGTCATTAAGTAAAAACAGTTTACATGAAACCAATCAAACAACCAGCTGTTTGTTGGATAAACAATCTCCAAACCACATTCCAAAGCAGCAAAACACAGGAGAAGCAAAATGACATAATTATTGTTTTTCCTTTTTCTCTGAGGCTTCTCAGCTTCCCAGGGGAAGAATCCTGGGCAAGGGGATTTTTCAGAAAATATGACAGTGACAGAGGTGGACCTTCTTTTCTCCTCTACTGTCCTGTGCTCAGGCATATTTTCTCTCTGTTCAAAAATCCACCTCCTGTAAAGAGTCATTATTACCTCTCCAATCAATGTATGGGAAGCTTGACTCTAGTGATGCACATGAAGTCCCTTGAGGCACAGAAATTATTGATATCAGGATAGTGCAGTGTGAACTGTAATTATATTTTTTCTTAAACTCTCTCATAGTTGAGTAGGTGCTGGTTAATTTTTTCCACCAATTACTATTAGGTTAAGGATTTCTTCTCTTCAGCTAAGAAGCACCTCATAAATACTGCTCACATTACTGGGTTTGTCTCTTCTCTCCCTCTCAGGGTCCCCGTGGTGTGCCTGGGATCCCTGGACCACAGGGGCCTCCTGGCCAGGATGTAAGTAAAATTAAAGTGTAAGTGCTCAAGAAGCTGGTCAGTGCTTGCATCTAATTTCCTTAAAAATTTGTGCTGATAATCAACTGCAGTCTCTGAGTGTTACTAGGATTGTCCAAGGGACATGATTTGCAGAAGTGGAGCTCTTACAACTCAGGATGTCAAAGAGGAAAATGTAGTTGGAAAAAATAGTTGGAATAAGGAGGATTGCTTCAAGGAAAGTGGGGTTCATCACTGAAGCACTTTAAAATGACACTGGAGAAGGGACTTGGCAGCATACACTGGGGAAAGATCCCACACTGGAAAAGGATGGTGGTTAGGCTGTCTAGGAACTTCTTAGAATCCACTGAGATAAGTACCCTTTCTGTTAAAACAGGGCCACAGCTGTTAAGTTCTCTGTGAGTTCATTTTGCTGCTGCTATTGTGCATTTTTGAGGACATTTTAACCTCTTGGTGCATTGTGCTCCCACTGTCTCAGTGGTGAGTCATGGAACTGAGGAGCAGAGAGGAACGTGGCAGACTCCCAGCTGGAAAGCTGGCCCCTCTCTCTGCCTGCTTCCACTTCAGTGCTGCATCAGAAGGAGGAGAATTTTTTTTTCCTCTATGATGTGGAAACCAGTCCTCTGAAGGAGCCTCTGAAGATTTGGAAGGGGTTGATCTTTGGGTTTAAGGGAACACTGTGGAGAGGGGGAAGTGACCTCCTGGAACTCTCCTTCTCAGTGCTGCTCAGTGATGTTGTCGTGTCTGAAATGAGTACCAGCCCTCACCAGCTCCACAGCAAGCACTTTCCAGCCCTGGTGTGGCTTTACTGACATCCATCAGGGGGCCTAAAGGAGGTCCTTTACTGAGGAAAGAAGGTCTTTTTTTATTCCCACCCACTTATTCCTAGAGGGGTTGTGGGTCCCTCATCCCTGGAAGTGTTCCAGGCCAGGCTGGATGGGGCTCTGAGCAGCCTGGGATAGTGGAAGGTGTCCCTGCCTATGGCACAAGTTTGGAACTGGATGAGTTTTGTGGCCCTTTCCAACCCAAACCATTCAAAGATTCTCTGACTCTGTCACAAGACAAAGGATTGAGCCAGGGTTTTCTTCCAGAGCCCATGATAGCTGAAATGGTCCCTTGTGTCCCTGGGCAGCCAGAGATTTGGGATTGATTGTGTCCTGCTGCCTGTCCCTAGATCTCATCCCCTTGCCTCAGATGTTTGACATTTTAAATGAAGATGTTTTGAACAGGAGATAGGATAGATGGGTCTGTTAGAGCTGAACTGTGTAAGAGGAGTACCTGAGGCAGCTTTTTGGAGTCTCTTTCTGGCTCTGCTCAGATCAGCATTGGCTGGTCAACTCTTTGAGATGCAGCACTGAGGTCTTCACATTTTTCTTTTCCCTGAAGAAAATTAATCCAAACACAGACATTCCTCAGGCTACTTATAAAACATATTCTCTATTACACTCACTGCTTTAATTGCAATCAATATGTCTTTTAGAACCTTTCTGTATTGTCTGATCACTTGTTATACCATTCTGTCTGTGTTTCAGGAGGTATAATTGGAGGTACAGGGCACATTCCAACATTTCTTGGTGTGTCAGCAGGGATAACCTATTTTGACAAGATCATGCATTTGCAGTTCCCTGATCTCTATCTTTATTTAACTAGCATAAGGAACTTTTTGTTCTGCTTCTGCACTCCTGTGTGCCAATGCAGTGTTCCTGTATCCTCTGAAACATGTCCATTTTTGTACTCTGCTGTGTTCAAACAGGATATCATTGGATAGGAAAGCTCCAATTTGAATTGCTAATATGAATTTGCCATGCGACTCCCAAGCCATGCAGTGTCAATTGCCTGAATGACTTGCCTCAGTGTCTTGTACTTTGCTGTGGCCTTTGCAAATGTATTCCATGTTTTTTTTTTGAGACTGGAAAATTCTTTTAAATCACATTTACATACATCGAGTTACTCTCTGAATTATTTTTCCAGTTGCAAACTCATCAGATGCATGTGTAAATGCCTGCTATCAGTTGCATTCTCTGATATAGTAAATCAGATTTACAACTGCATTTAGGGAGATGAAAGAGTCAATGCTGTTTTTGCAATAGCTTTGGCCAGAATTCTCTCCCACTGGTGAATAAATAGAGGTTTTTTTACATAACTACCTTCTAGATTCTTTCTGGTCCCCTAAAAGCATGTGTAATATTTTTTTGGGATAGCCCAAAGTCACCTTTTGAAACATCTGTTGGCTACTCAATCTAATATCAAGAGTTCTCAGGACAGTGTCTTTTTTATTAAAATTTAGGTTTTGAAGATACTTGCCTAGGTTAACAGTACAATTGTGCTGCTTTGGCCTTGTTCTGTTCCTCTTAGAAAAAGCCTTGCTATTTTTTTGCCCTCTAGAGTTCATTGTGTCCATAAATCCCTACAAATTATCTCTTTCCGCAACAAAGCTGGGACATGTTGTCTTCTTCCATATATATAATATTCTTGTCTTTAAATTTGCATTTTTTTTCTGATTAACCAAAGCTCCAATTCTTAAAGACTGAAAAGTGTGCTTTTTTTAGGTTCTTTTTCCCTAATAATGTGACTACTTTTTTCCATAACAGAACTACTACACATTGTGCCTACTTTAAGGACCTCAGTCACTTAAAAAATCACTTTCTCTTGCTTTTCAGAAAAAAAAAAAAAATCAAAATCACATTTTAATCTGTCAGTATTCCTGTATCAAGCATTAAAATAGTGTAGCCTGAAGTACCTTCTGTTGGAGAAGTTGGCCAATCTCCTAGTCTGAGAATTAAAAAAGGATGTCTACATATTCAGTGATGTTATATGCAGTGCTGTCTCCTCCAGCTGCTGCAGAGCAGGTCCCTCCTGCCTGGTTAAATTTGATGTATGGAGGAAATTCTTAACTGTGCATGTAGTGAAGCACTGGAGCAGAATGCCCAGAGAAGCTGTGGCTGTCCCATCCCTGGAAGTGCTCAAGGCCATGTTGGATGGGGCTTGGGGCAACCTGGTCCAGTGGAAAGTGTCCTGCCCATGGCAGGGGCTTGGAATGAGATGGTATTTCAGGTCCTCTCAACCCAAGCCATGCCATGATTCTATGAAATGATTTATTAGAAGATGTAAAATGACAGGACAAGCCACGGTGGGCAGGTGCAGGGCTCAGCCAAACAAATGCTCAGCCAGCTCTGGTTTACCAGCCCCTTTTATACCCTTTTGTGTCTACCCTCGGTTTGTTTGTTCCTCTCTCTCCCCCTGCACAGCCCCTCTTGCATCTCCTCAGCTCTATCAGTCCCTCATCCCTCCCAGTTCATGGTCCCCCACTTTACAATCTGATCACTTGCAAGGTCCAGATTGCTCTCCCAGCAAGTGCAGTCTGTGGTTTTTGATGGCCCATCAGTTACTGCCAGTGACAAGATCTGCTTCTTCTTAGGTCTGCATGTCTTGGAAAATTTAGTTTCTGATTTCCTCCTTTTCCCTTAATTTCCCAGCTGACAAGGTCCTGGATGAGGTACCCTTGCTGCAGTAAGCCTCCTCATATTTCCACATGCCTTGATCAATTAGTGTGAGTGTCCAGGTTTGCTTCCTATCACTGCCATCTTTTTTTGGTCAGGTTTGTGTCCTTGACATTCTAATTTATGACTTTCTCCTTCTCTTCCTTTGTTGAATTCAAAAGGTTCTTGACCAGATACCCCTAAAGGAGCAGACACTTTCTGGCCAGCCACTCTTACACCTCATGGTGTGGGAATCATCTGTTCTCCCCTGCCTGTCTGCTGGGAGATAAAATGTTTCTGTTCAACACACCTATTTAGTGTCCTTAGATTAGGAAACAATCTGAATGAGATATTTTCTTATCCTCCTATTAACAGTGGGGGCACCTGTTTAATAGGATCTTTCTGTATTTAGATTATGATAATTTGAATTAACATAAACACTGAATTAATCACTTTTTAATTAGGTTAATTATTTATGGTAACTAAGTTCCAGCATTACCGAGAAGTTCATCTTCCCCCTGCGTTTGCTTTCATAATTGCAAAACCTTTGTGGATGCATAAATTACTGCCAATGGATTTGAAAAGCAGAGTTTGCTGTTCTGAGGTTGATTTTCCCATCCTGTTAGAAGGACAGTTCCAAGGAGCCTTGGTGTTTGGGGTACTTACACCCCAGACCAGGGTATACTTATTAACCCACCTATTGTCTGTTTATTGCTGTGACATATAACTGATTTAAGATATTGCATTTCAAGTTTAATTTTCAGTCTTGTAATAGAACTATCCCACCATATGCCTGTGTGACTGACACACTTCCCCTATACACTTATGTTTCCTTACAGACTTTCTTTAAGTATTTTCACATGCACCACTGACCTGAGCATCATTTTCCCCATCATAGGATTTTGTCTATTAACTGCACTGGCATTTAATTCAGAATCACAGAATATTCTGAATTGGAAGGGACTCACAAGGCTCATCGAGTCCAAGTCTGGAGTGAATGGGCCATGGGGGGATCAAACCCACATCCTTGGCATAATTAGCACCATTTGCCAACCAACTAAGCTAAATATTGTTTTTTAGCATTATCAGCAATACAGTTTCCATCAGTTCCCATTTAAATACCATTCCTGTGTGTCAGATTTTGCAGACTGATATTCTGGATACTGTGCATCCCACCTCCTCATGGCTGACATCTTTTCCCTGTACTGGTGTGCTGTACCACTCATTGGATGTTCTGCTTTGTGCCAGCCACTCTTGGCTGCAATCTCCTGAAAGTGTTCAAACTTTTTGAGTTTTCCAGCACTGGTTGCTATTTGGGTCTGTGCATTTTCCCACATCGTGTTAGCAGCGTTTATTTTCTGTGCCATGCAGTTTTTGGGTCAGACTCATTTCCTTTTCCCTGAATTTTCTGGCTTTCTTTTTTCCAGTTCCCTCCCCTATTAGCTTGTCAGATGCAGTTTTAACTTCCATGTCTTCATTCTAACATTTTCATTCTGCTCTGAGCAATATGAAGCTGCATCAGGGGAAATTTAGGCTGGATATTAGGAAAAGGTTCTTCATCCAGATAGTGGCCAGACACTGGAACAGGATCCCCAGGCAAGTGGTCACAGCACCAAGACTGACAGAGTTCAAGGAGCATTTGGGCAATGCTCTCAGGCACCTGATGTGATTCTTGGGATTGTCCTGTGCGAGACCAAGAGCTGGACTTGATTTTTTGTGGGTTCCTTACAACCCAGGATATTTTGTAATTCTGTGTTTGCAGCTTGTCTGGTTTTGTCAGCCTTTTCTAACTCCAGGCCTCTACAGACCAGCAATACTTCCTCTGCTTTTGACTCTGCTTCCATTGGCCTGTTCTCTGATAATGCACCATGCTGAAGTGCCATCAGCTACATCTGGTTTGTTCAGTTTGGGTCGCAAAAGCATTCTTCAGTGGACATTCTCTGTTTGCAATCTTGTACCTTTCAATTTTTCTGGGAAGTTTTCCTGGGAATTCAGGGTTTTTTTCAGGTTTATCAGCCATGGCACAGAGCTTAATCTCTTTTCCTGTCTCATTTCCACCCTTTTGGAGACATCACCAGCTCTACATCATACAGCATGCAAGAAAATGGGTTCATCCCTTTTTGTCTCAAGGCACTCTAATGACATGTGGGCATGATAGCTGTGCTTAATCCTTTCTGAGGATTTCCATTTTATTCACTCTCTTCTTGTGTGTCTTTTCACATAACTAAGAAGTCTTTTCCTATATTCTTTTTTTAAAAGATCTTTAAATACTCAGATTACACCACTACTGCCATGTTCATATTTCAGATCCCAAAGCAGAAGGCTGTCAGTGAGCCCTATGGCATATATTTATAGCTGTGCTACTAGTCAGCATGAAAGACATTTCTGAACTGTCTTTTCTGTCTTGCTTTCTGATCCAGGATTATTCTCATGGCTCAAGTTTTTGCTTTGCATCACACTTTTTAGAGCAAGTTCTGTGTGAGTCTTCCTGAACAAAGTAGGTCTGGGAATATAAGATCTGTGTAATTGTTATTTAGCCATGCTTCTTCCCATTTGCAGAGGTGGCTGAGAACACAGTGTAGAAGATGCCAAAAGCATGACCTGACAGCATCTGTGAAAGGGAAGGGACTTTGGGAACAATACACAGTTCTCTAGATTCACCTTGAAATTATGTGGAAGAAGGAAAGCTATAAATGACTAAAATGATCACTTATATTTACTCAATTCCCCAGAAGGACTTCTGGGGAGAAATGTGAGCTAAACATCTTCTTCAGACATTATCTTCTCTTTGTTCTCACCTGCAGAAGGTTTAGTTCCTCAGGAAACAAGAGTTCATCCATGAACTTCAGTACTACTTCAGCTCCACTTTAGGTCCATATCAGTGTGTGTTTAATTTTTGTCTCTGAGAATCTCAAGGTAATTGAAGGGTTGTTGCTCATCCAGAAGCATTTAATGTGGACATAGAAAATGATAATTGATATATTTTTCCATTTTTTCTCTCCTCTAGCAAGACATACAGGATTTAAGTACTAAGTGAGACTCAAGGATGAAATTCAAGTTTGCCCTGTAGCTACAATTGTGGTGTATCATGACACACAGTGCTCTTCAGTCATTGATCCCCATGTCCCCATCTGGTTGTTGGTGTAAATAATGCAAGGAACCGATTGGCAAAACTGAATAACCTGAGACAAGGTGGCAGAAAGAACACCCAGTGCCCTTCCTGGCTAAGCATTTGACCAAATTTTAAAGGTACTTTCCATATGGAAAGACTAGATAGTCTCAAAGAGAAAATCTGCTGAGCCTAGACTGATTGAAAGCCACTACTTGTACTTTGATCAGCATCCAGATGTGGATTCAGCCCATAAAGCTAATCAAGTCCTGGGCTGTATCAAAACCAGCGTGGCCAAGAGGTGAAGGGAGGGGATTGTGCCTCTCTACTCCACTCTGGTGAGACCCCACCTGCAGTGCTGTGTCCAGCTCTGGGGTCCCACAGCACAGGAAGGATGTGGAACTGTTAGAGAGAGTCCAGAGGAGGCCACCAAGGCAACGGAAGGGATAGAGCAACTCTCTTACAAGGAAAGGTGGAGAGAATTGGGAGTGGGAGAGAATTGGGTTGAGAGAATTTTTTCACTGGAAAAGTGAAGGCTTCAGGATGACCTATTTGTGGTCTTCAAGTACCTGAAGGGAGCCTTGAAAAAAGATGGAGAGGGACTTTGGACCAAGTGTGAGAACTATAGGTAACCAAGACAGCCAAAATCCAGAGCTGAAGTGTAAAGAATGGATTTATTCCATTACCACTCTGGCAGAATGAAGACATATGCATTGCTAAGTTTATTCCATCTTAGCAGGGGCAAAAATTGCTCAGGGTAGCCTCAAAGCTCCTTATCTCTCCTTCTCCCAGCAGGGAGGCCCCAGCCTGTGAGGAATGCCTTTTAAGTTTTTTACAGCATTCTGTTGTCTTCTATAAAACTTCCATTTTTCAGGACAGACAAAAAACAACCCAAAGAAAACACAACATGTGAAATTTTCCACACTGCATATTCTTAGCATCCTCCAGCTGAAAGGTTATCTTTAGTGAAAACAACTCTGTTTTTCCCTTCTCATTAGATCTTCCACTTTCAACCTTTTTCTCGCCACACAAGGAGAGTGGCAGTAAAAGGGGTAATGGCTTCAAACTGGAAGAAAGTAGGTTCAAAATAAATATATGGAAGAAGTTCTTTACTGTGAGGTTGGTGAAACACTGGCACACAGGTTGCCCAGAGGAGCCTTGGATGTTCCATCCCTGGAAGTGTTCAAGGTCAAGTTGGATGGGGCTCAGAGCAACCTGGTCTAGTAGAAGGTGTCCCTGCCCATGGCAGGGGCGTGAATTTAGATGGTCTTGAAGGTCCCTGCCAACCCAAACCTTTCTATGACTCTATGAACATCCCAGGTGGCAAATCTGGAACCATCCCAGAGAAAACCCCATGTGGGACTTCTGCAGAATCAACAAAGCTGAACACAAATAAGATCTTTTTAGGTGGTCTGTAGAAACTGTTCCTTTAGAAACAAAAATGATCAGGTAGGACAGCTTTTGTATTTGGTAAATTTTGTATACTCTTTAAGGTGCTCAGTATGAATAGAACATGCACTTGCTTGAGTGATGACACAGGGTGATGGACCAGGTGGATACTGGAATTCAGCAGAAAATGGTTTGGGGAAATGTCACCGAGTATCCTCAAAACTGCAAGGATCCTCACAGTGCAGATTATTGTCACCATCTGAGCCATGGCAAACTGTCTTGTTCAAAGTATTTGGTTTCCCAAGTGAGCATTACTTTATGCAAAGATTTTACAAAAATTTTTAGACATGGTTTTTGTTTTCTTTTTAGCAAACTTAATTCCTTGTAAATGACATGTTAGAGATGCATGCTGAGGGGTGAAGGTTGTCCCTTTTCCTAATCCTGCCTTTCTGGACATAAAATTCTGAGAATGCTGGTAACTTCTATGCCTTCATCTCAAGAAAACTGATACCACTACACCTCAACAAACAAAAAACCAACCAACCAACCAACCAAACAGACAAATTGATTTTGCTTGTTGACAGGTGCCTTCAGAGATTTAAAGTTTCATCCTTCACACCAGTAAAGTTCATGGTGTTTCCTATCACCAGAAGACAAGCTAAAGCAATTCCAGTCTCTGTGTGACTCAAATGAATTTAGCAAGGGTTTGAGAGGATGTTCAAGTTGCAGATATTTGGAGGAGTTTGCTGTCTGTCTCATGCAAGGAGTAGTGCTGCTCAGCAGAAGAAAGTAAGATGTGTGCTAGTCTAGATCAGTCAGCAGAGTGCAAGAGCAACCAGGGGGTTATTGTATAATAATTTCACTTTTTTTTTCTTTTTCTTGATCTGTAGGGTGTACCTGGAAATCCAGGGGAAAGAGGACCTCCTGGAAAACCTGTAAGCAACTTCACTTCTGTATTACATCTTCCTTTTAACTCAGTTTCCACCTGTACACCTCACCTCAGAAGTGCACTTGTGTGCTTTTCTACTGTTGTTTTTCCCAGTAGAACATTAGAAAAAAGACTAAAAGCCACTAAAGGTTTAGTGAAGGCTTTGGAATGGTATGAGAACAACTGGATATTCTGCATGCAAATAAAAGCCAAAATTTTAAAGGCACTTCCTTAGCACCACTGTACAGTACCAGCAAGAACTCATCTCAGGTTCCAATGAAAAGCATTGGTAGAGTAGGGTGGGAAGTACAAGTTTGGCCCAGTGAATCCTAGACAGGATAAGGAAAACCAGTGAGAATCCAAGAACATGTTCAGGAAAAATTCTTATGTCTTGATGCCTCTTAAAATTGCCTGAAGTAATGAATTTCTCATTCCACAGGGTTCCCCACCCCTGCTTACTCCAGAGGACATAAATCTCCTGGTAAAGGTAATCAGCCTTTAATGAGGGTGGGAGTTTATGTCTCTGTTTGATTCAGACCTAACACTCTGTGATGGGAAAGTGTCTGAACTGCAAGTGCAAAAGGTGTCTTTAAACACTCTTTCAAAGCTCAAGACTTATAAGTCTCCTGCTTGCACTGGCATTGGGACACGAGCTCACAGTAGAGATGAAAATCCCTTCCCCAGCAGTGAAATGACCTAAAAAGTTCTCTATAACATCTACAAGACTTTCTCAGCTCTTTCTGAAGCATGCATTCCAAGGAGAGATAAGCATTATCAATTTACATTATCTAAACCAGAAAATGGAAACCATTTTAATAAAATGCTGGATTTTTTCACATACACCTTCAACAGTGACTGGAGTAATTTGTGTAGTTGTGGGTGCAAATTTAGTTTGCATTGTGAATCTAAAAGGATGCAGGGAATTAACCCCAGAAGTACTTGTGATTCAAAAGTGATAATCTGTCTGCCTTTACTCTCCATGTAGAGAATTTTGTGATAAATTAGTCAGTCTTTGATAGGTGCTGACTGAAAAATCTCTGTAGATTTACATGGGTTGAGTTGTGAGTTTTTTAAGCTGTCTTAAACCTGGCAAGAAATCTTTTCTTATTGATTGAAATAAACTAAAAAATTACCTTCTCTTACCAACCACATTAACCAAAGGGCCCTTTTAAGATTGCTGCTGTGAAATTACTCTTCATTGAAGAGCTGTCTTTGTTTTGTGGACCCCAGTATTGTTCTGGAGGTTTCACTGTAAAGTGTTGCTTGGGACTTCTGATCTGGACAAGAGCAAGAGACTCAGTCTTGGGTAAAGGATGTCACTTTGATGTTCCTTCCTTTGCTTCTATTATGGTTAAACACATTTGTGCATTTTTTCTGCTTGGTATTTTTTCACTCCATGCTTGGTACAGAAAGCAGCACCTTGAAATCTCAGATGAAATTGGGGCTCTGCTGTTATGGGTGTTTCTCAAGCACTTACATTGTAAGTAGATAAATGTGGATGTAGGCACTGAGACTCAGAAGGACAATTTACCCCACAGTTTTGCAACAGATTATTGACAGAGTTGGGTGTTGTAGCAGGGGCTCCTGACTCTCCACCTGATGATGTGTTTTGTATTATGCTCTTATGGGCAGGATTCCCCCTTTACAGAAGGGAGTCTGCTTTTGAAATGGAAATTTCATAGATGGATTCAATCTCCTGAGGATAGCTGGAATGTAAAGACTGCTGAGACCATGCTTCAAAGATGTTTGGAAGGAGGGAGGTAGTGATTCTCCCTGATAAAATTTGGCCAGGACACTGTGACATTCACTTGGTCTTCACAAACTTCCTTGGATGAGTTGTCCTTAGCCAAGGTGGCTGCTGAATAATTTCTCCTGCAGAACCCTTTCTGACATTGTGCTGCACCTGATTTTTCCCTAGAAACCTGCCATCTAAGCAGTAACACAGATCTTTCAGCCTGGAGCAAAGATTTCTAGTGGTCTTGTAGATTCAAATCAATGTTTTTCTTGATAGTCTTTCTAGTCTCCCTGACCTCCCCATCAGGAAGAGCTTTTCCTTGGTTTCCTGATCCTGGGTGACCAATCAGGTCCTAGAACTGATAGGAAACTTCCCATGGGAGCAGGTGTGAGCTCAGCTGCTGACCCTCACTCTGCTTCACACTGCCCTCATTGGTTCTTTAAGCCAAATTCACCCCAATCCTAAGGTAAAACAGAAAAGGTTTAAGAATTATACCAGCACCACAGTGCTGCATTCATAGTGGGTGTCCACAGGGTCTGCTAAGTGCCTGCAGCCTATTGCTGATGTGTTTTCCCATGTTCTCTCCCAGGATGTGTGCAGTGAGTGCCCTCCTGGCCCACCAGGACTGCCAGGCATCCCAGGTTTCAAAGGGGATAGAGGTCTGCGAGGACCACCAGGGAGAGATGGCCAGGATGGGAAACCGGTAAGAGCTGAGGGAGTCACCATGCCTGCATCTGCTGGGACCTTGTTTTTCTGTTACTATGGTCGATGGTTTCTCTGTAAGATGATTAATTTTTTTTTCATCAACAACCTGGTGAATCCTTTTTAGAGGCCTGTGGATTCAATGAACTAAACTAGTGTTTACCTCTACCT
Source organism: Agelaius phoeniceus (assembly GCF_051311805.1). Classification (NCBI taxonomy): domain Eukaryota; kingdom Metazoa; phylum Chordata; class Aves; order Passeriformes; family Icteridae; genus Agelaius; species Agelaius phoeniceus. Next base: position 149,601,847 of record NC_135265.1, on the reverse strand, counting down.
CTTGTGCATTGCAGGGGATTGCTGGTCCCAGAGGTCCTCCAGGCCCACCTGGGCTCGATGGCCCAAAGGTTGGTTGGTTTTCTTCCCTTGTCTGATGAAAGCTTATTTGTGACTAATTAGTCCCACTAACTATTTTGGGAGCAGGTTACCCAAAGAAGTTGTGAATGCCCCATCTCTGGAAGTGTTAAAGGCTAAGTTGGATGGGGTTTTGAACAGTTTGGTTTAGTGAAAGGCGTCCCTGCCCATGGCATGAGGGATTGTTTCACTTTAGCAGTGTCTTCTGCCATCCCTTTATTCACACACAGACAGGCAGACACATCTAAAGGTCCTGATTCTTGGTGTTGAATTTCATTACATTGATGGATAGACTTGAGAGTAAGTTTCAACTCAAATTAGGTGAGAAAGAAATTAAAGCCTCAGCAGTAGCCACCATGCCTGTACTTCTCCTTTTTGAATCTGATGTCCTGGAATCACTTAAATTAAGGCTGCAATGGGCTGCTAGGCTCCAAACACACCATCTGCCCTGGTGGTCTTAACCAACAACTCCAAGTATTTCCTGAAATATACAGGAAAAACTTCTTTTAGCTATATGGTGCTGCTTCATGGTCTAGGACATAGGTGACCATAAAACTTCCATTGTTTGAAGTATTTCAATAATGTCACATCTCAAGCGTTTCTCATAAAGAGGGCTGCCTCCAGTCTGCTCACAATGCCAGTGCCTGGCCACAGTTAAAACCTGTACAACTGCCTAATGTGAAATAAATCAAAACAAATCAATGAGGGAGAGGTAAGGTGATTTAATGATCGGCCACAGTTTCCTCCAGGCATCCTTTCACTACTGACTTACTGTCTAAAATAGCTCCTGCTATTTTAACATCTTTGTATTTGCACTTGTTAGAGTGCAGGGCAAGCTAATAGAGTTTCATGAAATAATTTCATATCTTGCAATTAAAAGTGTGGTGGGGAGAGCAGCACAATCTCGAAAGTAAACACAGAGTTGATCAAAATGAAAGTACGTTCCAGGATAAAATTTACAAGAGAATTAGTAACCCATAAAGCCAATAACTGGCAGAAATGCCAAGCAATCTGAGACATACCCCGTCTGCTGCTTTCCTATATTTCTTAAGGAAGCAGAGATTTAGGCAGAAAAATGGATTGACAGGTGAAATAACAGGATAAATTTCAAACTATACATGTGCATAAAGTAAAATCAAGTAACTGATAAGTAGTCTAACTTGAATTCAATAAAAAAAGTTATTAAAAAAAATAAAAAGTATTTGAAGACCTCTGAGAAGGAGCAATCACAAGGTCAGTCTTTGTGACTCTTTTCTGCATGTCTTAGGAGGATCCTTGCAGTGGAAGACCCAAATTGCTCTGCACTTTTGACTCTGTGGTATATTGTCCTTACCAAGCTATTAGGTCCTGCTCTGAAAGAAGAGCAGTAGAACTGCAGATCTTAGCTCATGAACAGCTTCATTCCTTCTGGCCATATGAATTTGAGCTCTTTTATTAATAAATTGCAACCCTCTTTCTCCCCTTTGTCTCCTAGCTCTCATGCAGCAAACCAGTGTATTATTTCCATGGCCAGCAATTCATTATTGCTGTCTGCATTGTTCACACCTTGCTCACCTTTACCTCAGTAATTTCAGTGTCTTGTCTCATGTACCAAGCACTGGTAATGCACACATGCACATTTGAGCTTTCTGTCTCTGCCTGTGTCTCTAGAATAGAAAGAGAAAGAGGGGAGCACTTTCTGAGCATGCATTTTCTGGCTGCATCTTAGAAATGCTGGTTTTATTGTCCCTGAAGGGTGTGGGCACCTTTGTTGGCCCAGATGATGCTTTATCAAGATGTGATTTAGTGAAGTGCCTAATAACCTGCCTGGTCTTCAAGGATGTGTAATTCCTCTTTATGCTTATGATAATAAAACATTAAAAACCAGCTATGCTGGCTCTGCTCAGAGGCCATTTTCCACATATATTCCTGGCTCCAGCAGTGGTAGTGAAAGTCTGGAGAAGAATTTAAGAGGAGGGCAAGGAGGGCTCAGTCCTGATTCTTGAGTTTTATTCTTGAATGTCCAAGTGCTTTATGAGAGAGGTCAAAAAGCTGTCACAACACTGAATCTCATTGACTTTCATTGGCTCTTTTTTTTATTACCAGGGTGCTAAAGGAGACCGTGGCATGACTGGGGAAGTAGGAGAAAAAGGTGAACAGGTAAAAACAGAGTGTGCTTTCCAGCAGTGCTGTCACTGTGATTGGTCCTTCCTCAGTAACTCCTGTGATGCCTGTACAAGAGCATCCTTCTCAGAGGCACAGGAGGAAGATGGGAGCTCTTCATCACTGACAAACCACAAATGGGCTCTGTCAAAGAGTGAACCATAGCTCTACAGATTCCATCCTCATCTCCAATAAAAACCTCCCAGTACCATCTGTTTCCTCACCTCTGGACTGAATGCATTACATTCTCTACATTACCTAACCCTTACTCATTTCCTTGGATAATCCCTAGATGATTTCCAGGAGTTCAGGTGTCTATGGAGTGAAAAAGCCAGTGTCTCTATTTGTCTTAGATGGTGAATGTAAGGAGGACCTCTTTTACGAGGGACTGAGAGGCCACAGGAAAGATGAGAATGGTTTAAATTAGAGTAAACTTTAGTAGTTAATTTTGCCAAGAGCTGAGTCACTGGTTTAAGGTGCAAATCAGCACCTCTTCAATGACATTTTTAGGACATTTTAAACAGGTTTGGTTTCCCAACAGACCTCCTGTCTTGTGCAATTCCACAATATCTGCTCTCACATGCCATTAGCACAGACTAAAATGTGCATGGGAAGAAGTACACCTGAAATTTAACTATGTTATTTTTGGAAATGCATGCTTTGAAAACCAAGGTTTCACTTTAAAAAGCCTTTATTCTATTATAACCAGCTCTCTGTGAATTGACTCATGTTGGTGTTACTTCATAATAATCACCAGTTAACTTTTATAAAAGTAGATATGTGACTAATGCATAAGGAAAGTCTCTGATTTCATTCCACAGGGCCACCCTGGAATGCCTGGCTTCTCAGGGGCTCCTGGAAACCCTGGTCCACCTGTAAGTTCCTCTGTTGCAAAGATGTTCCTGTAGTTTCTTGCTGATAAAGGGTGTTGCAAGCTCCATGTGGTGGAAAGGACCGTTCCCATCTGTCTGTGCAGTGAATTTGCATTTTCCAGTGGGTTCCTCGTGATCCCCTGAGTGTGATAGAGTTCCCCACTCATGGTAATTGCTATTTAATACATTGGCCACTTTCCACTGATTGCTTCAACTCATTCTGTAAATTGTTGCTAAGCTTCAGTTGCTCTCTTTATACAACACAAAGATGATGATTAAAACTCTTCCATAGGGACTATTTAGTGCATGTATAGGTGCTTTCCTGTATGTGGGGTAAGTTGTTAGTCTAGAACTAGCAGATCTGAGAGCATTTTAGCTCTCAATTTTGCACAGTGGTATGAGACTGGATTTTCTCCAGTTTTCATATTGTGTGAGTTACTTTTGAATTAAAAGGCCTTTTACATGTCCCTCTCCATACAGTCCTCATTCTCAGATTCTGCTCTCTCCATGAATAAAATTATGCTTCTTTGTATTTAAAAATGGGTGATAGTGCAGGATCAGGGCTGAGATCATTTGGCTCTCCTGCTGGCTCTCCTTCTTTACTCCCTTCAAGTTTGGGGATTTTTTCTGAGTCAAGGACTTTTCTCTCCAAACCACCTTTCATTGCCCAGAGTCATCACAGCTCATATTGCTGCTTACAGTGCAGTTTGGCTCTGCTGTGCTGAGGGTGTGCCACTTTCATCCCTTCTGGGGATCAGCACAACCTGAATTCACATTGCACTGACTAAATGACAGGACATACCAGAAAGGGGGATTAGATTAAAATTCTATATTCAGATGGTATCAGTGCCTAAAGGATGCTGGGTGCTTTGCTGCTGTGACAGCACATGAACTTGCTTTGTGGGTGATTTGAGCTCCCATGAGCATTATTTTAGGAGAAGTTAATAACAGACACATTTGCTGTGTCTCTATTAACCTAATGCTGCTACAACTACAGAGCTGAACCAGTGGGATTAAAACACTTTAAATTGTCCTATGAGACCTCCTGAACAGACTCACAGTGAAAGGAAAAGTAAAACTGAGCCTGTCAAAACAGAGCAAAATGTGATGTCCCCTATACAATTTTGTTCTTCAGCTTTTGCTGACTTTTCCCTCTGTCTGCATTGACTTGTGGCTCCAGGAGTTTGCCTGCCACAGTGTATGCTTCATAATTTCTGTTCTCCCATAATTGCTGTTCTTCAGAGTTATTTTTGTCATGACTGGCTTTTTCCTATTTGTCCCCTGTTTTCAGGAGGAAAAGCCAAGACCAAACTCAAATATCTGACTATTTCTGGCTTTGGAGGCTGATTGAGTGCAGAGGTTGGCACTGCTTTTCAGTGATGGATGAAGAAATGGAATGAATGTTAAGCTGAGTGATTAAAGAAAGCTCCAGAGTTGCCAGCTATGTGTTAACAAACATATAAAATGCATTAATCATTCATATTATTTCTGCTTTATTTTGTTTAGGGATCAGATGGGGCACCTGGACCAATAGGACCAGCAGGAAACCCAGGAGACATGGTAAGCTCTAAGCTCTGTGCTTCACTGCTGGCTTCACTTGGGTTTAGGTCTGTGAAGTAAAGCTGAGCTGGCATCCATGTAATATCCTTTGAAGGGTCTCCAGAATATTCAGCCTGCAAGTAGAACCTCCACAAATAACCACAGGTTACTGTTCTAGCACTTTTTTTACTCACCAAATGAAATTCCCAGTTAGCCAGAGGACAGTCCAGCCCATGGGACCTCTGTGGAGGTTTTTGTACCTCTTGTCTGTCTGTCCTTGCTATTAACATCTCTTAGCCTCCAGAACAGGATTTCTAAATCTGTTAGGATGCTTCATGACCTAAAGCTAATACCTGAACTCTGTGTGGGAATTATCAAAATATAATCAGTAACCTGTTAAAGGATGTCAAAGGCAGACTGCTGACATGCTGGAGCCTGGCACTATTTCCTGGCACCACCAAAAATACCAGGTATAACTTTAGAGAAACCCATGAAGAACTTTGGCATTGCTGTTTCATTTTAAGGGTTTTCAGATGCTACTTTATGGCAATGCATCAGAAACCCCTGGGAAAGACAGGTAATCTGATTGATGCTAATTTCAGTTTGAAAAGTTGAAAATGAACCTTCCCTAAAGAATACTCCCTATTGAGTTGGAACAGTTTAAAACTGTGTAATTCCATTATGGATTTCTAGAGCAAGGTTTCCTAAGGGACAAGGTGCCTTTTGCAGAGCCATTTCACAACCTGAACTTCATCATAAGTAAACAGTGATGGTCCTTCTGATGGCTGTTATGAAATAGAGAGCATTCTCAGAGAGGCCAGATGAAATGAACAGGCTGGCTGAAATTCCATTTCAAATTGATGATAAGGTTGTGACACTGTGAAAGACCTGGAGTGATATTGTCCAATCCTGTGGAGTAAGGGGATTTTTTGGGAAGGTCAGCAAGGCACTTCTGGTAACTATTCATTTAAAAGGTATAAAATACACATCTGCTTCCTGGCAGGGCACCTCATCCAGAAATTTAAGGATGAAATATTAAATATAATTAAGCCTCAGAAAAAAAAAAAAAAAACAACTAATTTTTTCAGAGGTTTCTCAATTTGTAAGAAATCAATGATAATAGTGATTTTTTTTTTTTATGTTTAAAGACAGCCATCCATTCTAAACTAGAAGGAGTTCAGGAAAACCTCATAGACTGTGTGACATGGGCTACAAGACCACCTTCTCACAGTTGTCCCATCAGACTCTACATGTGATAAATCTTCATCTGATAGAAGCCTCTGAGGAACTTGCCTGACCCTCAGTGTTTGTTCTTTCTTTCCAGGGCAAAGATGGTCCCCCAGGTCCACAGGGCCCACCAGGGCTGCCTGGACTTCCAGTGAGTGTGATTAAGCTCCTTCTAATTCAGTACATTAAATTATTCATGCACACATAGGTATGTAAAACAAAGAGGTGACACTTCTGAGGTGCTTTGAGAGCCATGCGTGGTCTGTAGCAGTGTCTGTCATGCTGATGCAATGTCCTTGTTCCAAGACAGTATTTGTTTTGTTCCGGAATCTGCATTTGATCACTTTAAAGCAAAGTGTTAATAACAATGTGAATCAGGACTGTTCATTGCCTTTTTTCTCATTGGAAGAAATACTCTTATACAGAGCACAGAAATCAAGTTATAACTCCAGTGTAAGGGCACAGGGATTCAGGGACTGGGACATTGACTTTATCTGAATCCAGTAAAAATTATTCCTTTGCACTGACTCAGGTTCAAGTGCACCTTGGGCATAGACTTCTCTCTTCTGGAAAATGTAGCAGTACAACATTTTGGGATTTTTTTTAATCCGTCATAAGGATAGAGGCAGAGATAATTCTACTGTAAAGTAGCCTACCTGAAGATAATGGCATTATAATGATTTATAACAGTTGGTTTTAGAATCCTGATTTAAGATTGTTGGCCTGCTCATCTTGCTGGAAAGGGAAATATTGCCATATTGGAAAGGGGGTGAGGTTATGCCATTACAGGGTGTAGCAGGGAGACATTTATGACTGAGCTATAGAAGTACGGAGGGTTTTGGAGATTTAGGCAAACATAAGTACGTCATGATGAGCAGACTTCTCACTCTGACAAAACCCCCACCAATCATCCTTGTCAATTTTACTCTGTTTTGCATTTCATTTAACAGGGCATTGCTGGGAATGATGGCAAAGATGGCAAACCAGGATCTCTGGGGGAGCCGGTAATGTAATTTAAAACTGTTTTGCTCAGTCAATCAGAAGCTGCATCCAGTTGTTGTTTTTGAAGCTGCCTATCTATGGACTCCTTAGGGGGAACAAGGAGCCTGTTTGCACATCTGTTTTTAACACCAGAAGAATTGTATTGTCTTGAGCGATTTATAGGCATGACACATGAGCAATCTTGAAAAGAAACTGTGTTCTTTTACTTTTACAACTACCATAAATACACTAAAACTTAGTGACTCCACTTTTACAGCTGTCTTAAACACTGCAGAGAAAGAAGGTTGTCTTGTAACATTAAGCCTAGTGATCCATCCTTTTGATAGAAGTTTATGGGGCATAAAAAGTTTAGAGGAGGAGTCTTTAAAGAAGCTGTTTGCTGGATTGCTCTGAGACAGTTCTGTTGCCCAGAATTAGAGTTTATATTTGATTTCTCTTCTTAGTCTATTACTTGCATTTGCTGAGGGAAAAAAGCTGAGCCATGAAGTTGTCAACTAAAAGGCAATGTTAGTGTGTCACATTAAAAGGCAACTGTGTGTGTTACATGAAGAGTGTGCATCAAGTATCAGGCATTGCCAGCCTCTTTCTGTGATTTGCCAAATGGGACTTGGTGGTTCTGGGAACAGCCAAGTTCCCAGGCATTAGGAGGAGTGCTTGTCACAGAAGCTGCAGGTAGTTTGTGTTTGCACCAACCATCCAATTTCTATGTGCAGATGCTGATTTTGCATGTGCTGATTAGGTATTGGTGCAGTTCTGACACTGCAACCATGCAGCAGTCCAGAGGTGTGAGGTGCCTCAGTAGCTCAGAGTGCAGGTGAGAGTGCAGCTCAAGGTGTGTTTGGGAAGGTCTGGCCCTGCTGCTCTCCCTGCAAACTCAGACTCTGCTGGACAAGCCCTGGGCACTCACAGTTCTCAGTGATGTTCTGTCTGAGGGAGGGGAGTGGGAGGTTTCCAGCAGCAGTGAGATGGACCTGGGGCTCTCTCTAACACGAGCATTATTGTTTCCCACAGGGAAAGCCTGGAGAACAAGGGCTCCCAGGCCGGGAAGGTGCCAGAGGATTGCCGGTGGGTGCTGCTCTGAAGGGTTCCACCCACTCAGCCCCCTGTACTGCAGTCAGGGGGCATTTCTTGGGCACATGAGGTGCTTTACAGATGGAAACATATAACCAGTCCTGGCATTGTGACTAAATAAAATATGTAGATAAGCAGCAACAATAGAACACAGACATTTCTGAATCATTCACATTGGAGAAGAGTAAATCCCTTATCTAGAAATTAAAGCATGTGACCTCATGACACCCCTCCACCAGAAGTCACAGCTGTAGCCCTTGTGTTCTGTTACAGGTCCTCTGAAAGGGTGGGGACAGTAAAGTTTAGGGTTAAATAATGTATGGGCTGGACATACCAGGGATACACAGAGCACAACCTTGGTTTTACAGCTTAAGAAGCCATGGAAAACTTTTCCTGTGATGTGGCCCTGCCTAATTGCTCCCTGGGACACAGCTGCTCCATGCTGACCAGTCCCTAGTAACTTTTGGCAAAACTGGAAAGGTTATTAAATGAACATTCAACCCAGAGTTTTCTTAGTCTTTCCTGCATCAGGGTGATGGATAATTATTGATTTCATTCCCTTGTGTAGGGTTTCAAAGGACAGAGAGGAGACACAGGTCCCCCAGGTCCCCGGGTAAGTAAGAGGTACCTCGTGCACAATCCTTTGGAGAAAGATTGTGGGAATTGAAATTGCCTTTTCTGAGGCAGTAGATAAAAATGATGACAGTGTTTCATGTGGCTGATGACAGTGTTTTCAACTATGGCCACATCTATGGCACAGAAATGACAGCAGCTGTCTTCATTCCCTCTGCTGAACTTTTGATTCCAGGGAAGGTGAGGCAGCTGGTAGAACTGAATCCTCTGATGCTCCCTTTGAGATACTCCTTTGTGAATAAGTCTCAGGGATGCCTCCATGCCACATCCTTGTGGTTAAAATGCTGGCAAAGTGAGGACCCCTACTGCACTTGTTGGACAAGCACTAGCTCTCCTCCACAAATGCTGAAGAAGTGTAAAATAAGTTCAAGTACAAAACTTACAGAAAAGTGAACAGAAATGTCCCTTTGGCTTAGTTTCCTGTGGATCATAAAACCCAAACCTCAAGTCCTGCATGAAAATTTGTTCTCCACTCTGTTTGGAGCTCCTTGGTGTAAAAGGGAGAATACAAAACTGAATATTCTTCCACCTAATCCTGCCTTTTTTACAGGGAAATAAAATTCTCTGCTTTCAGAAGCTGGTGTGAAAAATCCAGTGCTGGAGATCCTCATCTCTTCCTCATTATGATAACTTCTGTATCATGAATGTGTTGGTGATTTTCAGTGCCTGCAGAAGCAGTAGCAAATAATTTGCTGGAAAGCAGAGCACTGCCTTGTGCATCACTTACAGGAGATGTTTCTGAGATATTTTTATAAGCTGCATGTCATATAAGATGAACGAGGCTCTTGCTGGCTTTAAAAAAATTTTCACTGAGCTCAGTCACACATTGCAGAAACCCCATACCTCTTACAGTGGTGATACTGGTCTGAATTTGACCTTGAGCTGATCTCTTCCCTTTTTGCTGAATTGCAGGGGGAGCCAGGTGTGATGGGTCCTGCTGGTCGTGAGGGGCCACCAGGGAAGGATGTAAGTGCACCATTTTGAGCAGAAATGAATCTCCTTCTCCCTGACAAATGAAAATTTTAATTCACAGTGACCCTGACCTGAAACAGCTGCAGAAACTCCAATAAAGGGTGAATTACTGCAGGGTATGATTTGTGCAAAGATCATTAGGGGAAACAAAGAATTAGAGGGCCTTTGTCACTGCTCAGCTGCTGGCACTAAAATGTCAGCTATATCTTTGGATAAGCAGAGAAAGCAGCCTTGTGTGAAACCCAGGCTGTGCTTGGTAGCCATGGACCTGTCTTCTGGCACCCATCTCTGAGCAGAGCTCTGCTCTGCAGGTCCCACCAGGCCAGGCTCAATCACGCTTCCTCTGCCACAGCTGCACCTGACTGACTGTGTCGCTCCACTGAAGTCTGGGAAATACCTATGGAATAAGTTGCTGCTGCTCAGAGGAAAGAAAGATGGTACAAACAATTCCTCTAGCATGATTAGTGTCAAGTGCAGTCGTATAACAGAGTCCTGGGAGGGAGCAGCTGACGTGGGATCCTGCAGCAGCTGCCGAGCAATGTTCCGAGCAGCTGATGGGCCACTGCCATGGGACCTGGAGAAGTGGCTTCTCATTTGCACCCCTTTGTGTCACTGGAAGCTGGTGTGCTGAAAATGGTACCCTACAAAGCAAAATGTAGGGCAGACCAAAAGGAACCACTCAGAGGAGATGCAGGCAGCTCTGAAGCCTCCCTGGAGAGAGAATAGGCTCAATTCTTGAGAAATTCTCAATTCTTGAGAAATTTCAGAGAATCTCTATCTCTAAGAAATACATCTTTAAGATAATCTGATCATAACCTGATAGAAATGCTTTCTGCTTGTAATCAGGTTGCATTTAGTGGTAGGTGTTTAAAATTCAAAGGGTTGATCTTCCTCTTAAATAACTGAAAGGGGGCAGTGAGATTCCTTTAATCCTGTTTTCCCTAATATGTGAACAGTGTAATTTATCAGGAATATTTTAAAATGTTTGTTACTTGCCTCCATGTCAGCTCTTTCTCAATCACCTGAATACTTTTCTTCCTTTCAGGGTGATCCTGGTCCCATAGGACCACAGGGGCCTCGAGGACTCCGAGGGCAGCCGGTGAGTTCTCTCTCCTGACAAGCCATTTCTAGAGGTCCATAATAGTTCATAGAATGGTTTGGAGGGAGCATTAAAGATAATGTAGTTCTAACCCCTTGCCCTGGAAAGGGATGCCACCCACTACACCAGCTTGCTCATCCAGCCTGACCTTGAAAACTTCCAGGGATGGGATGTTGTGTGTGGTGGGAATGTTCTGCAGTCCAGAACTCTGGCTTGAAAGAAGAGAGTTTAGGAAGATTCAGACAATTTTTGATTGAAACACTTTGCCTTTCAGAAAGACAAATAAGAATAATATTGCTAGAAACTGATGAAGACTTATAATAGTGCAAAGGACTGATGGTAGCTGACTCAGTGGGAAGAACAATTCAATGGATTCTGTCTGGATGCAGAGTCAGAAATACTCATATTTCAGTCCTGCCTCTGGAATCCCACTCACTTCTCACATGGTCTCAGTTTTCAAAGGTAGACACTCACTGTGGGTGCCCAGGCTGAGTTTTGTGGGGTCCAGTTGTGATACTATTCACCTGTACTATTTTATCACAGCTTCAGTAGAGAAACAGAAATCTAGTTGACATTTCAAAAAGTCTCATTTGGGATGGCTCAGAAATTACTTTTATTAATTTCACAGGGTGTAAAATTCTGTCTTAGAAATTAATCCTTATCAAATCTGAATCGATGTCTCTGTTGCTGAACCAAGACACATCTTTAGTGTGTTGCAATGAGTGAGTTCCTTTCCTTCTTGGAAGACCTGGTAGTGAAACAGATTCCACAGCATGATCGGGGGGGGGAAATGCTGACTCAGAAACGCCAGGAGTTGGAGCAGCAGGTCCCTCCAAGCTGGGGGGGTTGGGGTTTAGATTAGACTGCAAGAACATAAGGAGACCTCCTGTGTCTACCTCATAATTGATCTCATTACTCCAGTACTGCTGGCATCACTCACTATTGTGTCATGCCCTTGCACAACACTAGCAGTGAGTAAAAATATTTGAAGATGGAAATTATCATAACTTCAGGCCACATTCTTCTTTTCATACTTGTATGTTGGAGGGCAATGTGTCAGTTTCTCTTGTTCTTCCTTTTCTTTGTTTATTATCCAAAAAGAAGTGTGAGGCATAATTTTGAATATTGACAATACAAGGGCTGGTCTTTATAGTCAACTCCAGTAACGGGAAAGACTCTGAGTGTTGAGTTGAGAGGAGTGTAAAACTTCATCTCACCAAAGTTTGTGGATGATTAGCTCAGCTGCTTTCTCAAGGAACAATGAGAAACAGGTCCTTTTAAAGGATCATTTCGCTCATTCTGAGTTGTCTGGTGTCAGGTATCCATCAAATGTTTGAACAAGTGTTTCTCTCCATTCCCCAAAAAAGGGGAAGCCTGAGATGATTTAAAAGAGTCTTATCTGAACAGTGGTGACCTGGAGCAGCCAGAGGAGGTGGCTCCATCCATCCAGAAGGATGCTGCATATGGTAAGGACAAGGGTGCAGGAAAGGAGAAGTGCTGGTTTGGTCCTCCTCAGGCCTGTGGATTTGGGTCCATGTATTGATTTTTTTCCTGAGATCAGCCATGCAATCAGGGATGCAGAAGCTGTGAGGTCAGTTGGAAATAAGATACTTCACAGTCTGTCAGGAGAGGAGACTGAACAATGCTAAAGAAATCACTGCTGGTGTAGGCATAGCTGAATATTTCTAGTTTTAGCATGCATTACATCACTAACCTTTTTTCTTTTGACACAGGGCAAAAATGGAGTGCCTGGATCTGCAGGAGAACCTGGCCCAGCTGGTATCCCAGTAAGTAACACAAAGGGAGACTGCTGCAGCCAGGAGAGGTGATTGATGAAGTGTAGGTAGAGTGGATTAGTGTAACTGGTTACCACCCCTGAGGTTTCTATGTCTGAAGATGGCTGATCTGAAAATCAGTAGCTGGCCACAATTTTGAAGGGTGTTTGGCTACATTCCTGGAATTGAGATGCTAGCTGGGTCATCACTTTTCCCAGTGAAAGTTAAGTGTTCACAGCAAATGGAAATGATTGATTGCCTAGCATGGAAAAAAGATTGGCATGCCTCATCTTCACCAGTAGATTTAATTTTGCCAAGCAGAGAGCATGCAGCCAGCAGAGAGTTGTCACAAGGAAGGAGAGGGCCTCAGGGAGTTGGCAGGCTGCCATTGAGGAATAGTGGCAGCAGAAAAATCCTCACAGGCACTTGAGGGAAGAGCAGACAGCGGGCAGTAAACCAGGATCAGGAAGCATAATGAAACTCCCCTGAGGCCATCCTGTGAGGAAGAACAGCTTGGAAATGAGGAGCTCTAAGAAGGACAGTGGTTTGGTTGGTTTTTTTTGTTTTTTTCCTCTGTTCTGCTGCTGAAAATTGTCCAGAATTCGGCAAATCTATGCAAACATTCCTTTGTGCCCAGTAGCATCTATCACAATGCAGAGCTCTTCCCTCTCTTTGCCCATGGAGACAGTACAGCTTGCTGGACTGTGGGATTAACAGCAAAACAAAGGCAGAGCAGGAGGAATGTGAAAAGCTGCAGCAGGACTTCACTCTTTGTGACCCTTGCAAAGTCATAAAGCCACCCCAGCCTCACCACAGACTTGTGCCCTGATCAAGCATCTGCAGGGATGTCTCAGAGAAGCAAACACCACAGAATCACAGAATCACCAGGTTGGAAGAGATCTACAAGATCATTGACTTCAACCCATGCTCTGACACCTCAACTAAACCAAGGCACTGAGTGCTACATCCAGTCTACACATCCAGGGATGGTGACTCCAACCCCTCCCTGGGCAGACAATTCCAGTACTTTATCACTCCTTCCATAAAATAATTTTTCCTAATATTTAACCTATATTTCCTTTGGCGCAGCTTGAGACTGTGTCCTCTCTTCTGTCAGTTGCTGCCTGGAGAAAGACCAACCCCCTTTCAGGAAATTGGTTTCAGACTAGAACCACCTTTCAGGAAGTTGTAGAGGGTGATAAGATCACCTCTGAGTCTCCTTTTCTCCAGGCTAAGCACCCCTAGCTCCCTCAGTCATTCCTCAACAGGATTTGTGTTCCAAGCCCCTCACCAGCCTTGTCACCCTTCTCTGGAAGTGCTCAAGCATCTCAACATCCTTCCTAAACTGAGGGACCAGAACTGGACATCACCTTTCTGTGTGGGAAGGTCGGACAGGGTGCTGCAGTCTGAGAGCCCTTCTGCATCAAAAAACAAATGCCACAGGCTTTTTGTCCTTGACATAAGCTCTTCTTACCTTCCTGAGACTGCTGCCATTGCTTCTTGCCCTGTGGAGCCTTGCTCTTTCCTTTTCCTTATTTTCTTCTTTTTGTTGCACCTACCCCTGTTCCCAATTCCTATCACTGCTTTTTTACCTTCTGTGTCTTTATCAGGTCACTGTGGCTTTGGGATGCCTTGTGAATGCCAAGTGGGGATTATTATTTTAATCATCCTAGTGTTATACAGTACCTATAGGATGTGACCCAGGGACTCACAGGCAGCTTCCTGCACAAACAGCACCACAGCAGCCTTTGCTCCAGAGGATTTAGAGTCCAAAAATAACAGAGATTGAAAAAGGATAAAGTCAGATGGATGAGGAAGGGGAAATGATGAGACAGTGTTGGTCAGCAGAACAGACAGTCATCTCATCATTATCATTCTCTGTCATTAAAATGAATCCTCTCCTTTTCATAAAGGTTATTATGGGAAGTGTCTCCTTGTGCTGTACATAAATCCATTTATTTTGAAATGCATTAATTTCCTTCACAGTGTGGTGTGACAATCCAATATTTTATATTTCTATTTTGAAAAAAAGGAAGGTGAGGAAGGTTATCATGGCAATAAGGATTTTTTTTTTCTACTTTCACCATTGCTGACTTGAAATCACAAGGTAAAACCTGCCAGGAGCCTTTTCCTTTTACATTTGCTGTTTGACAGTGCCCATCACAGTTCACACTTGTTCATGCTTAAGCCCACACACAACAACACAATCCAGCCCCTGAAATCTTCAGGGCAAGTTACACACCCCAAATCCATGTGCTTTGTGCCTGACAGGCTCATTGGTGCTCACTTTGCATGAGTTTTACTCTAAGAAGAAAAAGGGCTGTGTTCTGAACCAAAATTAGTGGACAAAGTTCTGAAAGTAAAGGTTAAACTAAGAGTTAAAACCATATCAGAAGTGTGCACAAAACAGTTCTGTATCATGAACTGTCACTTCAACTGCCCTGATCTGCAAGGAAAAAGGGACAGTTTGACAGAATATCACAAGAGATAAGTGAAAGAGACATAAATTGAACCTGGAAATAAAGGCAAAGGAGAAGCCCTGTAGCTGTCTGTTGGTTGTATTCTTGGATTTGAGCAGTATGACCACCTGCAATGTTTCCCTGTCATCCCCCATCACAGTTCTCAACACCCCTTTATAAACCATGTGACACCACAACAGCCCTGGATTTACAACAGCCCCTGCCATAATTGTCCCTTTTCATCTTCTCCCAGGGACCCTGCATAGCTTATTGATAAGGCAACCTGCTTTTTTAAAATACTTTTTTCTTCCTTGTCAATTTTGGGAGTCCTGCTGCTAAAATGAAATTTCCCAGTTCCAGTGTATCTGTACATGAATGCTCTGGGAAAGAGGTGTTGGGGAAAGGTCTGCTAGTGTCTGTCTCATTTCTGTCCTAAGGGTCCCAAAGGAAATAAAGGAGAAACAGGCAGCCCAGGACTCCCTGGCTTTATAGGACCCCGAGGACCACCTGTGAGTATGTCTGGGGATGGATTAGATCCTCTCTTTACCTGATTTTAAAGGTTAGACAGGAAGATGGGACATGGTCATCTTCAGTTAGGTTGAAAAAAAAGCATAAGGAGGATATCTAGCAAATCCAGAAACCATATAATTTTACTTCCAAAGGAAACTGAACTGCAAAAATAGCATTTTTCATATGGATGAGCAACCATAATCTCATGTATGGAGCTGGTACCTGCCAGTCAGCCCTGATAATGTGTGCATTGATCAGACTGCTTCAATAGTCTTCTTAATACAGGTATGGGGTATTTAAGTTCTCAGACTACACCTCTGCATAAACCTTAGATGGGCTAAATAGGGAAATTGTGAGTGCTGATAATAATACAGGTATATCTGATATTTGCTATTCTGAGGGAAATTCCTTTGTTGCCAGCAACAGAGGTACATTGCAATTAAAACATTCATATATCTCCCAAAGTGATCTAAAATAATAAATAATAAACCTATATTCATGACATTATCACAGCCTCAGAATTCAGTCTCTTTGCAAGGTGAGTAAAAGATGTTAAATTCCCCTAGAGGGATGTAAAAAGTGAACGCTAGGTAATTTTTTTATTTCTAGATTTATTGTGACAAAAATTTATAATTTAAAATATTTTGTATGTCTCTAGCAGAGCTGAATCTTCCCCAGGATGGTTCTTTTTTTCATTCTGTATTTTTTAATATTTAATTTTAAAACTTGAAGAAATACTTCTCTGGACAATTAATTTTAAGCAGCAAACGTGGTGGCCATTTAAACTGAAGTGAGCCTAAGGAAAACTCAAGTGAGTTTAATGCAGCCTAATTTGGATCACACATCTCTGATTAGTTCCATTCCTCATGGAGACATGTATGGATGCTGATACAGGTGAAGATATTATGTTTTCAGGGGAAAATACCATGTTATAGATATGATCATGTGTGTTGGCTGCAAACAGACTTAGAAAGATTATTTTTTCTGTACATGATATGGGAAAGTGGCCAGAATTTCAGCAACAACTAGTTTAATGTTCATTTTGCTTTACCAGTTAAGGACTGCAATGATTTTTTTCCACTGAAATACTAAAATGGAAACTATATTGTCTAAATATGACATTATAAATGCAAAAAATATTTAAATAGATATGTATAAATAATTCCACAAGGGTACTTATTCAAATTAAAATTATTGAATATAGTTCTAAAAGACAGGTGAGCACTTAAGCTTGAAATTCCTTAAACCTCTGTATGTGTTTTTCCAGCTGGTGTAATACAAGATGGTACTTCTACTGACAAAATTTACTTCACTTACATCTTCAGACACTTATGGGTATAATGCTGGTGCTCCTTAAGTTAAACAAGACCATATAAAGTGTATGAAGCTTTGGGAATTGTTGGTAAGAAAAAGGAACAAAATGTATTGAATGCAGGAACACACTTCCAGTGAAACATCTGCCCTCTGGTTTGTTAGAAATTACTTCCTGTTATTTATGTTTACATGGGATGCAAGTTCACTAAAAAATGCTTTCCAAATAGCAGGATGTGTCTGTCCAGGAATGGCCAATAGCAGTAGGATAAGGATAAATCATGCAAACCTGCTGCTGTGTTGTTAGCACAAAGCAACACTTATGGGTATTAGGTAGAGCCTTTCTTCCAGCTCCTCCAGTGTGATGCTAAATTCACTTTCTGTGTGTCTTAGGGAGAACCAGGAGAGAAAGGTCCTCCTGGAAAAGAGGTAAGTTAAATTCACAGTTGTTTCAATATAAGACTGGTGTCACAGGGAAAAAATCATCAAGGGTATTACCGGGGTTGCAAGAAATTGGGGTTTTTCATAGCATGGTTTGGGTTGGAAGGGATCTTAAATATCATCTATTTCCACCCACCCTGCCAGGGGCAGAGACATCTTCCACTAGACCAGGTTGCTCAGAACCCCATTCAACTGATTTTGAACCACTCCAGAGATGGGACATTCACAACTTCTCTGGACAACCTGTTCCAGTGCCTCACCAGCCTCACAGTGAAAAATTTTTATCAAATATCACTCTTTCTGATTGTGAAGCCATTTACCTCTTGTCCTATCACTACAGTCCCTGAAAAAAAAGTTTGTTTTTCTTATAAACCCCTTTTTAGTACTGAAAGGGACTTGAAGGCTCCTCCAGAACCTTCTCTCCTTCAGGCTGAGCAACCCCAGCTCTCTCAGCCTGAATCCACAGGAGAGGTGCTCCAGCCCTTTGGGCATCTTTGTGGTCTCATTTGAACTTGCTCTAACAGGTTCATGGCCTTGTTTATATTCTGGCACCACAGCTGGACACAGCATCCCAGGTGGGGTCTCACCAAAGGGGAGTGAAGGGAGAGAATCACCCTCCTCAACCTGCTTGTCATGTGGTTGGGGTGGGGGTTTTTGTTGGTTTTTTTTGTTTGTTTGTTTGGGGTTTTTTGTTTGTTTGGTTTTTGGGTTTTGTTTTGGTTTATTTTTCCTTTAATTGTTAATAACTGAGAGCAAAAGAGAAAGCTCTCAGGAAACTGTGGGGTTGTCATGGAAATAAATTTTCCTGGGGTCACAGGAATCATTACAAAGGCATATGTTTCATTATTTACTCTTATTATGGATGGTTCTTTTATGCTTACCTTTATTTTCTTGCAGGGCACACCAGGGAAACAGGGTGCAATTGGCTCCAAAGGAGAGAGGGTAAGTTGGAGAACATTACCAGTTATTTCATTATGATGAAATAAAGAGAGCTATTCTGAGTTGGGGCCTGGGGGCAGAGGTCATTCAAAAGTGAAGCCAGTGCTTCTCAGTCTTCCAGGTCTCTTTAATCATTCTCCATCAGAGCAATTTGTGATTAATTTGTAGTGCACCAGATGTTGCACTCAGCAACTTTGCCAGCTCAGCTGTGAGTGTTTCTCTGTGTTTGGAAATCAGAAGTTTGCTTCTTATTTTGTGGTGGTAATGTCCTTCTCTTCACTTAGGGAGAACCTGGCATCAAAGGTGAAAAAGGCCTTCGAGGAGAAAAGGGTCCTCCAGGTGATCCCGGGATACCTGGCCACAAGGGCCATCCAGGACTGATGGGTCCCCATGGACCTCCAGGAGACACTGGGCAAGTTGGACCTCCTGGTCCTCCAGGGCAGCCAGGATTTCCAGGACCAAGGGTAAGGTTGCCAGAAAAAAGCTTTGTACAGTAATTTTGCTGCCACAGGGATCAGAAAAGTGCCTCAGAGTACATTGAGGATGACAGAAACTGGAGCAGGAGCATGTTTTAATGGGGAGGCAGTGCTTTTAGCTCTTAAAACCCATAAAGGGGAGCTGTGTCAGGGATCAGGGAATCATGGAATCATGGAATCATAGAGTGGTTTGGGTTAGAAGAAACCTTGAAGACCATCAGTTCCACTCCCCCTGCCATGGATGGGGACACTTTCCACTAGACCAGGTTGCTCCAAGCTGTGTCCAGCCCAGCCTCAGACGCTTCCATGGATGGAAGTTAGGAAAGGCTTATGTGGGTGTTGACTTGCACTTCAGGGGAGCTAAATAATCCAGACTCATAGTCAGTGTGGCCAGTTGCTGACACCTTTTACCCCTAAATGCCTAAATCCAGTCCTGTGATGTTGGCTGTGGCACTGGAGTGTAAAAAAGATTCTTTCTATGAGGGCAATAATGTGTAGCAGTTCATACAGAGGACCAACACCTTCTTCTGCTGCTGGTTGTTACGAGAGAAAAACTGCTGAGCCGTGGAAAGGTCACTGCTCTATTCCTGGAAGTCCTGTAGTCAGCTCATCAGAATTCATGAAATACTATTTTTGTTTAATATTCTCCCTCTTTTTTTTTTTTCCTCCCCCTGCTGGGAAACAGTCTCACTACTGAGAATGCCTGAGGGTGGTTTATGTTGCAGAATGAGAAAAACTACCAACAGCAGTGAAGCCACTGTGCCTATCCTGAGAACGAATTGGAGATCATCTCTGAGGAGAATAAACAGAGAATAATCTCTGATGTAAAAACTGACTAAATTTTAGACAAAGCATTTCTTTGTGTTTGAAATCAAGTGATGATTACGGAAACTTAATTTAACTAATGGGGTTAAAACTTGAAAAGATAATTTTTAAGCCTTTAAAGTATGCCCCGCAATTATGTTTACTTAGTGGGATATACACTAAGAGCCATCAAAAATGCTTAGTACTTAATGATAAAATTGTTTCTTTTGTCACCAGTGACACATCTTTTTCTCATGCAAAATTTGTGTCAGGAAGGAGGCGGTAAATGGACCAATTCTGTATTTATCAGCAATGCTATTGATTAAAATTGAAATGTCACTTAGCTATTTAATAAGATATCATTTTTTAATGAAGAATAACTTCTGATTCAGAAGAGCTCACTAGGTTTTCATAAACATAGAGAACACAAACTGCATCCTTGTATGTTAAAAGAGTGAGGGAAAAGCAACACTTTTGCAAACAGTTGATGCACAAAAGAATGCAGTCTTTAGGTTGACCAGAAGTATTTTCAAAACTGACAGAAATGCAAAAAATTATTTTAGCCAAAAAAAAAGAAAAGTATATTTTGAGTGGAACATCTCACTTTCTGATTTTTAAAAGAAAATACTTGATCTTTATGCTTGAAAATGGTTTATTGTTTAAGCATAGCTGCAATTTTCTTTTGAGTTCTTACAAAGGCAAGAGTCTGGCAACCCTAAAACCTGTTTTTTATTATTATTTACAATCTAAAAAATTCTTCCACCTATCAAAAATGCTTTCATAATTTTTTTAGTTGCATCATCCAGAGTTGTAGTTCACATTACTTTGAGTTTTTATAGCTATTACAGCTGTACAACAGCAGCAGCACAAAAGAATTAAGAGAAAGGATGAAAGATACTGTGCCTTGGGAGCTGGGTAGGGGGCCAAGGCCAGACAG
The DNA here is from genome assembly GCF_051311805.1 of Agelaius phoeniceus. Lineage (NCBI taxonomy): Eukaryota > Metazoa > Chordata > Aves > Passeriformes > Icteridae > Agelaius > Agelaius phoeniceus. The sequence continues at coordinate 149,581,563 of NC_135265.1, read as the reverse complement.
CCACATGCCCTGTCTCCCTTCAACAGCCTGACATCAGACAAAACCTTCTACTGGTTTGGAAGAATAGGTATCATATGCATAAACTGGCTTCTGTTTCCTGAGATAAGGCCTGTTGGCAGGGGATACATCCAATATGAGTGTTTCCAGGAAGTCCAGATAGCCAGCATTAGAACCTTTGGGGCACATGCACTCTCTGCAAGGAAACATGCCATGATGAGAAAGAACATAGTATCTCCACTGTGATCTGGTAGGGGAGAGATGCTTCCTCATGTAATTTGTACAACTTCTCCTATGAGTGCATAGGAAGGAGATTTTCTTAAAGATGGTGATGGGAACAGTGCTGCAACTGGTGCCCTCAGACCCGGCTCCCTGCTTAAACCATTGACCCATGGTTTGCCAGAAGGCTGGAAACTGAGAATGCCATTTGACTCTGTCCCCACAGCACATTCCTGGAAAGGCTGTCAGCCCAGGGCTTGGGCAGGGGCACTCTTGGCTGGCTTAGGAACTGTCAGGATGGCTGTGACCAGAGAGTGGTGGGGAATGGAGCTGCAATGAGTTGACATCCCATCACTAGGGGTGTCCCCTGTGTCCTGTCCTGTTCAGTGTTTGTCCTGCTGATGTGGGCAAGGGCATCAAGGGTGCCCTCAGTAGTAAATTTGTGATGACACCAAGGTGGATGGAGTATCTGAAGGGTAGGAAGGCTCTGTTAGGGGGATGTAAACAGGCTGGATGGATGGTGTAAGGCCAGTGGAATGAGGTTCAAGAAGAGCTAGGGCCTGGTTCTGCCCTTGTGTCCCCACAAGGCCCTGCAGTGTCCCAGGCTGGGGGCAGAGCAGCTGGAAGGCTGCCTGCAGGAAAGGCTCTGGGGCTGACAGTGGCCAAATGTGAGCTGGCTTGTGCCCAGTTGGCCAAGGAGGCCAGTGGTCTCCTGGCCTTCTCTGTCAGCATTGTGTGGCCAGCACAACCAGGGTGGTGATTGTCCCTCTGTGCTGGGCACAGGAGAGGCCACACCTCGAGTGCTGTGTGCAGATGTGTGAGCCTGTTAGGACACCATTAGTGAGACATGCCGATCCTCCAATTAAGGTGCCAATAAGACCATCTACCAAAGTTAACAATGGGGGTTTATTTAAAAATGAATGTGGGGTAGAGAAATACAGAGGGATAGGAAAGAGGAGAGGGAGATGGAAAGAAGGGGAAAACAGAGGGTAAGGGAGAGATGAAGCAGAAGACAATCTGAGACACTTGGATCCAGCAGTGTCCTGTCAGTCCTCCCTCATGCTGTGCTTCTCTGTTCTGGGGCTCCCAGTTTTTTTCTTGGAGGTGTTGGTGTTCCGGGGTCAACACCTTTCTCCATTCCATACTGGGGGTATCCAGGGAGGCATTTTCCTATTTTTCAATGTGAAAGGGAGATGGGCTTGCCTTCCTTTGCCTTCAATGCTGAGGCCCAAGGAGCATTTCTCAGCTCCTAATGCATCCTGAGGGATGCAGACCTCAATGCAGACTGGGCCTGGAGTAAGCTTCTGTGGGATTCTACAGGGCAGGGCTTTCATCCTTCTTCAGCCATCTCTCCTTTACCCGGCTGCCTTGCTGCTGACTTGGAGTTGAGGGATTAGGTTTGGCAGCAGGACCTACCTTTGGCAACTTGTCGCCTAAGGGTGAGCAGTCATCTTTGGGAATCTGCCTGGTACTGACACAGGGCTCACTCCTCCGGCTGCCCCCTGAGGCAGCTGAGGGAGAAAAGGCGGCGCAGAGCCCGCCGGGCCCTCTTGGCCATGGAGCGCCATGGCCGTGGGGCCGGGGGCTGTGGGACTGTGGCTATGCCAGCAGTGGAAGAAGGGACCTGGTGTACCAGGGGCTGGGCAGGCACTGGGGAAACCCCAGGCAGCACACCAGCCCCACAGGGCTTTTCCTGGGGAGGGGTGGCCTGGGCACAGCCAGCCTCCATGCCTGCAGCATCAACCTCCTCCACGGTATCAGCAGGTGAGGCACAAACCGCAGACATCTCTGAGTCTTCTGACAGTGCCATGGGGAAAGGCTCACTGAGCCCCTCCTCACAGGGATCCCTGTCCAGGGGAGAAGCTGCTGGCTCTGCTCCCTCCTCTTGCAGTGGTAGGGACAACTCGCTTTCTGGCTCACTGTCCCCCTCTCCTGCATTGTCTCTGTCAGGGAGCTCTTCTTCCTCCCACTTTGCCAGCAGCTGGTCTAGCCGAGTGTCGCTGGACGGCGCATCCTCGTTGTTAAAGAGAGACCACAGCTCTTCAAACAGGTCAGGAGGCATGAGCTGTGCATAGTTTTCAGTCTCTCCTGTACAGTCTTTGGTCCAGGTGCAAAGGTTGTGCTGGACCCAGGAGCTTTCTGCATCCAGGGAAGCAAGGACCTCGTCCTCCAACTTCTCCAGCTCTTCTGCCTCAATTTTCAGGAGATGATCAGAATCATCTTCCGGCCCCGTGCACATCAGCTTGCCATGTGTTGTTTGCTCTGGCAGCTGACGAGTTCCCCTCTCCACACTGGAGCTTTCGGATAAGGGAGATGCTGAGAAGCATGAGGTTTCCTCAGCTTCTGACATGGGGAAAAGCCTGCTGTGCCCCTCATCCCAGGGATCTTTGTCCAGGTCAGAAGTTGCTGCCTCTGACTCTTCCTCACTGCGAGGAAGAAGCGATGCAACCTGTGGGTTGCTGTCCCTGTCTCCTGGAGCCTCTCTTTCTGGGAGTTCTTCTTCCTGCCACTTGTTCTCTGGCTCTTTTGGAGAAGTTTCCCAGCCCTGTGAGTTGTCAGAGACAGACTGCTGCTCTGGCAACCAGGCAGGAGACAGGAGCTCAGAGGAGTTTTCACTGTCTGTGTTGGAGTCTTTGTTGAAGCTGGGAGCTCTGTGCATCACCTGGGTCTCTGCATCTGCCTCTTGGCAGAGACTTGACTGCTCCTGAGTGCAGGTGGACTTGGTGAACCTTTCTCCAAACAGGCACGAGGCAAAGGCTCTAAATGGCTCTCCATTGGTGTTGCCACCGTGCTCTTCCTGCACCTCAGTGAGCCCCTCTGTCTTGGTGTGCTCCATGTGCTTCCAGGCAGGCTGGGTCCCTGCTTGGAGCAGCGTGCCACCTGCCCATCGCAGGGGTGGCAGGCAATGGCCCTGCCTTGCTGCTGACCCTCGCCAGAGCCTTTCAGCTGAGCTGTCCAGGGAAGGTGTTTCCCTGGCCCCATAAGCAGCCCTAGTGCCCCATGGAGAAGGTGGCACTAGGTCTCGGTGGCTGCTGGCTACGTGGCCTGCGGACTGTGCTCTGCCTCTGGGAGAAGACCCAGAGGCTGCTGGGGCTACTGGCAGAGGGGGCAGCTTGATCCGTGCCGAGGCTGCTCTTGGCATTGCAGGGCTGAGCTGCCACGGAGGTGTCACCATCAATGGAGGGCCATGGAGAGGCGGCAAGTCCGACACGGACAATCTTGGTGTCCGTGTGACTGTGCTGCTGAGGGGCACTGAGTTCCCACCCTCCAGGCTCTCCTCCTGAGATCCAAGTCTTGTTGGTCTCCATTGGCTGTCCTGTCTAGGGAGCAGTTTGTTCCCGTGGAGGGGCATGACAGTCACCCATGTGACCTCCGCTGCTGCCTGCGGCAGCCTCTGGGGCACCTGTGGGAAGCGGGAGAAGGCGTCTGATTGAGGTGGCTGTATGGGCACGCTGTCCTGCCTCATTCCGACAAGCCTGGCCTTGGCCAAAGGGCAGATACTGACCATGGCAGCCAGGCCCAGGCTGGGTTCCCAGCTGCGCTCGCTGTCTCTGGGCCATTCCCTCACCCAGGCCATCCGGGCACTGGCTCCTCCCCAGAGCAAGGCCTAGAGCCAGGCCTGGCTGCCGCTCTCTGCCCCCAGCCTTCCCCCAGTTCCCACTGCAGCCTTTCCCTCAATTCCCATCCCTCACCTGTCGCCGCTTGGACAGCAGCGGCTGCCCCTCACGGGACTGGCTGCGTGGGTTCATGTCGTGTCTCTTGGACATCTTGACAGTGCTCTGATGAACACTGGCCAAGATCACCCGGGAGAGCTGCTTCCTTCTGAGGAGCTGCTGCCTCGTGAGAGAGCTGCTGCCTCCTCAGAGAGCTTCTCTCCTGAGAGTGACAACACAAGGAGTTTGGCCCTACAAGAGCCCTCCAGGTCATGGCATGGGCCTGTGTCACAATGGCCTCTGGCCACGATGCAACCGCGGGCCACAAAGGGCCTGGTGGGCACGGCCACCCCTTGTCATGGAGAGACATGGCGTCCTTGGTCACAAAGGCCTGCTCTAGGCCTTTGCCCCTTGACTTTTCCTATACTACTTCCTCTCCCAATGACCTGCAGCTCTCCCTTTTCCCACCTTGTGTTTTCCTCTCCTAAAGAGCCCCAGAGAAGCCCTTTGTTCTGCCAATCTGCTTTTCCCACCCAGCCCACCAGGTGTCCCACCCCTTAGCTCCCACCTCATGTAGAAAGAAAAATCAGGAAGGCAAAAATCAATTAGCACTTCACCTTGCCACTACTGTAAAAAAAAAATTAAAATGTGTTCATTTACAAAGATTAGCAACAAAGGAGGGTCAAGGAAAATCCTCTTTCTTTATTGGATATGCGGAGGGCATATGGTTATGAAGGGTGAGGAAAACGCTGAGCTACTGAAGGTCTTCTTTGCCTCAGTCTTCAACAGGCAGATCCATTCTCCAGAGGACAAGCAGTCCCCTGAGCTGCCAGACAGTGACCAGGAGCAGAGCAGACCCCCTGCAGTCCTAGAGGAAATCATAAGTGATCTGCAGAGCCACTGAGACCCTGACAAGTCAGTGGAGCTGGCTGGGAGTCACCCCAGAATGCTCAGGGATCAGGCAAAAGAGCTCACTAAACTGCTCTATCTCCATTATTATCAGTCCTGGACTGTTGGGGAGGTCCCACATGGCTGGAGGTGGCAATGGGCCTCAGATGCCCAAAAAGGTCCACAGGGAGGATGCTGGGAACTGCAGGTGTGTCAGCCTTACCTTGAGGCCCAGCATGATTCTAGTGCTGATCATGGTGAGGGACATCACAGGGCCCATAGAGGACAGCCAAGGGATCAGGCCCAGCCAGAGTGAGCTTAGGAAAGCCAGCTCTTGCCTGTGAAACGTGATGACCTTTGAAGACCAAGTTACCCTCCTCAGAGCTGAGCGTAAAGTGGTGCATGGAGTCTCTCTGGACTTGAGCAAAGCCCTTGACTCCATCTCCCACAGCAAGGTCCTGCAAAAGCTGTCAGCCCAGGGCTTGGGCAGGATAGCTGAGTCTAGAGAGTGATGGGGAATGGTGCAGCATTGAGTTGGCATCCAGTCACCAGTGGTGTCCCCTGGGCCCAGTCCTGTCCAGTGTCTGTCCTGCAGATGTGGACAAGGACATTGAGGGTACCCTCAGTAGTAAATTTGTGATGACTCCAAGGTGGGTGGCAGTGTCGATGTGTTGGAGTGTAGGAAAGCTCTGCAGGGGACAAGCAGGATCGATGGTGTGAGGCCAGCAGAATAAGGGTCAAGAAGAATGAGGTCTGGGTGCTGCCCTCATGCTCCCACAAGCCCCTAAAGTGCTCCAGGCTGGGGGCAGAGTGGCTGCAAAGCTGCCCAGCAGGAAAGGCCCTTGAGGTGCTGGCCAACAGAGGCTGACCGTCAGCCAATGCTTGCAAAGGTGGGCACGAAGCACAGTGGTCTCCTGGCATTCTGTATCACCGCTACTGTGGCCAACAGGACCAGGGGGGTGATTGTGCCTCTGTGCTGGGCACTGGGGAGGCCACACTTCGAGTGCTGTGTGCAGATGTGTGCCATGGTTAAGATGTGATTAGTGAGAGATGCCTCTGCCTGAATTAAGTGCTGAGGAGACCATTTACCAAAGCGAACAATGGGGATTTTATTTAACTATGAATGTGGGATATAGAGATAGAGAGGGATGGGAAAGAGGAGGGCGAGACAAAAAGAAGGGGAAAACTTGGAGTGAAGGAGAGTTTGAAGAGAAGACAATCCAAGCCACTTGGCTCCAGCAGAGTCCTGTCAGTCCTTCCTCATGCTGGGCTATTCTGTGCTTGAGGTCCAAGTGGTTTTTTGGAGGTGCTGGTGTTGTGGGTCAACACCAATCCATACTGGGGATATCCATTCCATTCCATCTTGCGGGGTATCATTCTCCATTCCATACTGGGGGCATTTTCCTCTTTTTTCCTCCATGGAGGCATTTTCCTCTTTTCAGTGTGAAAGGGAGATGGGCTTGCCTTCCTTTGCCTTCAAGGCTGAGGCCCAAGGAGCATTTCTCAGCTCCTAATGCAGCCTGAGGGATGCAGCCCTCAATGCAGATTGGGTCTGGAGTCAACTTCTGAGGGATTCTACAGGGCAGGGCTTTCATCCTTCCTCAACCAGATCTCTTCAACCTTGCTGCTGCATTGCTGCTGGCTTGGAGGTAAGGGATTAGGGCGGGTAGCAGGACCTATCTTTGGTAACTTGTCACCTGAGGGTGAGCAGTCATCTTTGGTGAGCATCTCGGTGGTGGCACTGGGCTCACTCCTCCAGCTGCCCCCTGAGGCAGCTGAGGGAGAAAAGGCGGCGCAGAGCCCGCCGGGCTGTCTTGGCCATGGAGCGCCATGGCCGTGGGGCCGGGGGCTGCGGGACTGTGGCTATGCCAGCAGTGGAAGCAGGGACCTGGTGTACCAGGGGCTGGGAAAGCACTGGGGAAACCCCAGGCAGCACACCAGCCCCACAGGGCTTTTCCTGGGGAGGGGTGGCCTGGGCACAGCCAGCCTCCATGCCTGCAGCATCAACCTCCTCCACGGTATCAGCAGGTGAGGCACAAACCGCAGACATCTCTGAGTCTTCTGACAGTGCCATGGGGAAAGGCTCACTGAGCCCCTCCTCACAGGGATCCCTGTCCAGGGGAGAAGCTGCTGGCTCTGCTCCCTCCTCTTGCAGTGGTAGGGACAACTCGCTCTCTGGCTCACTGTCCCCCTCTCCTGCAGTGTCTCTGTCAGGGAGCTCTTCTTCCTCCCACTTTGCCAGCAGCTGGTCTAGCCGAGTGTCGCTGGACGGCGCATCCTCGTTGTTAAAGAGAGACCACAGCTCTTCAAACAGGTCAGGAGGCATGAGCTGTGCATTGTTTTTGGTCTCTCCTGTACAATCTATGGTCCAGCTGCAAAGGCTGTGCTGGACCCAGGGGCTTTCTGCATCCAGGGAAGCAAGGACCTCATCCTCCAACTTCTCCAGCTCCTCCGCCTCAATTTTCAGGAGATGATCAGAATCATCTTCCGGCCCCGTGCACATCAGCTTGCCATGTGTTGTTTGCTCTGGCAGCTGACGAGTTCCCCTCTCCTCACAGGAGCTTCCAGATGAGGGAGAAGCTGAGAAGCATGAGGTTTCCTCAGCCTCTGACATAGGAAAAAGCTTGCTGTCCCCCTCGTCTGAGGGATCTTTGTCCAGGTCAGAAGTTGCTGCCTCTGACTCTTCCTCACTGCGAGGAAGAAGCGATGCAACCTGTGGGTTGCTGTCCCTGTCTCCTGGAGCCTCTCTGTCTGGGAGTTCTTCTTCCTGCCACTTGTCCTCTGGCTCTTTTGGAGGAGTGTCCCAGCCCTGTGAGTTGTCAGAGACAGACTGCTGCTCTGGCAACCAGGCAGGAGACAGGAGCTCAGAGGAGTTTTCACTGTCTGTGTTGGAGTCTTTGTTGAAGCTGGGAGCTCTGTGCATCACCTGGGTCTCTGCATCTGCCTCTTGGCAGAGACTTGACTGCTCCTGAGTGCAGGTGGACTTGGTGAACCTTTCTCCAAACAGGCACGAGGCAAAGGCTCTAAATGGCTCTCCATTGGTGTTGCCACCGTGCTCTTCCTGCAGCTCAGTGAGCCCCTCTGTCATGGTGTGCTCCATGTTCTTCCAGGCAGGCTGGGTCCCTGTGCGGAGCAGCGTGTCACCTGCCGATCGTAGGGGTGGCAGGCAATGGCCCTGCCTTGCTGCTGACCCTCGCCAGAGCCTTTCAGCTGAGCTGTTCAGGGAAGGTGTTTCCCTGGCCCCGTAAGCAGCCCTAGTGCCCCATGGAGAAGGTGGCACTAGGTCTCGGTGGCTGCTGGCTACGTGGCCTGCGGACTGTGCTCTGCCTCTGGGAGAAGACCCAGAGGCTGCTGGGGCTGCTGGCAGAGGGGGCAGCTTGATCCGTGCCGAGGCTGCTCTTGGCATTGCAGGGCTGAGCTGCCACGGAGGTGTCACCATCAATGGAGGGCCATGGAGAGGCGGCAAGTCTGACACGGACAATCTTGGTGTCCGTGTGACTGTGCTGCTGAGGGGCACTGAGTTCCCACCCTCCAGGCTCTCCTCCTGAGATCCAAGTCTTGTTGGTCTCCATTGGCTGTCCTGTCTAGGGAGCAGTTTGTTCCCGTGGAGGGGCATGACAGTCACCCATGTGACCTCTGCTGCTGCCTGCGGCAGCCTCTGGGGCACCTGTGGGAAGCAGGAGAAGGCATGAGATGGAGGCGGCTTTGTGGGCACACTGTCCCCCCTCATGTTGGTGAGCCCAGCTCTGGCCCCAAGGCAGGTGCTGACCATGGCAGCCAGGCCCAGGCTGGGTTCCCAGCTGCACTCGCTGTCTCTGGGCCATTCCCTCACCCAGGCCGTCCAAGCATCTGGGCACTGGCTCCTCCCCAGAGCAAGGCCTGGAGCCAGGCCTGGCTGCCGTTCTCTGCCCCCAGCCCTCCCCCCGTTCCCACTGCAGCCTTTCCCTCCATTCCCTTCGCCCACCTGTCGCCGCTTGGACAGCAGCGGCTGCCCCTCATGGGACTGGCTGCTTGGGTTCATGTCGTGTCTCTTGGACATCTTGGCTGTGCTCTGATGAACACTGGCCAAGATCACCCGGGAGAGCTGCTTCCTTCTGAGGAGCTGCTGCCTCGTGAGAGAGCTGCTGCCTCCTCAGAGAGCTGCTCTCCTGAGAGTGACAACACAAGGGGTTTGGCCCTACAAGAGCCCTCTGGGTCATGGCATGGGCCTGTGTCACAATGGCCTCTGGCCACGATGCAACTGCAGGTCACAAAGGCCTGGTGGGCACGGCCACCCCTTGTCATGGAGAGACATGGCGTCCTTGGTTACAAAGGCCTGCTTTAGGCCTTTGCCCCTTGACTTATTCTATACTACTTCCTCTCCCAATGACCTGCTGCTCTCCCTTTTCCCACCTTGTGTGTTCCTCTCCTAAACATCCCCAGAGTAGCCCTTTGTTCTTTTCCCACCCAGCCCATCAGATGTCCCACCCCTTAGCTCCCACCTCATGTAGAAAGACAAATCAGGAAGGCAAAAATCATTAGCACTTCACCTCGCCACTACTGTAAAAACAAATTAAAAAGTGTTTATTTACAAAGATTAGCAACAACGGAGGTGACCCAGGGAAAATCTTCATTCTTTATTGGATATGCAGTGGGCATATGTTTATGAAGGTGAGGAAAAGGCTGAGCTACTGAAGGTCTTCTTTGCCTCAGTCTTCAACAGGCAGATCCATTCTCCAGAGGACAAGCAGTCCCCTGATCTGCCAGACAGTGACCAGGGGCAGAGCAGACCCCCTGCAGTCCTAGAGGAAATCATTAGTGATCTGCAGAGCCACTGAGACACTGACAAGTCAGTGGAGCTGGCTGGGCGTCCTCCAAAGGTGCTCAGGGAGCTGGCAGAAGAGCTCGCTAAGCCACTTGCCGTCCTTTATTATCAGTCCTGGACTGTTGGGGAGGTCCCACATGGCTGGAGGTTGCTGTGTGACACCCATGCTCATAAGGGCTGCAGGGAGGATGCAGGGAACTGCAGGCCTGTCAGCCTGACCTCAGGGCCCAGCAGGGTTCTGGCGCAGATCATTGTGAGGGGGATCACAGGGCCCAGAGAGGGCAGCTGAGGGATCAGGCCCAGCCAGTGTGGGTTTAGGAAAGGCAGGTCCTGCTTGTGAAACATGATGTCCTTTGCGGAGCAAGTGACCCTCCTCAGGGCTGAGGGAAAAGCGGTGGATGGAGTGTCCCTGGGCTTGAGCAAAGCTTTTGACTCCCTCTCCCACAGCACATTCCTGGAAAAGACGTCAGCCCAGAGCTTGGGCAGGGGCAATCTTGGCTGTCTTAACCGTCAGGATGGCTGTGTCCAGACAATGGCTGGGAATGGAGCTGCAATGAGTTGGCATTTGGTCACTAGCAGTGTTCTCTGTGCCCTGTCCTGTTCAGAGTCCCAACAAGGCCCTGCAGTGCTCCAGGCTGGGAGCAGAGTGGCTGGAAAGGTGCCCAGTGGAAAAGTCCCTGTGGTTGCTGACCAACATCGGCCAAATGTGAGTTGGCTTATGTCCAGGTGGGCAAGGAGCAGGGTGGCCTCCTGGTCTTCTGTGTCTGCACTAGTGTGGCCAGCAGGACAAGGAAGGTGATTGTCCCTCTGTGCTGGGCACTGGGGAGGCCACATTATATTCTGTGTCAAGTTCTGGGCCCCTAAATCCAGGAAGGACATTGAGGTTTTGGAGTAGTTCCAGAGAAGGGAACGGAGATGGTGAAAAATTTGGAGCCCAACTCCTGTGAAGACTGATGGTGCTGGTGTTGTTCAGCTTGGAGAAAGGGAGGCTCAGGGGAGATTTTATAGGAGGCTCTATAACTGCCTAGGTGGAGGATCTATCCTCATGGGGTTTGGTCTCTTCTCCCAGACAGCTAGTGGTAGGACAAGAGGACATAATCTCAAAGTGTGTCAGGGAGGTTTATTTTGGACACTACAAAGAATTTCTTCACAGAAAGGATAATTAGATACTGGAATGGGCTGCCCTCGGAAGTGGTGGAGTCACTGTCCCTGGAGACATTTAAGAAAAGACCGGATGTGTCAGTGCCATAGTTTACTTGACATGGTGGTGTTCAGTCAAGGACTTCATGATCTCAGAGGTCTTTTCCAGCCCAGTTGATTCTGTGATTGTTTTGAGTCCCTTTAAATTCCTCTTTTAGGCAGACCATGCGTCCCTGTGTGTGCTGTGGGTGATGACATGGCACCTGCTGAGCCCTTTGTGAAGGTCTGAGTTTGCACATCACAGAACCACAGAGTGTTTTGGGTTGAAGGGACCTTAAAGATCATCTACTTCCAACTGCCCACCCAGCATAGGCAGGGATGCCACCCACTAGGTGAGGTTGCTCCAAAGCCCACCCAGCTTGCTTTGAACACTTCCAGGGGTGGGGCATCTGCAGTTTCTCAGGGCAACCCATTCCAGTGCCCTGCCACCCTCGCAGAAGAGAATTTCTTTCTAACATCTAATCTAAATCTTTTCTCTTTTAGTTTAAAACTGTTCCCCCTTGTCCTATAACTATCTGATCCCTTTACTGTGGTTATCTAGTCTCATCACTGTGATTCTGACTCTTTAGGGAGAGCCCCCATCTCTAGAGACTTTGAGGAGACTTATCCAAGAGGAATTATCCAAGCAGCTAGATGGTAAGTAATTAGTACCAGGAAGCCAGAAGATGGATCTGAGAGTATGAAATATGCTTTCCAGAGCTGTGCTGGTACCTGAATCTCTCCTGCTTAAGGAAGATAGAATTGCAGCAAGCTTGCTTGGAAGATGTGTGATATGATATGTGTTTTACAGTTCCCCAGGCTTTGATTTTCCCAGCAATAGCACAGAAAGTAATCAGAGTAGATCATAAACTTTCTTTTGAGGGGCCAACTGGAGAAGAAATGTTCATGATTTTTGCCTATGACTTATGATACTCATCAGTATAAGAAGAGGGGCTGGAGGGGATATGGACTGCTGTTTCTCTCAAAGTATGAGAATTGCAGACCACTACTGACCCTATTGACAGTGAGATGCAGAGCTGTAGTCCTCACACAGCTCTTGATGCAGCTGACACACAGCTGCAGGCATTTTGTTCTGTACTAAAGATCACAGGTAAACAGGGTGATCATTTCACAGATTTTATTTACACACTCTCAGTCTTCAATATCCACACCAGTCTGAAAGCATTTAAGATCAATGAAAAGAAGATAGAACACTCTTCTCCCTCTATTCTGTAGAATGTTTATGTGATGCTGAGTGTTTTATGAGCTCTCAAGGTTGCTGTCATGGTGTAACCCCAGCCAGCAGCCAAGGCCCACACACTGCTCACTCTCTCCCCCACCAGCAGGATCAGGGAGAGAATCAGAAGAGTAAAAGCTGGAAAACTCATTGGTTAAGATAAAGACAGTTTAATAGGTACAGCAAAAGCTGCACCCAGAAGCAAAAATTAACTCCCTCCTTCCCATGGGCAGGCAGGTGTTCTGCCATCTCCAGGAGAGCAGGGCCCTATCACAGGTAATGGTTACTTGGGAAGACAGACACCATCACTGCAAATGTCCCTGCTTCCTTCCCTCACTTTGTACACTGAGCTTGATGTCACATGGTCTGGAATTCCCCTTTGGTCAGTTTGGGTCACCTGTTCTGGCTGTGTCTCTTCCCAACACCCCAAATTTCCTCCCCAGCATGGCTGTACAAAAAGCAGAAAAGGCCTTGGCTCTGTGTGGGCCCTGCTCAGTAATAACAAAAACATCTCTGTATTATCAACACAAATCCAAAACAAAGCCCCATACCAGCCACCATGAAGAAAATTAACTCCACCCCAGCCAAAACCAGCATGATTGTTCAGGGTCTTAGCACTGAGGTGGCAGGCAGTGTGTGCCTGCCTGGAACAGCCTGGAACAAGAAAGCTTTGTCCCTACAGACCAGCCATGTAGCAGCTCAGCATCACAGAAGCAGTAGGAAAAGACTCTCCTTTTCAGAGCAGCAGTGGTCCTAGTTTAACAGGGATCCACCATCTGCACAACTAAAGGGAAGGGACATTTCAGTTACTTGGAGGACAAGGAGCAGAGGATGAGAGAAAGGTTTATCATAAAGTATGGAATTTAGGAGAAATTCAAAGCTACCAAGAAATGAGATTTAAACAATTTAGAGAGGATCAGGGAGTCACAATCATGGATTATGGGGGGACAGAAAAGAGGTGGCCCTGGAAAATTGATCTGTGACAGTACTTGGGACTTTACTGGGCCCCTCGTTCTGCCTCTCCATTTCTTGGAGCATAGTCCTTCTAGTCTAACCCATTTCCCTCTCTTCACAGTAAAGTTACCCTACATCCTGGCTCAGATACAGCCTGCACAGGTAAAAGCATCCCATGGCAGACCAGGACCTCCTGGTCCCCCTGGGAAGGAAGGACTCCCAGGAAGAACTGGCCCTCCTGGGGAGCCTGGCCGGCCTGGGCAGACTGGGTCTGAAGGGCCACCTGGACCAATTGGTCCCAAAGGTAAGTGAAACATGGTGTGTTGGGGCAGTCCAATAAAAGGATGTGTCCACTGGACTTTCCTTTTAGTAATTTATAAATTAAACCTTTCCTTTTAGTAGTTTATAAATTGTCCTCAAAATGCAGGTGTTGGAAGCTACCTCTGTTGAACCAGAGGTGTTGAATATGACCAGCAATTGCTGGTGTGTTGCACCTCTGGCCAGAATTAGAGTAGGGCAAGTCTTCATTCCCACTTAATGTCCTCTTTCAGAGGATTGGCCACAATTAGGAACTGTTTTTATCAAATATATTGGCTTCAATGTGGATGGAAGACCTATACTAGTGCTTAGTTCTGTAAACCATGCTGATCAGTTCATATTTTTTCTTTCCCTCTCTACAGGAGAAAGAGGAGCAAAGGGGGAGAAAGGAGACACTGGCATTGGTCAACGAGGGGAAATGGGTCCCCCAGGAATTCCAGGTGTGTTATTCAGAACACCTCACAAAACACATCACTTAGAACCACTGCCAGGACATAGGTCTCTGCTATACTAGAGAGATGATCAGGATGACATAAAAACAACAGACACGATTTCTGTAGGATGTGGCACAAAGGGAAGAACTGTATCATTAATATCACATCTGGCCACTTTTATTTCCTCAGCCTGATGAATGAGTACAATGAACTATCTCAGTTACAGCTAAGTTAACTGACCTTTGGGTCAAATCCAAAGTGAAGCTTTAATTATTAAATGCACTGTGAAGTGTTTTCTCTGTCCTTGGCAGAGTCTTCCTGTGACCAAGCTGAACCCAGAGGTTCAGGCAGCTTCAGATATTATGAAAGGTCATATTGAACACCTGTGCCTTGGGGATACAGCTTCTGCTTTACTATTACTGACAAACCAGCAGCAAATACAGTTTGTCTGCAGTCTGAAATTAGGCACCATTGATAACTTTTGCCTTCACTGCTTTCTTGGGAAAGGAACTATGGGAAGCCCTCATAACCCCATTGTCTGCAGATCTGGCAGACTGGCCTTGCATTGCCTTCAAATAACAATGTGCCCACTACGCTCTGCACCAGTGAATTATCAAATCAGGCTGGCTCTTGCCTCCACTTTCCCATTCTCACCTCCTCTCTGTGAGAACTGTATGTCGTTAGTTGTCTCGTGCATCTCCATAACTTCAGCATGGAGGTAGAAGAGCAGCCATATTGGAGCTGAGCATCCCAAGGTTGCCATAGGGAGTGGAAATCTTTATTTCAGAGGAGACACTCTGGTTGTATCCTTGAGATACATCCTAGCCAAAGCCAAACCTATGGAAGCTGCTGTCTGCATCCCAGTTTGGCAGCAAAGCCATCTCCTGTGACGTTCCACTGCTGAGTACTGCACGCTGGGCGTGTCACTCTTGTGCCACTCACCAGAGCATTTTGTTTCTCTTTCAGGCCTCCCAGGGGAGCCTGGTTATGCCAAAGATGGGATGCCAGGACCTCCTGGCCCTCAAGGTGAAGCTGGTGTGCCAGGTCTGGCAGGTCCCCAGGGGCCCCCGGGAGCCAATGGACAGTGTGACCCCTCTCAGTGCGCTTACTATGCAAGCCTGGCTGCCCGGCCCTCCAATGTCAAAGGGCCATAGTGTGCAGAGAGCACCCCCAGACTTGTTTTGAAAACTTGAATTCCTCACACCTGCCAAGAGCTCTCCAATGTCTTCAGCTGCGTTTCTTTCGCGGGAGGCCTTCTAAAGCCAACAAATGCTGCCGGTCGGTCAGATTATTTTTATGAATTATAATTATTATTATTATTATTATCTTTGATGTGATATGTGAACTTATTTTTTTGTTTGTTTTCTCTAACATCAGGGCATATTAAATTGCTAAAAATAAGTGGGTTTTTTCCTCTTTTGAAAAGCATATAATAGCAATGTGTTGTGTGACTGTTTATGCAAAACCATTCCAATGCCAAATTTTTTATCTGTTATCTGATTAATTTTTTCCAAAGCTTTATCCCTCACCCTTTCAGCTCAAATGAAATCCTGCAGCCTAGAGCATTAACTGTGACACACAGGCACAGGATTGTTGGTGCTATTTGCCATCCACATGGCAGGGAGGAAGATAAAGTCATACCAAAGCTGGAAAAGGTGTCTCCAGTATATCCAACTCCCAGTGGACAATTTTGAACAGCTAGTGTGTGCTTTCCAGAAGTTCCATGTTAAATTTAATATTCTTCTGCTGATAAATGAATCAATATGCTATAGGAACTACTTTTTCATGGAGTCATGTGGGATTTCATAGTAAAGGCCTGAAGGGATGCACAGAAGATCTCAACCTCTCTGTACTGGAGAGTTTTTTTCCAAGAAGTGGAGCTTACTTACCTCTGTCGGGGAGATGCATTTACAAGGTTATCCTCTGTCAGGTCAAGGATGCCAAATCCCCTGTGCAATGTCAGCACATGCACAGCTCCCTACCACTGCTTCACCCAAAAATCAACCAGAGCAGCATAGAAAGCCCCCTGGTATTAAAAACTCAGGAAGCCAACTGTGACCCAATTCACTGTTTTGGTTGATCCATTATGACAATAACTTGGCAAGTTTTGTTACTTAGAGGGCTGGTGCATAGTGCTGGCTGCCTGGTCTAGGAGGATGCTGATCTTTGATGAAAGGATCAGAGCAAAGAAATGTTCATAAACATGGGGGAAATTGTGTTTGATGGTGAAAGCAACAAGCCAGACAGTGGCCATTTCTCCCTATCAGCTAATTGCCAAAATCAACCTGAGAGTGCAAAGACAAAGTAAAAAGGGGATGGAGTCTGAAAAGACCTTCACAATAGGTGAGCTTAACCCTCTGACCAAGCCATGCCCACCCACCAAGTGCAGATCTGAGAAGTGATCAGGCCTCGGATATGTGCCAGCCAGCAAAGCAGCTGCGTTTTCAAACCTCTTCTGCACAAAGCAGTTTGTAGTGAGAGATGGGAGTAATGGACCTGACACAGGCACTAAGTGCTGAATGTGTTTGGGAATCTGGTCTGCTCTTCTGGAGACAGAAAACAGGCACCTTGCCCTGCTAACACATTCTCCATATGGCATGGTGCTTCCAAACTGGCCAGCCCAAGCAGAAGCCACAGCTGTTGATAACCAGCCCAGAATCATACCCTGAGGCTAAAGCGCTGAGATAAGCTTTTGCCAGTCTTGGAGTCTTTTCTCACCCAGTAGCAGATAAAATTTGCCTCTGCTTTACTGAAAAATGAAATTAAATAACAAGTTCAAATGCCAGGGTTAAACAAAGTCTTTACTGTGTAGCTCTTAATGGTGCTATTTTTGCTATTTCCTATGCAAATAAACTCTTTGATTTGATTTTACTGTGTTTCTTGCTATGGAAAGACCAATTAAAGTGAAAATACCATGAAGTAAAAGCTTACCACTTTTAAGTAACTCTCAATGGTATATCTGTTACTGTACTGCATCTTGGGTTAGCTTGCTGGATTTTAGTATTAAGCAAACATACTGATCACATGTTTGACAGAAGCCTTTTTCTTAGTCCAGGCTGAGATTTCCTCCCTCCAGTGGTGAGGCAGAACAGGGTCCCTATTTGAGAGCACCTCCTAACATGGGAAGAGGCATTGTTTTGGGTAAATGTGGTGGTAATGAACAAGTGTTATGGAGGTCAAACATGTTAACTGTGCCATGCAAATGTGACATTTAATTCCTGTCATGATGATGACCCCTTCGTTTCTACAGGCTCTCATCATGTGTGTCTGATGTGCCATGCATGTCATAGAATTCAGTACATTCTAATGCACCATGAGAAGGGAACCTACATAATGATGTTCTGTTAAACAAATTTCACGGTCTTTAACTCCTGTGAGGTCATAGAATAATAGCATAATTTGGCTTGGAAGGGAACTCTAAGGGTCATCTGGTGCAATCCACAGTAGGTGAGACAATGCAGTGGCATCCAGTTGAAGGAGATGAAAGGGTTTTTTTGATAACCTGTTTAATTTGAACATCTGTGGGAGCCATTTCCAAGAGTCTGTATTTGGAACGCAAGGGAAACACTTGCATCTTTAATAGCAATTGAAAAATCTGCATGAGCTAGACACAGACTACATCTCTGAGCATTTCCCACCCGTAAAAGGGGACACAGCCTAATTCCCTTTGCTTCAGCATATTCCCTAGCATATGGCTATCTGCTCAGTCTGTTCCCAGAGACACCCCAGACTGTCTCTGTGCCCTGAATTCAGTGGGTGCCATTTCCCTGCTTTTTCTTAAACCTTGTTTTCTCTCCAGCCAGTTAAATGACATTTACCAGGCAGAATCTGTCGTTAGTGAGCAGAGTACATGAGCTGCAGACCCTGATCAAGACCCATGTTTGTACTCACCCAGATTTTAGTCATCAAAGGGAGGTTTCTGTAGCTGCCACCTCTTAGAGAAGCAAGCCCTACGAGAATGTGCCTAAAAGGACACCTGCAATAAGAGGTAAGAAAGGAGGATGTATTTGGAGGATTTCAAAAACTACCACAGTTTTTGCTTCAGTCTGTTTGTGTGTATTTTCAGTCTTTGTAAAGGTGGCCTGAGATTACTTTCCAAAGTAGATCTGCCATCTGGGAATCCAGTAAACCTACAAGTACTGCCCTGGGCATGGTCAGAAGCTGCTCTCCAGAAAATGCAGGTGCCTCTATGCCTGAGCAGGTGACAGTGTGTGCATTGTCTGTCCAGAACTGTGCCAGGTGAACACACAGCCAGGAGGTGGCAGGTAGGACAGGGACAGTGCTGGTGGCTCTCTCCTAAGCAACCCTGAGTAAGAGAAAGTTGCGGCTTTGGCATCTCAGTGTTCCTGTGTCTGCAACCAAGTGTGTGGTAAATCACCATTCTGTTCACTGAGTCTGAGGTTTAAACCTGGGAATAGACTGATTTTTCGGTTGGATTTTGTTTTGGCCCTGTGGCAATATACTGCTAAAATTGCATTAGAGAGCGAGACAATATATTATTCAGATTTTTAAAAGGAACACATGGGATTTATGGCACCACTGTCAGTTGCTCTTTTTTTTTTCCTATTTTTAAATCATTTGTAAATTACAGTAATTATAGCAAACAAACCATTATTTCATTCAATTTTTGCCTGTCAAATAAACAAATTACAGAGACAGAACAAAGCAACAGGATCATTGGGGAAAATATATTTTTTTGTGTTAAATTATTTAACAATTTCTAAACAGTTTTGAATTAGCTGCTTTTTGAAAGCTGTATCAAATGCCTGTGGGCTTTTTTTTCTTTCCATAGAGACAATAAAAAACACTGTGTCAGCTAAGCCCAAACTCTGTGCTCTGGCCACAGAACTGGTTAGGAGATGAACACAGATTTTACATTCTGAGCAACTATTAAAAAAAAAAGTTTAAAAATTATATTTAAAAAAAGCCCCCAAAAATAGAGTCTTCTGTTTATTCAGCCGTTTAATGTGGAAACTGGCCAAGCTCTGCCCTGTTAAAGATTGCATTTGACAGCTTCTGTAGGACTGGTGCCTAGGAATGGCTGGGTGTCACCATGCACAACACATGGGGCCAGAGACACTGACAGGGACTGGCAGGTATGATGTGGGACCTAGGGGAGCCTTTCCAGAGCTTCAGTGGGTGACCCCAGGGGACAGCACATCAAATAATGTAAAATGTCTGTGTTTGGGTACCTCAATGCCATGCTCAGTCTCTCACAGTGAGATTCAGAGTCACAGAACATAGAACTATAGAATTTCCATAGTTGGAAGGGACCCACAAGGATCATCAAAGTGCAGCTCCTTGACTTTAAGGAGTCAAGCTGTGGTTTGACCTGCATTTTGGTGGCTCCAATGAGAGCTGTAGAACCTGGAGATCCATTCAGCTTATCCTAAAGAACTGCAGCACTCAGAGCCGTGTTACCTGTAGCATTGTGTGTTTTATATGGGTTTGTTGTAAAGTTGGTTATTTTTTACAAGTTAAGAATTTGGTTTGACCCTCGGTTCCCCCCATGTTCTCCCTCATAATGGTTCATTCCTTCCACCAGTTACCTGTCAATCAATGTAACCAACCCCCTTTCATTTCTAGAAATTTCTACATCAATCTTCCCTTACCTAACATATGATTTGTCCCCTGAGCCTTTTCCCTGCCCTGGGCCATTCCCATTGGTTCAGTTGTGTCCCTCGCTCCTCCCCTGGGCTTCGTTCATTGGTCCTTCGTGTCTCCTTCCATTACACCCTTCCCCTTTATCAGTGCCTCCCTAATGGTTTTTCCCTGACACCGTTACTGGCCCTGCCTGGGTCAATAAAGCACCTTGGCATCCACACGCGTGTCCACTCCTTCCTTCCTTCGCTGTCCTGCTCTCACCTGCGTCACCACGCTGCAAACGGAGCCACTACCCAGGGGCTCTCGCAGAGGACCTGGGAATGGTGGGATTTGTAGTCTCCACCGGTCACTCCGGGAGCGGCTAGCCAGCCCCGTCAGCTCCCGTGGCCGTGGGATGAGAATGCAGTTACCTACATTAACTACATCTCTATGGAAAAGAGATCTTTTGGGAGCTGTCTTTATCTTCCACCCTCAGTAACTCACATTCCCCCTGAGCTGGTGTGGGGATATTCATGTCACAGGTGATGGCAGGTCAGGTGCTCTGTGACCAGCAGCCAGGCTGCTCACAGGGAGAGGGGCAAGGTTATGGCAGGAACTTACACTGTCCTTGGGCAATGAAAACTTCCTTAAAATTACTGTACTAACTCAACAGCTACAAGACAGACTGAAAATAAATCTACTTTCAGCCTCTGTGAGCTGGAGCCCCATGCTGAGGAGGGTTAAGGTGGCTTCTCCATGGCATGGCAGGAAGAGCAGCATAAGGATGAAGCCAGTCTGGAGTTGAAGGCAGGCTCCTGCCCCAGTCTGCAGCCCCATGCAGGGGTGAGCATCCACCAGAAACCACCAGGAGTCCTTCTTGCTGCTGCTTCTGCAGAACTGCTGAGGAAGAATCTCTTCATCAGCCACCCAGTTGCCTCCTATGAACCAAATTTGGTAGCTGAGGCCTTTAGGGCAATATGGTTCCACCAGGGTTTGGATTTTTCTTTCAATACCTTTGTAAATGGTGAAGTTGACCCAATAAAAAGCCTGTTTAATTTAGTTGATTTGGTTTAAACCTGGAAGTCACATACATGGTAGATCCTTGTCTTCTGACTTGTGAAATGGGAACAACTGCTTAGAAAAGCATGAAGATGTGATGAAGAGGAGACTGCTTTTGGTAGTTGCTTCGCAAAGCAGGTTTTTGTTGTAAGAGTTAAGGTCTGAATACCTTGCAGGGCTTGGCTTCACAATATTGATGCTGGCAACATTGTTGAAGTTTGTCTGAACTGAGAATGAGATCATCCTGCTGGGTCTCTAGGGGATTATGTGTTGAAAATGCAGGCTCTTTCTTGGTACTTTACATTTTGTGACATGAGTTTCATGTAGAAAGCATAAGGGGACAATTAGGAACATTAATCATACTCCCTACATTCCTATCAGCATCAGGAAGATGGATGTCCTGCAAGGAGAAGAGAAGAACCTGCCACCTTCATAAAGGAAAGCACGGGGTCAAACTCCAGGTTTGAAAAAATGCAGCAAGAGAATAATGCCAAAACCCTCAGAAACTTCTTTCTGACAATACCTTTGTCTCTGCATGACATGCTGTCTGAAAGACTTGGGTTTGGATTTGAAGAGAAAAGCATGTTCAAACAGAAGGCAGCACATACAGCAATTTGGTTTATTTCACAGGACAGATGTATTTGACAATGTGTTCTTAGAGACACATTTTTCCCCTTAGCAATGTGGGGGATGGTTTTCACCCAAGTCTGAAATTATTGTCAGTGCAAAAACTTCTTCAGCACCTTTTTGATGGGAGTTGATCTTATTTTTACAGTTATTTGTGAGGTCTGTTGGAAAACAGCCTTCTGCAAGTGAAAGTCTCACTTTTCCTTGGCTGCTGCATTTGTGTCTGATATACAGATATTTCTAAGTTATTGTACCCATTCATGCTTATGAAAAATTATTAGACTCTCTCAAGTTCTGCTGATTTTTTTTTTTTTCATGTAAAATCCATCCCTGGAAAGTTTCAAGGCCAGGCTGGATGGGAACCTGAGCAACCTGGTCTAGTGGATGGCATCCCTACCCATGGCAAAAGGGTTGGAACTAGATTGTATTTAAGGTCCCTTCCAACCCAGAGAATTCTGTGATTCTACCCCAGGAGCCTAACATGGCTAAGCAGCCTCACAGGCAAAGTGATACAGTTTTCTCTTACAGGTGCTGGAAATTTATCTGGAAGAAATCCATGGCTTGATTTCAAAATGATTATGGTATTTGTACTCTGAATCCAAGTCAAGGGTGATAGCTGGTATATGCCAGGCCTTAAAATGTGTATTTCAGGGTGAAAACCAATTAAAAAGCATTAGAATCTAGAAAGTAAGAGAGAGAGCTGAACAAGAATCCCCAAATCCTCTTGCCAGCATTGTCTGAATAGACAGCTACTACCACTCACTCACCTGGGCAGCCACACACTCCCCTGGTGCTGGAACACAGGTTCCAGCAAATTCAGGAACACCCTGGCCCGAGATAATCAGAACTGAGGAGGCTGGGAAAGCAAAGCTGATGTGCAAGACCTCACCTAGTAGACCTGCTTAGACTACAGCTCTAACACATTGTCTTCTACCTCTAATGGCCTGTGGGTCTCCATCTCAAGGAGATCTCTCTCCTTAAGAAGCATTTGAAATGGCTGTCTTAAGCAGTTTTTTAGGTGAAAGGCTTAAGGATTAGCGGATGAGGTAAAAGAGGTTGGTTTTCTCAGCCTGAGGCTTCAAACCCACAATTTTCTCCTTCCAGAAGAATGCCTTGCTCACAACATCACATGGCTGTGCTGAGTGGCTTGGGATAAACCTGGCATTTTACACATCTACAAAACCTTTGACAGCAAGGAATAAAAATTTGCTTTTAAATATGCCAGAGCAAGTGCAACACAAGAAAAAATGGTATCTCTATGGTGTAGGGGTTTACACACTTAGCAGGAGGGAGGAGGACCTCCAGATTTCAAAACTGATCCTTTATGGTATTTGCTGAATGTCAAAGGCACAAACTGACCTGAGGACAAGATATGTTCATGGCTCCCAGTTCCCAGGCCACCAGCTGTTACTCTGTCTTCTCCTTGTCCCATTTACCACATTCTTGTCCCATTTACCATGTGCCTTACCTACTCTGCCTTGCTGCTTCCATTGCAATCCAGGCAATATGAATTCTTCAGGCAAAGGCACCCTTGATGCTTCCAGAAGGAGAGAGCTACACACGAGCAGAGATTTGAACACACCTGCTGAAAAGCAGAGGCAGTTTTCCCTGTCTGACCACTGCTCACTGGTTGCAGCTGTGAGAGGCCACATCACAGCCCAGGAGCTGGGTTTGTGTGCTCCGCAGAGCAGGAGGGAAAACACCTGATCTTGTGAGAATACCAAATGTTTACTCAGTGGGATGTATCCAAGCAACTCAAACACTCTGTGTGTTGGTAATGTGCCCAGCAGAGCACAAAGCTGACAGAGAACCTTGATCCACCAAAAACCTCAGAGGTTGCCTGTGGAGCATTCAGGTAATTGTGACTGACAGTCTCTGTTCAACCAGCCACTGTTCTGGTGGGATATGGATGCAGTCACCTCTCCCAGATGTGCATGTCCAGGTCCTGATCCACTCTGGAGGTACCTCACAGAGCACGATCCAAAATATGAAGGGAAAAAGAAACTCAAGATCTCTGGCAGAGAGCTGCTGTCAGTTCCCACTCAGGTCTTTGGCTTGGAGCAGCTGCAGGTGCTGGAGATGAGCCCGGAACGAGAGAGCTGCCTGAGGTACAGGATGGAGCTGCTTCCCCAGGAGATCGGCCATCTGAGGAACCTCACCTGCCTCTATGTGGACTCCAACAACTTGAAGAAAATCCCTGCTGAAATTGGCACTTTGAGCTGCTTGGAGAGGCTCACTCTGAGCAACAACAGCCTGAGCTCGCTGCCTGCAGAGATGGGGGCACTCCAAAGGCTGCAGAGCCTCCACCTTGCCAACAACAGCTTCACTGAGTTGCCTGAAACCCTCTGCCAGCTGAGGAGCCTCACCTTTCTGGACGTGAGTGACAACAAAATAGATACCATCCCCTCCAGCATTCGGCATCTGGAGAAACTGGAAACGTTGCTATTGCTCTTTAACTCACTGGAGAGCCTTCCTGAGGATGTCTGCTTTCTAAGGAATCTGCACACACTTTGGTTGGGAAACAACCATCTACGGTCTCTTCCGGCAGCCTTTGGGGAGCTGGTGAACCTGGACTGGGGCTACAACTACTGCTCATGCAATTTTGAGGGGAATCCACTGGAGAGTCCTCCCCCTGAAGTCTGCAGCAGAGGCCCTGAAGGGATCAGAGACTATTTCTCATCACTTCGTAGGATTTGGAAAGACTAAACCACTGGTGTCAGTCCTCTTGAAGTGACTGTGATGGATTTATCCTGTGCAAATCATCTGCACAAGCAAAATGTGTTTCAGACAGAAAGGACTAGTGAAATCATTCTGTGGAGCTCAAAAGCTTCCTCTCTGCTGTAAGGTGATTTCTCTGGCAGTCTTTTTTTTTTTTTTTTTCTTCCCCTAACAAGCACTGAACAGTGTTATACAGCTTTTAAAAACTCATCCAGGGACAACTGTAATATTTTTTTTGTATTTATAGTTGCACAGAATTATCTCAAGAAATGTTGCAGACAATCATGCAGTCTGAGAAAATAAGCAAGTCTGAAAGGGTAGAGTCAAGTAAACAAGTGGTATGTAAATAGCAATAATCTGTACTCTTTGTTTGCACACTGGATTGGGGCTTGAGTCTGGACTGGAAGTAAGTGCAAGCTGAGATTTCTGGAAGCTTTTAAGGTCATACTGACTTGTGAATTTGGTTTTGCTTCAGGTAGCCCAGAATCTCATCATTTTCCCTGAAAATGAAATGTGTTTTGCATGAAACACACAGGTTGAATCAGCTCAGGCTTCTGTCTGGCTCTGGATAAAAAATACAACCTGTATCCATGTTCCACAATATATTGTGCAGACAATGTCTCCCTTCCTTTGGCAGGACATAGTGTATTCCTCCTGAAGAGCAGCATCAGCTGGCTCTGCACAGTACAGGCAGGGCTCTCACACTCTCTGGAGGCAGCATGGACATGGGTTTGATATTCCAGCCCATCCAGAGCAGCCCTCAGGGATACAGCTCCTTGGAGCTTGGTGATGAACAGGGGTAGCCCAGATTTAGAGCACACAGCACTAGCAGAAAAAGTTTCCACTTTCACTGAGTCTGGGAAAGTGTTCAGAGCTATTAAAGAATGAGTATGCAAACTTCCTGCAAGGGAACATTCTGAGAATCCCTGTCATAATCATGAAGGGCTTCATCAGTGTTACATTATGGAAATTTGCTGAGACTCCTTTCTGCTTCATTTTGCTCTCTCTTCCCCCTATCATCAACGTTTTCCTCCCACCTCTCTTTAACTTTGCTCTTCCTGGGTGTTTTCTCTGTGGCTACTCCCTCTGACATTTATGTTTCATTATTTTCTCATCATCAAAAGCCTCTCATTCCCTTACAAATCCTTTCCTTTGCCCTCTGTCTCCTTTGTTTCCTAGGGCTCCTTTGGCCAACACACAGAAAGATGCAGTTTTGTGTCTTTCCTGGAAGGAAGGGCTGAGTCAGGTCTGGTGAGAGCTGAGCATGTTCTTACAGCATTCAGAGAAAAAGGGAGAAAGGCAGAGAGATTGATACACAGGCCATTAATTCTCTTGTTCAGTGTCCTGTCATCTTCTTCTCCTTATAGCAAAGATCAGCACAAGGAGATCTGAATCAATGCTGAAATTTTTCGGGGTGACAGAAGGACAACTCCAGATATGCTTAACACAAAGTGATTTTTACATTGCTCTGCCCCTGACCTCTGTGAATTTTTCAAACCAGCTGTGACTTTTCGGTGTCATGGTAACCATATTCATTTTATCAGTGGGCTATCACACACAGATAAATGAGTGCATGGCAGTCACAGGCACACAATTACATCACACCAGGTCATTTGATTTTCCTGCAGCTGATGATTTCTAAGACATGTGACATGGGAAAGAAAGGAGAAAAGGGACTGCAGTGCCTTGCTCAGTTGGCTCTTTCTGTGGCAGCATGGAGAACTGGAGATGAAAGAGCAGGAGAATGAACTTCAAGGCTTTTGCCATTCAGGGTTTTTTTCAGAGGAGATTTGGGACAGTGTGTGAAGTAGCTCCTGAAGCTGATGCCAACTCAGGCAAAGGCTGTATCAGGGTGGCAACATTGAAGGTGTTGAATGACTGTGGTCTCACTCCTGCTCCTGTCATTGATGCATTCTCCAGACTCATACAGGTCTTATTTCCCCACTATTTCTGTTATTTCCCTATTTCTATCACCCCATTCAATAAAATAAGTGCAGGGGTAGCTTGCATTCACAAAAATAATGCATTCACAAAAATAAGTGCAGGCACTGGGCCTTCCTAAACCTTGCCTGGTACAGAACATAAGGTTAAAGGCAGTATGAGCAGTGGGGCCCAAGTAAAGACAAGGTTATCCCCCTGGTTTTGGAGATGTGTGAGAATTAAATTCTAGTAACTGTGGTATTTTTAGAGGATTGAGTCTAACACACAAATTTCTTCCAGAGTATCATCTTACACAGTTGCTAGGAGGGACAAACTTCACATGTCCCATGTCAAGCCCTTCAGATTCCATGTTGCTGTTTTTCTTCTACATTGCACAGGGCTTGAGGTTCCATTTCCAATTTTGACTACCTTTCCCTTCTGCATCCTGGTTGGTGATTTCTGAAAGGCAAGCTGACTTCAGCTTCTTGGGGACTGCACAGCAATTCAAAGCTTTCACTTTTGGTTTTAGCTAGTCAGGATTCACACATTTTGTTCAACTAATCCTCTCTCCAAAACCCACAAACATAATTTGTGAAGCCTGATTGTATCTGTTAGTAATACAGATACAATGGTATACAGCTTTTAAAAATTCATCCAGGGACAACTGTAATATTTTTTTTGTATTTATAGTTGCACAGAATTATCTCAAGAAATGTTGCAGACAATCATGCAGTCTGAGAAAATAAGCAAGTCTGAAAGGGTAGAGTCAGGTAATCTGTCATAGCTGGGAGTGAATGGAGCTAAAAGGTGAGTAAAACCAAAAATCTTTAAAAAACAGTGGCAATATTGCCATTATAATTCTCTAGTCTGTTGGGAACAAGAGAAATTCTGTGAAACTAATGCAAATGAGGGAACTTTGACCTGCCATCAAGCTGTTTGAGCAGATTGAATATGTTACTGAGATATGTCCTGACACCTTGCTTTCTGTTGCCCCTTCCTTTCCCTTTGTCCTGATTGCTTCCAAAATCCCACTTCCCAAAGTGGAAAACCCAGTAGTTCATATTCTTTGCAGTATTCTGGCATCTGTGTTAATGAAATAGTTATGCAGAGCAATAAGTAGATCCCGGTGTTGTCATTAAGATGGCATTAAAATCTAATCTCAGACTGCTTATCCTGTATTTGTTGTACTTTATGTATTGTTTCTAAGCATCCTCCTTTGCTTGTGCTCATTAAAACTTCCAGTGTTAATATCAGAGAACAGTAAACTGCTAGGATATAGGCCCCTGGTGAAGAGACATGGATATAATCCATACTCTGGGGCTGGGGGGAGGAGGGAGAGGAGGAATTGTTAAACCTGTCGTTCAGGGTTGATGGGAGTTGTGTCATTCAGGGTTGATGGGAGTTGTGCAT
Source organism: Agelaius phoeniceus (assembly GCF_051311805.1). Taxonomy (NCBI): domain Eukaryota; kingdom Metazoa; phylum Chordata; class Aves; order Passeriformes; family Icteridae; genus Agelaius; species Agelaius phoeniceus. Next base: position 149,554,563 of record NC_135265.1, on the reverse strand, counting down.
GCATTTCCCTTTACCCTGTGTTGCACTGCAAATAGCCTGGCCTAGGTGAGCATTGTCCCCTGGAACCCCACAAGACTTTCACTGGAAAACTTGGAACTCTTGCAGCAGAGCAGTAATGAAATGTAAAAGCAGTGAGGGGAAAGAGCTCCATGTAGAAATTCGGGGAAATATTATACATAAGGGCAGAGGGCTTTTTAATTTAACATACAAGTACATAACACTTCACAGGCTGGTAGCTCGAGCTGGACAAGTTCTGACTACAGATAAGCTGCATATTTTTAATGCTGGAGAGTTCACCTCAGGATATGGCAGATTCTCTATCCCCCAAAATCTGAAAACCCCACAGTCTCACTCACCTGAAGGTATGACTGTATAACACTTGCCTTGTTTTATGCAAAGTCAAATTTAAAAAGGCTCTTTCTGTCTTTAAAGTATATGTTTACAATCTATGACTACTATAAATCTAAAATATTAGATCCCAGCATTTACTTATTTCTCCCTCAATTTGCCTTTACATGATATTCAGAATTTTAGTTTTTAATGACTATGAACAGTACTTAAAAAGCCAAAGGTTACTAAATTTCATGATCAGGGCTCTTGTGACCAGTGATGGAGTCTCTGAGTTGGCAAAACAAAAATGAAAAAGCAGTTGCTGTTTTCCTCATGCCTGTTGGAGTCAGCAGCAGATTTCCAAGCTCATAAATGAAAGGCTGCTCCTAAATTCTCCTTATGTGGAATTTGACACCAATCAGTTTTCCAGTTCTTTTAAAGACCACCAACACCACCTGCCCTTCTGTCTTCCTCTGGCTCTGCAGCCTCATCTGAGTCAGTGCAAGAGGCTCAGGTCTGACAGGAATGCAGAGGATCCACAGGTTTAGAAATCACTGAATTCAAATGATTCCTCACTGCTAGAGGAACCACACTCAGTCCCTCCACCTGGGCAATGGTACTACAGGAGAAACAAAGCAATCTATCATGGACAACTGCCATATCCTTCAGCACATTAAACTGCAATGAAAGCCTAAGTAGCATATCTAATGAAGATCACTCTGAGCTCTACAACGAGTGGGTTTTGACTCCCCAGAGTGTTCTGCCCACAAACCAAGAGACAATGGTGTTTAAATAAATGTGATATCCAAGCCATTGATTTCTTATGTTTAATAAAGATCTCAGCATTCATCAATAAGCTTTTTATTTTTCTGCCACCCTATGGAAATTAAAAAATGTGTTGCCATTCTCACTTCCATGCAAACAACTTTCTTTGAACAGTTCAGGCAGCAAGAGGGGGAGAGACTGATGACACAAGCAAAGCCCAGACAGAGTAACCCACACTGAGATTTTGTGCTGAAACTCAGTGGTACTGCCAGACTTGAGACAGAGCCAGTCTGGAGCTCACTGCTGCTGAGATTCCCAACGAGATCCCACTTCCAGTCCTTTGGTGCATGAAATTTATGAGGATTTGCTTTCAGCAGGATGCACTGATTCCTGCATCAAAGGTATTGATCCAGCTGAGGTCAGGCCATTAGCACAAAACTGTGTCTAAGAAGAAATCTTCCAAGTGCTTTGTAAGTCTCACTGTTAAAAAATTCAAACTGAAACTTCTCATTATAAAGAAAGCTCCTTTTTGTTTGTTTTGTTTCTAGTCCCTGGAGACTTAGATTATTGTACTTTTGTTTGCAACAAGCTCTCTAAATACATGAAGCTTGTTGAAGAGCTTCTTGTAAGACTTACTAAAGTTAAATAAACACAGAGCCTGCAAGTCTTTCTGCTCTGGCCATGTTTCTTTACATCTCAGGTAGTCCTCTTGTCCTCTGGACTGTTGCTGCACACCTTTTTCTTGAGCTGACACATTCAAAACAGAATATGACATGGTATCTGAAGTCTTTCTAGTCAAAAAAGAAGGACTGTTGCATATCTTTAATGTTATAACCCTGTTTGTTCACTCCTGCATGGTGGCAGTTTCTTTTTCTTTTCTTTTTTTTTTTTAACAAGGAATTCACTTTGTCATCTACTGCAATTCCACACTTTGCTACAGAGCTGCAATTGGCAAATTTTGGTATTTGTGTATAGTGTAAGCTGAAGTCTGTGGCCTTGCACTTGTCCCTGCTGAATTTCAGCTTCCCCTTTCCCACCCCAGACATGTTATACAATTCTTCCAAATCATTCTGAATTCAAACCCTGTCCTCCTGCACTTACGATGTCTCTGAGCGTGCGTTATGCCATCTGAAAATTTAATAACCATACTTTCTTTTCTATCATCTAATTCATTAATGAAAGCATATGCCAGGACTGTATCCAGAAGAGACCTGGCTGAACTCCATTTCTGCATCCTTCCACTCTGACAAAGCACCATTGATAACCTTTCTGATATGTTATCAAACCAGCTTTGCATCCAATCGATCACAGTCTCATCTAGACCGGGCTGCCGGGGCTCACTTATGAGAATGCCACATGCAGCCCTTTTGAAAACCTTAGTAAGGGGGTAAGATTTGTGACAGCTACTTCTCCTTTATTCTTAAGGCCTGTTACATTGCTAAAAGTGGATATTAGATCAGTTCAACAGAATTTATTCTTGGCAAAGCCACACAGGCTACTTGTCCTTGCTGCTACATGAAGCAGCTGTTTCACAGTTCAAGCTGTGACTTGTTATCTTCCAATGGCTTATGAAATGTGCATTTGTTCCAGAATCTGTGCAAGCCTCAAAGGCAGGTGAGGATCATTTCCCATCCCTATCTCCCAACAAGAAATTAATGCAACAGACACTTGCTGTTTCAACCTCAGGGAAAAAATTCAGGGCTGGTGGGAGACCAGGACTGCTGCAGCAAAGCTCAGTAAAGCACAAACACATCCGGGCTGGAAGGATTTGGTAGAGTCTGTTCCATGTCATGGTCAGTCCTGATATGCTCTGGGTGGCCCCAGAGTGGGAGTGGAGGGCTGCTCTTGCAGTTTGGGGAATGCAGCTCAGAAACATGTGGAGTAACACTAATTTCCATTTGCCTACTTTGCTGCTGTGCAGAGGACTTCAGTCTGGTCGTGACTCAGGGAAAAGGCAGTCACTGGGAAGGGGAAAGGACACAAGTCTAAGGTCCCTAACCCATTTTGGTCTTGTCCTGTTAGCTGGGAGCTCTCCTTGACTTTTTTTCCTGTGTCCTATTTTCAAATGGATGTCCTTAATCCTATTTCTCAGACTCAGAATGGGCCTGAGCAGCGTGAAATTTCTCAGAAGGCAGCAGGAAACTGAGAGTTTTGATCCTGAAGTAACTAGCTTCAGTAGCTCACAGCATGTGTCTGTGTGTGTTCCCTGGGCAGCTGTGTCAACTGGATGATATCTGCACCCTTCCACTTGTAAAAAGGCTGTGGCTCAGACATCTTCTTTTGATGTAGTTGAAAGGAGGATTCCTTTTTGTTCTCAACACTAGCACTGCCTGTTAGGAGGGTGTCCCTTTGCATTGGCTCTGTATGTTCAGAAAGAATAAGGGGGGGGGGGGGGGGGAAATTATCTCACCTGGTTTAAATATATGCCAGACTGATTGTTCCTGCATCATTTTCACACATAAAATACTGTTGCACTTCTGATATTTCTAAACATCCACACGGTGATTACAGGAGGGTTCTGTGTCTATATTATTCTGTGTCTAAACTTTGCTATTGGCAAAGTTTCCTTTTCAGATCTAAAGTAGGCCTTACCCAGACTGAATAACTGATTTGTACCTAGAGCACTAATGAACCTAAATTATTCTTTTTTTTTTTTTGACTATGAGGTTCAAGCACTTTGGGCATGCCCTTGATTCACCTTTCTGTTTGGTGGTGTCTGGGTTTGCACAACTGTGAAGGGAATATGGGACTGGGAAAGCAGAGCTTCTCTGAAGACTATTTTTGAGCTGATGACTCTCAAAAAGCTGCCTGCTCTCCCAAGGACTTAGACTTAATGACCCTGCTTATTATCTCCAGTTCTGTGTTCCCAGTTGTCTCTTTGTTTATTAGATGATATTGCTTGTTTGGACCATGCTAAACTGATGCTCTGTATGTCTTTTTCTGTTTGAAATGTTATTTTTCTTTAGCTTTTGTTCTGTTCTTTGTATTGTACAGGCTGACTAGTTCTGCACAGTTCTGCCACATTCTGCACAGTCATACACACTGGGATTTTTTGGTTGTTTCCTAGAAAAATTTTGATAATCTGACTGAATGAAACTATTAAATAAACTAAGTTATATGAGTCCATGTGTATGTGTATATTAGGATTCTGCATCCTTATTCAGCAGAGCCATCAGGCAGATGCCCTGTACAGATCCCAGTTCTTTGCCCTGTTTTAATATTCAAAGCACTTTATGGACTCTTCTGGATGTCATTGTGTTCATGCCAGACCTTCAGAGAGAAAGGATAATAATGGTCTGACATTATACAGGAAAAATAACATTTGCTTTATTTGAATTAGGTAGATTGTCACTGGAAATGTCTTGCATTTCAGACTGGTAGAAAAAGCATAAGCCAAAATGATTTTTCTGTCTAGAGAACACCACATAGGATATTCTGCAATTATTTTCAAAATCAAATGTGATTTTCAGTTTAAAAATCTTCCCTTGTCCCCTCTCAAATAGATTTAAGTAAGAACGATGCTTTATTTCACAATTATCAAACATTTGTCAGTAACCCAAACCATTCTATGATTTTTCAATTTTACATGGCCACCTTCTGCCTCCTGCCCAGGCTGCAGCTCCCTCCTGGCCAAGTTTCTTCTCTGCCCATTCCACATCATCTTGAAAACTTTTCTCTTCCAGGCATGTTTAGTTATTCTAAGGAAGGCACAAGCTTTTCCCTTCTTGGTGCTTTTACCTGGCCAGGTGATTGCACCCACAGCAAAAGAAAATCAGCAGGGCTGACTTTTTACCTCTCACCCCAGCCTTTGAAAGGAAAACACATAAATGACATGTGAGTTTTTCTCTCAGTGTGAAATTCTGAATCCCTTCACTCTTTTACAGCCCCCTCCACTCCAGCAGTTCTTGCTCTAAAAATAGTGTTTGTTTTTCAATTAAAATAAACTAACTTTTGAGCTAATATATTAATTAAAACTAAACATGTTTGGGGCTGAATTAAAGTCAAGTCTCTGTGGGGTAAAGGACCCCAGTACTAAAAGGGAAAGATGCAAAGTCATTGAGTATGAAAGAGCAAGTTTGATCTATAGTGAAGTCTGCTTTTGTTCCACTTGCTTCTGAACAACTGCAGCAATTTAGTGCACTTGACCTTTACTGTGAGATTTAGAAAGGAAATGTTTGATATTCTGTTCTATTTTCAAGAAACCTATGAGGCTGATAAGTAATACTTCTGCCTTTTCCAGATTGTTCCCTGAATAATTTCTTTGATACACAGTCAGAATTCAGAGACCTTTATTTCTTGCTCAACAAACTCTTAGGAAGTATCAAACTGGCACTGAACACAGTGAATTTTGACATCACAAGTCCCTACACTCCAGTTTTCAATAGGTACAAATCTGCCTACCCTGAGTGTTAGCATTCTCTCTTTGTTTCCTCTGTAGTTTGTATGACTTGGGAATCAGTTATAATTTTCACATGAAATTACCTCTACAGGAATCCCATCAAAAACCCACACAGAGTCTGCAGCACAGAAATTAATCTTTTCTGCCCTGTTCACTGGTGAGCTGTACTGGCTATTGCATAAGGTGGATGAATCATGGATGAGAAAGACATTGATTTAATTCTTTCCATGTTTATTTTACTCTTGAACTTCAATACACATCTCTCTAAATACCTGCACAGAGCATTCCTTTTTAAAAGACAGAGTTGAAATGTTATTTCCAATTTCCATTAAAGCTTTACATCCTGAGCTTTGCAGAACCATCACTATATTAGAGCAATATAAAATATCTACACAATATCTATCCATAAACAATTGGATGAAGCTCATATACTGGGAAATGCACTAAGAAAGTGCTGCAAAGCTGCACATACAATATTTTAGGCCATGATTCAGAACCAGATGGTGATGGTGAACACTGAGGGGATGTGTTTAACTTGATGGTGAACACTGAGGGGAAAGGACTGATTTTTAGGAAGGAGCCTTTTGAGGGTAGCATCCAGGCCTTTAAGAAGCTGAGTTCCATCCATGCAGTGAAGTATGTAATTCCAGAATCCAGTCTGTGGCACTGGCCACTTTGAATGGTGAAGACTGATCTTTCTCACAGAATAACATCTCTCATTATTAATGAAGAACACAGGCTTTTTCTTTAACCCTCCCACTCACTTCATTTTCAGTGATGTTTACTGAGTAAATCCCAGGTGCAATTTTTTTTTTCCATTATTATTTTGTGTCTTCTCTCCTTCCTTTCCCATTTTCTCACTAAGTGAGTCCATGAGGCAAAGTGCAACCAACAGCAACCCAGGCAGTGGAGTTTCAGACTGGAGTCTGTTGCACCTATTGAAGGATGCTTAACTTCTGTACACAAATAGCTTTTCCAAAATGGTTTCCAAAATGAAAATGAGATTTCATAACAGTAGGTGTTCTTGTGTCTCTGTATAACTGCTTTTTTTTTTCCTGATGCAAGAGAATTTTATGCAGTGTTCAGTATATATTATATTGTGGATTCATAAACTCCCCACAAATAACAATGCTAGAGATAGCAGCAGGGATCAAGAGCTACAGCATATTTGTGTGGAGAAATTCTATAAATGAAAAAGTGCCATGAAAATGCAAGGCATGAATGCATTGCAGCCTCCTCAGCTTACAGACCTGTCAAAGGTCTCAGTAAATGTAATTACATCAGTCACATGCTTTCTTCATGCCTTGTTAACAGAACAGAAGGAAGACACAGAGTGGCTGATAAACTCCTTCGTCCACATTTAATTCAGTCATTCCCATGTGGAAAATAAACTGCATACCAAAGTATTTTTCTGCTTTATGGTGAATTATCACAACAGTAAGTATTCTGGGCCATTTTGTATCTGCTTCAATAACTGAACAAAAAAACACACCCTTGCCTCCAGAAATTAAAATCAACTTAGTACAAGACTATGGTCAATAAGCATTCATGTTCACACTTGTCTGCCTGGGCTAATGCCAAGGGATTTGAGAAAACAGCAAGTGGAGAGAAGATACCAAATTGCAGGGATTGCTGTTAAATCTCTGCTTACTGGACCAAGGCTTGAAAAGTCATCAGGTAACATGGTGAAGAACAAGTCCTGCACAGCGAGGGTCACAGGATGCTTGTCTTTACTAAGGGAGAGGAGTGATGTGCTGAATTAGGTACAGAGGAAGACAAGGCAATGACATTACACAGGCTGCTTGATTTAGCTGCTGTTCACTCGCCCATCAAATGAATCTCAGGGTAGACTTGATTCTGTATGCTGGTCCACAGCAGCATCTCATTTTATACAGATTTTTCTGGCTGCTGACTGTTTTTATCAACATCTCTAGAACAACAACAAAAAAGAGCCAAGTCAGTAAGATAGTGTGCAAGTTATTGAAGAAGCTTAAATCCTTTGGTTAGCAGCAGTAGTTTCTATCCATTTTTTATATAATGACTGTGGAAGTTGTCCGTGAGCAGCAGAAAGTGTTTTCAGAAAAGATTGCTTTTATCTGGTTGACAGTCTTCTATTTATAGTTGGCAAATATTTCATGGTTCAGGTTTATGAGCACACTGTAAACTTTGGTATCATGACTTCAGCTTAAAGCACTTACAGCCATGCAGCAGGTTGCACATGAGGCTTTTTGCTGGGGGGAGAAATAGAGGATGCACACTTACCATCATTTCAAAAATTCAGAGCTGCTAGCCACTAAGCCAAATAATGAAGATAAATATGTGTAATTTCTCAGAAAGTTAAGCTTAATACTTTGCTTTGTCAATGGATAACAACAAAAAAATTATAAGTAAGGTACCCAAAAGCTGTGAATCCCTTTGCTTGAATGCATTCAAGTATAATGCTGAGGAAAAGGATCCCAAGCAGAAAGTCAACAGTCTGCATCTCAGACTGTGGGCCCTGCCTGACTCTAATCAGTGATAAAGATGCACTGTGCTCTGTCCCATGGGATGCCTTACCCAGAGTACCAAAATACTGTTGGACATGTCTGGAAAACAATAACATTACAAGGCTGTGTTCTCCCCTGGGTGCAAAGCAATACTGCACTTGTGTGCCAGTCAGACTGCTAGGGGAAAAGAATTTTTTTTAAGTGCCCTAAAACTTAAGCAATGAGGAAGGAATCTTTTTTAAAGCTGAGACAAGAATTAGGATGTGAGTTTTCAATGTTTCCCACTCAGAATTGCAGGGGTTTGCATGCTATTCTTAGTAGTGCAGGGAATACCTTTTCCCAAAGAGATTAAGCTGTGCCAGCATCTGTCATTCAGATCAGTCCATTATTTATGACATGGAAGCTGTCAGGTTAGATCCTAGACATGTTCCCTGCAGGCTTAAGCCTTGTACCCCAGGCAAGCACACACAGAGAGTGTCACTGACATCCCACGGGATTCCAGATGTGCCAGAGATGGATTACAAGATCCTTTTAGAATAGACAGTGAGGGATAATAAGGAGAATCATCATGGCAATGTTTGGAATGTGTATCTTTGACATGCCTTGCACTCTCTATCTAATATGTCCACTTCTTTGGGAAGCTTTCTTTGGGCTATTAATTTGTGTTGAAATAACCCCAAATATAGAGCCATAGTATCATTTTTAGGGGTGGATATATGAAGCTTGTGAGAGTTTGCCAAGGGTGAGATGAAGCGTTCCATAACCTGTAGTGTCTCTTTTTGCTGGAGTCTATTTAAGAACCATGGAGACAGGAATTTCTACCCTACTTCATTATCTCAGACTCACACATGCACTTGGCCACACCGTGTTTGCACTCACCAGGATTCATCTTCCCTTCCCTGCAGGGAGGTCACTGCTGGCCTGGGATATTTGGGAAGGAAGTCAGGTCAGGCTGCACTGAGCTGGTGCTCACATGCACAACCCTTGGGAGTTAGTGGTGAGGTCCCTGAGTGTCCCCCTGAACTTGGCCTCATGCATTTGTCCCACTTGCAAGGCCTCCCTCCACTCTCAGGGTCTTTTCTCCAGTCAGGATCTTTGCCTTCTGCTTTCCAGGTCTCCAACTTCTCAAAAACATTTACTCTTTTCAGGTATGTCTCCTCTTCTTTCCAGACTGGGAGCCCTCAGTTTTCCCAGTCTGAATGGTCTAGGTACAGAACTTCAGAAAGTGATCTGCCCCCTCTCTGGTGGTCCTTTTTCATTTCCCTTAACTGATAGGAGGATTCAGGATGTGCCATTTCTGTTTGGACCAGAGCTTATGAAATTTTACAGCCAGCCTCTACTGTTGCAGCAAACAGGTTTCTGCTTGAGAGTTCAGTCTGACCTCAGACATTTCCCAAAAACACAGACTCATGGAATGGTTTGCATTGGAAGTGACTGGAATCACTAGATGAGAAATGTGGTCACATAGGATATTTAAGCAGCCTTAAAATGTTGTCTTCAGAAAGTATCACTGCTACTCCAGAAAGAGTACCATTTTTGAAATGTCTGTGTATGACTTAATAATAAAGTTCATCTGCTTCTCTCATCTCAAAAGCTGCTTAAATTTAATACTTCCATAAATCCAGGAAATAAATCAAAACCAAACAGCCCTTACTCTTCTTTACTCCAGCACATTTTTCTCCCTTTTTCTTCCTTTTTTGTTGGAGACACAAATAATGACAGTCAGTGTTTTGCCCCGTGTTTTGTATTTTCAGCTGCAGGTGAGGTCTCTGACCATAAATCACTCACTTGTTGCTAGAAAGTTTAGCCCAGAGCCGGTCCTGTCCCACAGACACTTGGAGAGCAGAAAACTGAGGCAAAAGCAGAAATCTTTGCTGATTTTGACTTTGATTATAAGCCCTACAGGCACAGCAGAGTAGCATCTCTTTGTTTATTTCCATGTATAGGAACCTCAAAAATTGTTATTTAATAATGGTTTTCAAAAACTTTAAAATGGTATTAACTGTCAGATTGTTGTGATGTTTGAGGGTGAAATTTCTGGCATGGAGTGCTTGGTCTCTCTGCCTCGTCCTCACTCTTCATTTGTAACAGAGGCCACAATGTTCAGTGTGAAAGTAAACATTTCAAAGTTCATAGCTCAGCAGCTGGTGAGTCACTCCTGAGCCAAGGGGAATGTCAATGAGAGGAGATGCTCTGTGAGAGGTGATTAGTTTCTGTAGAGAGATCCAGTGATTCATTATCAGGTCTGGCTGCATTTTAATTGCAAAGGTTAGGAAACTGTGTTTTGACCTAGGGATTAATAGGGAGAATAACACATTTTTGATGGCTGGAATGTCTTAGCTGAAACTTTTGCTAAGATCTGCTTGTAGCCATTAATTGCACATGTCTTTCTTGTCTTTTATTGGTATCTGTGCACTGGCATTTAGAAGATGGGTCTTGTGCAGGGATTGCATTGGAAAGCTGTGGGAACAGAACAGAACAGTGGCTGCTGACCTAAAAAGATATAATCAATGTAGAGCATGAAAAAAAAAAAAAATCTAGGTAACTAGTTATGTACAGGTGAGGGGCAAGTACAAGTAGAAAAGAAACCAATACAGATCCATGGAAATCTCTGAAAGAGGCAAGGATTTGAGAAGCAGTCATGTGGGTCACACAAGGGTAACCTAAGAGGAGGTCAGATGGAATGAGTGGAATTACAGTGGCAGAGCAGAGAGAAGACTGACTTTTCATTCATTTGGGCAAGAAAAGCCATTTTTTGCTTTTAACAATAGGGGATAAGAACAAAGACCTTCTCTCTCCTTGAGAAGTCAGTGAAAACATAGAGGAGGAGAAAAAACTGTGTGTGGCTGATTGAAGGAAAGTTTTTATCCTCATAACTGAGCTAGTCTAGCCAGATAGGGTTAAGATTATGCAAGACTTGTCCTCATTTCTGTTACTTGTAACTTTGCCAAAGTTTAATTATCCTGGCTGAAATTTTATGCTGGGTGTGTGCCTAAAACTGAAGGGTGTGTATGTGTCTCTGTGTGTTTTACTATTTCAGTCATTCTTAAACCTGAGAAGGGAAGAAATTTTTTTTTCCATGTGAAACAAAGATGCCAACCTATTTAATTTCCTCAAGAGGCTCTAATGCACAGAGAACCTGAAAATCCAGTTGTTAATATTAATGTCACAGATGAGTCTTTTGGCTGGCTGGAAACACATACCCAAGTTTGTAAATTTTGGAAAACATGGCAGAAGCAAAAAGCTCCCAAGACACGGGAGCTCTCCCAGCACCACCATAATCAGGGGTAGCACCTGCAGCTCCCACACATTGAGCAGGATTGCAGGATTAGCACAGGAATCAAGATCTTCCTGAGTGTCACCATCCACATCAGTTGGGTGAAGTTCATCAGGTAAGTGTTAACCTGCACAGGTATATCTAGAGGAGAGATGAACTGTTCTCTAGGCTTGATTGACTGATTGGCCAAATCTCTTGACTTCAGGGAAAGTTGGACACCTACATGCTGACATCTTTATGTAGGTACTTGAATGTGGAATTCAATCCCATCCCTCCTATCTCTGGAAAACTGGAGATACAGGGTGTTGACAGCTGAAGGTGTTGACAGGGAATGAGTGATGACAACAGAAAGCCTGTGGCTTGTGTTCAGGGCTGCTTTTTGTGCAGGGACCACAATGAAGAAAAGGAAATTCTGGCTAAAGCCAACAGTGGAGGGTTGCAAGCCAATAAATCTGAGGGCAAAGTCCAAGGACTTCAGATACCAAGAGACATCAGACTGAAAGGAGAGTTGGAGTGGGCAGGCAACAAAGCAGATTAAAACAGAGCCAGTAGTAGAGGACTATTTTTTTACTGAAGGAAATTACTTTCTGGATAGAAGCATAGGAGCAGCTTTTTTTTTTTTTTTTTCCCCACAAGAAAAGCAAAATAAAGCTCAAAGGATACCCTTGTATAACATGCAACAAAAACAAATTCCTAAACTTGAGAATATCTATGTCATAACCTCATTTCTTCATAAAATAAGGGACAGATGGAGGAGAAAATAACTTTCAGAATTGTGGTTTTCATTAAAAGCAAAACAGAAAAAAGATCATCAACAACAAAACACTAAAAAGTCTTGACAAAACCTCTTGCACACTCTCTATAGCCACACAACACATGGTGCTCCCAGCTGGCAAGGATCCTATGCAGGGTCTTGTATCACATCAGAGGCTGGGGAAAAGCACAGCTCTGAGCAACTCATCCACTCATCTCTCCATCATGTTTACACCCAGGGTGAATCTCTGGCCAATCTACGTTTCTTTCTTAGTCTTTCAAAAAGAAATCAATTAATTTCATTAACTAATTGTTACAACACACCAAATCATAAGCAATTATTTTGCTGAATTACAGCAAATCTTACCTAATATTTCTGCAAGCCCTGTAGCACTTACCCAGAAGGTGACTTCAGATAGCTTTGCAGGACCTTTACAATTTTCTTTTTCAGATTGTCTGTGGTTCATTCCAAGTGTGAGAAAGTTACTGAGAAGGCTTCAGCTTGTGTTTTTAGACTTGTATTGTCACATAGATGGATTTTATAATTAGTATTTTGTAATGCCCAAGAGCCCTGGTCATGGACCAGGAACCCTCTTGCCTTAATAGCTGTACAAACACAGGCACAGTGAGCTCTCCCTCCTTGTGAATATCATCCCTTCCCCTTTAATAAGATGTAGTTTTGTTGAAGTCAGGTCAAACTCTGTTGTCAGCTACCCTGGAGTATATCTAAAGCCACTTTGTTGTTGTTTCAACAAAAACACAAGAGTACACAGCAAGGTTTTTGCTTCAAATAAATGCCCTTCATCAGTGTGAAATTGCCTCCCACAGCAGAAAGCAATCTCTGAGCTCTGCTGCTTAATCCGCCGGGCGCTGACAGATAATGCCCTGAGTGCCAGCAGTGCCAACTGGCAGCTGAGTCCTTGGCTGGATTAAACCAATTATTGCTGCTCTCTGTCTTCCTGCTTCGTGCCCTCCCCTGACTTCCCAGCTCTTTCTGTTTGCACATGGTGTTATATGAATGCTGCAGAGTTGTGTTGTCTCTGTGGCAGGGTGTTCGTTGTGGCTCAGTGCTCTGCAGATGCTGTTGGTGTTGTGCAGACTGACCAGCCAGAGGTTCTGCTGCACTGCAAGATGCCCTGTGTGTGGCTTTCTGCTCCCCTTCCTCTTTAAAAACCTGATGTTAGGTTGTTTTTCTGGTTCTGAAGGCTGAACCACCCAGTGATTGTCCTCATTTGGATTTTTCTGCCTCTTTGTGTGTTCCCAGAATCACGTCCATGGTGGTGCTGCTGAATGGGTGTCTGGAGGTATAAGAAGAGGTTGATTTCTGGGAAGGTTTCAGGTCTTCTTTTCACCTCTGGTGTAGAAAAAGGGGTGTTTCCTAGTGAGGGACTGGGGAGGGTGCTGCAGCCTGCAATGGTGTGTGCACAGCACTGTGCAGCCTCACCATCTCCTCCTTAGGATCCATTCACTGTAGACCTTCAGTGGGCAGAAAAATCTTCCCAGTGACACTTAGAGATGGTTTAAATATTTTAATATCTGAAGAAAGCCTACATTGACAGAAGTATTCTGAAGACTGAAGAATTATCTGCTTGATATGGTAATTTCTATTGAATGGGACAGGGGCTGTTCTTCTCACAAATGAAAGAACAATAATGATGCCAGGACTGTGCTCTACTATTAATGAACATTTTTGCACTGGACTGTGCATAACTACTTAAAAAAATCCAGTATTCCATTGTATGTTCACTTCCTATTTTCAAGACATTTATTCTGTATGCATTCAGTTACACAACCTGTGGCTGAAATAGAGAGCATTTTCAGGCTACACCAATCTGATGTCTCTAGGCCTTCAGCAAATAGATTTAATCATGTTTGTAGGTACACTTAGCTGAAAAGACCTAGAAAGTTACTCCTCCAGGTCTCCAGCATGACAGTCTTCCAGAGCTCCTTGCCAAATGGAACATTTTAGCATTGATGAATCCTTGTGATTTAACATGAGCCATACCAGGTCTTCCAGAAGCAAAAACATGTTCCTGAAAAACCAGAACATCTATGGATATTCCACCTACACATATCCTGTGTCTCTTTGCCATGCAAATAAAAAACTAAGGGTTCATATGAGACACAAGTCCCACAGCAACATGAGAACTAATATTTGACGCTTATGAATTTATTTTTTTTTTCACAGCCAAATGATTTAATCAAATATTCTCCAGTGGATAAATCAAGGATTTGAGGGTTGGTTTGGAACTGATTCTGTACCATCAATGCTACAGCACTGACCTCAGGATATGTCTTCATCCTGGCTCCTCCTTTTCCCAGATCAAAGCCAGTTAACATTTACTGCACTGAGTCAATAAACCCCACTGTGGTTTCATATCTTTCTTACATGTGGCAGCAAAATGGGTGAAAAACTTCCTGATTCAGGATTTTTCATCAAACATTAATACTTCTCAAGAGAATGTCCTACCTACAACTGATATGTCTCACACATTTGTAGTGTCTTGTTAAGGAGGGTAAAAATTGAGCACAAAGCTCCCATGGCAGAGAGCCAGGGGACTCAGGATTCAAGATGAGCCCTTTAACTTTACAGTTTCTACTTGTCTGGTCTCCATCTTAACCCAAATGACCACCTCTGTAGGAAAGGTGCCAGACCAGGTGATGTCCCAGCTGAACCCACAAATTCAGCTGTTACCCATTTAGGCTCATGCTCAGTGTTTCACCACAGAATCATGGAGGGGCTTGGGTTGGAAGGGACCATAAAGATCACCTCATTCCAACCCCCTTCCATGGCCAGGGACAACTTCCAGTAGATGAGGCTGGTTAAAAACCTCATCCAACCTGAACACTTCAAGGGATGGGACATCCACAGCTTTTCCAGGCAGCCTGTGCCAGGGCCTCACCAGTCTTTCCCTATTTGCAGACCCCTGTATGAAGCACCTGAGTCTGCCACAACCTCTCAGAGGGAGATGCTGATCTAATCCTCTGTCTAGACTGGACATAAACTGCAGAACAAAGAAAAGTCCATGAAGGAAACCAAGGGGCTGTTAAATTGATGGCACTGAGCTGGCTGGTAACTTTTTCATCAGCAGCCTAATGACTGACAACAACTTGCAGCTGTTCATCAGGATTTACAGGTGACACCTCAGTACAAAGCATCTGAAGGATTTCCTCCAGGTACAGTAATTAGAGCATAATTAGAGCCATTTACAGAGGAAGCATGTTCCCTCCCTGGGAACAAGGAGATCTCCCTTCCCTGTGCTACAGCTCAGCTGCATCCATCAGTGCAGGGGCCAGGCTTCCCACTACATTTCTTTCCTATTTCTGACTAATCCCTTAAGGCCTCTGCTGCACAGAGAAAACAAACATAAAAAATCTGGGAACACAAGATTGGCATCTCTTAGCCACTCCCTTTGCCAGGTGCTGAGCCTTTCCCTTTGATCTGTCTCAGCAGGGAAGAGGCAGCAAGTTTTCCACCTGCTTGAGACCTTCTTAAATCACTTGAGTTCACTGTTTCCTGTAAATAAATATATGTATAATAAGAGTTTCCAAAGGAAATCTCATTAACAGTGTTAGCAGCTGAAACTAAAGGACCTCTTCCATCTCACCAAGCACAGCCTCCTAGAACTTCATTCTTCCCCTCTGAAGGTGGGTTTTTCACCTCGATCTCCTTATGTGAAGGAGACATCCTGCATGTTTTATGTATTGCTTTTGTCTTCATGCTGGAGGAGATGGGTTTTTTACTAGTCCAAACCTTCATCTTCAATCTGATAAAGTTTCCATACTTCCAGCTGTGGAAGACCAGAGATATTCCTGGTATTGGCTAAGAATTGGATGTTTTTCATTCTCACTATAAGCACTTGCTTGCTTGAGGGTATTGATCCTACACAATTCTGTTGATGACATTTGCTAAATCCCTTTGAGTGCTCAGCAATAAGAACAGCTCACTCAGAATCAAGAGTAGTTTTGTTGGGTGCCTTTTGATGATTAAATGGCTTTCAGTGGAAAATTATCCCTTTTATCAAAGTGTCCTCACCAAATATAAGGCAAAAACTTTCTGGAATATATTTCAGGACAGCCTGGAACAGATTGCTCTTGCCCTTATCTAATTTTCTCTTGTAAAATTGTCTCAGATTTTCATTTTCCCTCGACCTCACCTTCCTTTCATTTAAACTGTGTGAGCTAAGTCTCTTTACACTTCCTCCCCATTTCATGCCTTGCAGGCCTTTTGCTACCTGTGCTATGGATGCTGCTTTGTTTCAAGCTATTTAAAAACTTTTCTACTTCAATTTCTTTGACTCTGAGCAAAACACTGGCATGGCAGACATCATTAGCAAGATTAGGTCAAAACTATCCTTTCATAAGTGGGATGTTGCAGACAGAAGCATTCAGCTCCCTACATTCTTCAAAACAGGTATCACTTGAACATCAGAAGAGAAAGTTATATAAAGTGTTTTCCTTCTCCAACATGTTGCTTTTTCAAATATATAGCCCTGCCAGGCATGCTAAACAACATGCACAGAGCAGTGTTGATTAGCATGTCATTAGTGTCACAAGCAGAGCCTGGGACTGTGGGTATGCTGTGAGCAAGCCTGGAGATGCCAATGACAGCTGTGAGCAGAATGAAGATGAGCCCTGCTCAAACATCAGCTCTCAGCAGTTTCCTTGGAACAGTTCAGGTGTACAGCTGGCTGTAGATGGGAGCCTGTGCTCAATAGGACACACTCTGCCAGCCTGACTAAAATCTGTGCTGGTCTGGAGCAGCCCCACTGAATTTAATGTACATCAAATCATGGAATCATTTTGCTTGAAAAGGACCTTTAAGATCATTGAGTCCAACTATTGACCCAGCACTCCCAATGCAAACACTAAACCATGTCCCCAAGGACCACATCTACACAGCTTTTAAATATCTTGAGGGTTGGTGGTTCCACTGTTTCCATGTTCAGCTTGTTCCAGTGCTTGAAAACTTTTTGGTGAAGAAATTTTCCTTAATATCCAATCCAAAACTCCCTTGGTGCAACTTGAGGCTGTTTCCTCTTGTCCTATTGATTGTTGCTTGGGATAAGAGCCAACCCCCACCTGGTTACAACCTCCTTTCAGGTAGTTTGAGAGAGCAAGAAAGCCTATCCTGAGCCTGTTTTTCTCCAAAATAAACACCCCCAGCTGCTCCTCATCAGTCTTGTGCTCCAGACCCTTCCCCAGCTCTGTTGCCATTCTCTGGTGCCAGCTGAGACTGTTTGATTGAAGGAGCTCTTGCCCAATCCCACTGTCTTCTTTCTCCTCATCCTCCCCTTGGCCTGGCTCCTGTAGGGGTCTCCTAACCAGACTGGATGCACCACCTTCACTTCTGCCTTGAAATTTTCTGTAACAGGGAAGAACAGAATGCTAGAGTAAATGGAACTCAGCAGAGAACATTTATTAGGCCAGGGAATAAGGCTGTATTAAAGAAAGAGAGTGGACCTGAGAAAACACATGTCCATTTGTTCTCCCCCAGCCCCAATCCTCCTCTCAAAAGCAGCACACAGATCAAGGAGGTTAACACAGAGGAAAAAGTACAAAACAGAAAGTAACACTCCAAGGAAGTAATAATTTTTGCTTTTTCCACTCAATGGTGGCAACTCAAGACTAAAATATTTCACCATCATTTTCATATCTACAGTGGAAATGGTGATATTATTTCAGGTTCAGCCAAAGATGGCAACTTTGTTTTTGTGGTCTTTTGTCCTAATTCTGTGGCAATTCACATCCCCAAGAGGCAATGACAAGCCCTGCTCTGTTATGGGGTGGTCACAGCACATCAGCTGTCATGACAGGGGACATGTATGCTGAGAAGCAGCAGTCCTTCTTCCTACCTATCATTTATGAAAAACAACAAAAAAAGGTGATAATTAGGCCTCTTTAGGAGGTCTGGGTGAACATCAGGTATCTTTACACAGGCTGCTGGGAAGTTTTTATTAGGAACAGATTTAGTTCATGACTAATCTGAACCATATTTAAACCATGACCTCACTTATTCATTAATTTCTATCTCAATAGGATGCACTGGAGTGAGGAAAATCATCTGCGTGCTATTTCTTCACATCACTTGTTTATATCTGCAATCATCTTTTTCACTGGAAAGTGTCAGCCTACAAACAAAAATTGCTAGACCTGGGAAGAAACCCCAGCTGTAAATCTGAGTCAGTCTTGTGGGGCCATATAGCACATTGCTTCCCCTGGAAGCATTTCTTTCCCTTTTAGGTGTAATCATGCAGGGAAAGTTTAACATGAACACCAACAAAGAAAATTCTTATTGATTTATTCAACACTATAAAGGTGTAACAGCAAAGCAAGAAGGTATCCCTGAAGTGCCTTTTAAAGATGTGCACTGCATAGCAAATGGATTTTAAAGTGAAACTCTGGAAAAAAATAATTAATTCAAAGTTTGCTCATGATACCTGAAACAAAAATACATAAAAGAAGAGAAAGTGAGGGGAAAAAAAAGTTTATGCAGGCATTCCAGTGTAAAAGGTTCCTGATGAGGAGAAAAGGAAGAAATCACAAATGGTTATATCCACAATCCAAATATATATATATATATATATCCACAAATCCAAAATAGAATTTTATTATGGTTTGTGAATTTACAGAAGTTTATATCCTTGAATCTCATCTGTAAAAATTTAATGACTGACTTCAAAGTCCAGAGTCATACTGCTAGATTTCAGATACTTTCCTGAAACCACTGCACGAGTCTGTTTGGCAAATGCTTCTTCTACAGAGAGACAGAACCTTCTTTAGAGGAATTCACCTCATCCTGAGGGCTGGAGGAGCCTGGCTCTCCCCACTGGCTGCACAGGCTTCTTAAAGAAAGAATAAATCCACGTTTTTCTACTTGTTGGGTAGAGCTGGACCTCAGTATTACTCTGGGTAATATTTTTTCCAGAGTTCACATATTAATCCCAGATTCAAAGACATTGGCTGTGAACTGGAAGTATTTATCTGACAAAGAAGGCAAAGTTTGTTCATTTCAAGCCTTGGTATAAAAGTTACTCAACTCACAGATATCCAGTCAGATTCCTAAAATAACATATTTTCTAATGCAAATGGAGTCACTAGAGAAACTTATAAAGGGAAAAAAAAAACTTTAACGAGACTGGCAACCTTTGAAACAAAACATTTAGCTTTATCTATTTGGTTGGTGGTAAGAGCAGGTGGGTTGGATAAGTAGTGATTATCAAACCCCCGTGTGATTACAACTCTGCCAGTGTTTGAATGGGCTGTGATGGCACCACTGAGGAGCAGCAAAGCTGGATCCCTGCTCTGGCAGCATCCTGCCCATCGTGGCAGAGCTAGAGGGGGATGCCATCACCTGCAGGAATGCTGGGAGCAACGTTTCAGTTGGTGCCTTCGTGTTAAATCTGGAGGCAGGACCACAGAAACTCTTTTGGTTTTGAGATGTTAATGAAACAGTGAAATGGGATGGGGCATAAATTAACAGTCTGCTTAAAAGATCTTGTTTCTGGTGTGTAGAGGAAGATTAAATGATCAAAGGGAGCTCAATGAGAGCCATGTGCCCAGATTAGCCGCAGCAGGGTGTAAGTGCAAAAGGAAACCTGTGGCAGCCAAAGAGCAGAAATGAGATGAAGAGAGGGAGATTTTTACTTGTGTGCACAGCCAAGGTAGTGGAAATACCGTTTGAGAGAGTTTTGTTAAAAAAATAACAAATATGGAAAGAAGAATTTTCCTCCTGGCTAAAATGAAAAGGTAACAATCCTAAGTAACAACAGCTGAGTGCAGTTCTGCGTCAGAGGCAGGATGGAGAGAACAATCTGATCAATGTGAGATCACAAGTTTAGCTGGGATCATTATGAAAAATGAATGATAATCAGCCTTGTGGGATAAACCTCAGTAAAGCATGCTTGCTAACACCATATCCAGCTTTTCTGGTGCACAGTGCTTTCATTCCCACTTTCCCAGGACAGTCACATGGAATAAGTAGCCAGTAAATACCACATCAAATGGGCAGTAGCATTAGTTGCTCTTCATGGTAGAACAGTATTTTCATACTCCTCAGATATAAGGCAACTAGGGCAGAGAACTATCTCTGTTAACAGCATATGGCTACTTGAAATAAACCATGAAGGCAGAAAATCCAGCTCTGGAAAACTAATGATGAACAGAGACAAGGGAATGGAAGGACTTTGGTGAGTAAACCTTGCTACCTGCTTGCTTTGGTGTGCCTGCTCAGTAATCTCTGCTCATCTGCTTTACTCTGGAAGTACCAAGGTTGCAGACACTGAGTTTCAGGAGGTAAATTCCTGAGGCATTCACTGCTCTTCTCTTGAACACTTCACTTGTTTAGAAGTGTCCCAGTTTTGTAAATGCTAATTTACTTAAATGTTTAACCAAATCAGCAATCTCTCATGGTGATCATCTCCCCGTATCTCAGGCTGGTAGAAAGGCTTAGAGCATCCCTTACAGATCTGTCCTGGAGCAGGACACTCAGAGATGTTATAACATCCTTTCATCCAACACATCAGTAGTTACAGGTTTGAGAGATTTAAGTCCTTCTTCTGCCTAAAGGGAACATAGAATCAGAACTCCAAATCTGAGGCAAAGAGCTTAAGCACCTGGTATTGCTCACAAAAGCACTGTGGAGTAGCTCCCCTTCTGTAGTTTACTGAAGCAGTTTCACTTTTATTTAAGTAGTGATAAATTCTTAGGTTAAAAGAGAATGAGCGTGATCATTTTGCTTAATGGTAAATCTCCCCTTGGGACAAAGAAGGGAAAAAACCTTTTCATTCTTTGTTTCACTGAGCACCTAAGGGAGAAAATATAAATTAAGGAAGTGTTGGGGGAAGCTGGAGGGAGTTCTGTGTAGTCACTGGGTTCATATAATGTTTTTTAGACTCTATCTTCAAAATTCCAACTTCAACATGAGGTGCACACCACTTCCAAAGCTGCTTTCAGCATTTCATGGAACAAAATCCCTTTGGGCAAATTGAGGGAGGAGATGTGGGTTAAGATCAACAGAAGCAGGGCAAGGGAACTAATCTTCAGAGTCTGCCATGTGATTGTGAATAGTTTATTCATTGAATTTTTGAATGAAAGAAATCACTGTGACTGCTCCAGCTGCTCTTTGTCAGGAGCCTGGATACAGAAAATAGTTTGAAGTGCTCATGTCTCCCTTGTGTTTTCTCCAGGAAAACCTCTTTGGTAACACTGGAAGAGGAATTGCTAACTTTTGTGTCTTCCCTGGGTTAGATATCATTTAGACCTTCAGCTACTCACCCCTCAAAGCAAAATCTGTACACAGGGCACAAAGGATGCAGTGGCTTAAGTGCCTGGAGCCACTCCTGTTATTTCTGGGGCATCATGGACAAAATAGGAGCAAAAGAAGGAATTTGCAGCTTGTGATTTTGAGGGCTCTCATCCTGAAATCTTGTTGACTCAGGTACAGCATACATCATTCATCAAGCACAGAGCATGTTGCTGAGAATTTTATGTGTCTTATGTCCAGCAAAACACTGGAATGTGCAGGTAACTGGAAGGAAACACCTGGTCTGTTCAGCCCAACCCAGCCCTCTGAACACTAGGAAAGGTCAAATCAGTGTTGCTTTTAGATGAGTCTGCAGAAGGTTTCTGGCATGGATGCAGTTGCAGTTTGTGTGTAAATACACATGGCTGCACCTGCAGTACAGGGGTAACAGCACTTCTAGTCCTCGTGTGCCAAAGAAAGGGATCAGAGATGGTTTTGGGATGGTCAGCTCCTGCAGGAGGAAGGAATTGGTTGCTGGAAAATACAGCTGGATGAGGGCAGCAAGAACTTCTGGTTCATCATGTGTTGGGCACACCTAAGCCATCAAAATGGATCCCATGTAACTAACCTGGGTGATTCAACTGCAGGTAACAATTCTAAAGAGAAGAGAACTGACAAGATAAACAAGAGAAAGACATGTGTGGTCCAAGAGTCATTCTGGAGCAATTCCTACTGCTGCAGTGTAACCTGCTGCATTCCCCCACACCACAATGTCAGTGATAAATATGCTTTAAGCTGTCTCTCACTTGCTTCTGCTGTAGGCTCAAATCCACAAGATATGCAGGAGAGAAAATGACAAAACCAATTAACCAGACCTACTAAAAAGCATCCCACTTGAAAATAAAGTTTGATCTTTATAATGTTTAATCTAATAGCAGCTAGAAAATGAATCTACTTAAAATTCAAGAACTAAAGTTAGCTGTGTTCAAGTTTGTGTCGTTTCACTGAGGTTTCTAATTTTTTCAGTAACAAAGTTGCATGATTTTTTTTGTTTTGTCCTAGCAGGAAATGAGTTTCAGCTCTACCTTTGGGCACACAATTGATTTCTCACCATAGTGGCGTGCCTATCACCCTGTGCTAATTGGCACCCCAAGGAGTCAAATTAAAGAGGGAGGAGGTTTGTTCTGTCTTGCCTGGGAGCAGTGTCCCCAGAATCAGAGCAGCAGGATCAAGGCAGGCTGTGTACAATGCCTGTGCTGTAACCTGTTTTGAAGAGCTACAAGGTGGATCCTCAGGGATTCAGAATATTAATTTGCCCTGCCCTAAATTGACTGCAATCTGTTTCAAGGTATTATTGATCTGAATGTTAAAGTCATTAGCCTCAGCATTTAGCTGAGGATATGAAGATGTACAGTGAAGTCAACATCACCTGGTCAAAGATACATGTGAGACAGAAACCAGTTCTGGAGTTCCCATGAATTGATCCAAAAAAGAGAAATATCTCTGCACTGAGTCCTTGGTTCCCACACGTCACACTTGTTCTATATACAGTCATGTCTCCATGGTAAGCTACTTTGAAATTTTTTTTTTTTTTTTAACCAAGCCAGTAGCAAGCTAATGGGAAACCAGGAAGGTGAGAAGTTTTGAAGAGAAGCTGTTTTAAAGAGAAGCTAGAAAATCTTATATCTGAGAGGCCAACAGAAATAATTGGATATAGTTTATCTTCTATTCTGGGCTTTGAGCTGACAAATAGGCATATACAGTTGCTCATGGAAAAGTATTTTGAAGTAATAAATAGCAAATGTGTCCTGAGCACCTGCAGTTCTTGGATACTCTGGGCACAAGGACAGTATGGTGTGGGGCTCAGAAATTCCAATTAGCCCAAGAGAAGCTGAGCCCCAGCCCTATTCATTTGAAACCATGGGGTAGGATGGAAATGTTAGAATTAACAATTGAAAGATGGGAATAATCAGCTCTGTGAGCTGGGACTTGTCCAGAGCCTGTAATATTTGGAAATTCTCTTAAACCCTACAGCATGAGATTTAGCATCCTTTCTTAATATTTTGACAGGGTGAATTATTTTAATTAAAAGTTTTAATCATCAAGAAAAATAACTGTGGATGCTTTTGATATCTCTGTAGATGTTCTGTCCCATTTAAAATTCTGCCAATTTTGCCCTCATCCCCATCCTACAGCAATTAATTACAGTTTAATCACATGGGTGAATTAAAAATGACATTCCTTTGATCTGCCTTTCATTCTTCACCTCTTAATTTCTTTGAACAACTATCTGGACACATGAGAAAGGAGGAATCTTCTCCAGAGCATTCATTATCCTATATTATTTTACCACATCCAGTCCCAGCCATCTGCTTTCTTAAGTACAAAATTGCAGCCTTTCAGGGGTTAGGATTCAGAGTAGTCTGCAGTGTCCTTTGAAAAAATGGAGCACTTGCACAGAAAATCTTTTTCCCATGAACAGCAACTTCTGTTACATTCAGCCATGAGCTACTGCACGTATTTGCATGCTACTTTCCTTTGATTTTCATGATTCTCACAGCTCTGGGTCATTTGGTTGGAAGGGTTGCAGGTGCTGACTGACAGCAGCACTGAGGCGGGGCTGGTCTCTGATTTAGGTGTTGGCTCTCATTGCCTCATCTGCTCACTGCAGTTTGCTGTACCTTCTCCAGGAGCAGAAATGGGAGTGTCCTGGTTATAAATTTGTTTTTGTGTGTAGGGGTCTTCTCTGACACAGATCTCCACTCCATAGCAGTGCCCAAACCAAAATCAACCAAAACTCTTCAGCAGAGCAGAGGATTTGTTTCTTTCCTTCATAGCTCTGGTCCCACATGACTGATAAAATCCATGTAAAGCCCATGACACAGGAATTACTTTTAAAGCAAGTGTTTAATCCATCACTTCATTCATACACACACCTGGAAGTTCTCCAGGCCAGGCTGGATGGGGCTCTGAGCAGCCTGGTCTATGAAAGTGTCCCTGCCCCTGTCAGGGCATCTCAACAAGATGATCTTTGAGGGCCCTTCAAACCCAAACCATTTTGTGATTCTTAGTCTGTGATTCAAGCTCTGTTACATAGGTGAAGGTGAAACTATGAGGGTGTATTCCCAATAGAAAGATGCTGTTCTGGGTTGGAGGATTGAGCTGTCACCAGCTGATTTGGGACTGTGAGTGGAGTTACTGTGGCCCTGCAGCTGTGGCATACAGAGCACCAGTGAGTGATGTGCTCTCCTTTGGAAGCAGACATTGTGGGTCTGGGCTGTGCCTGCTGGAGGGTGAAAAACATGAGAAAGAGACTGTACAGCTGCTTCCCTAAAAAGGGAGTGCTCTTCCACACTCTTGCCAGGTGTCAGGTTGGCTGGAGAGCCATGCTTCAGCCCTCAATTACAGGGCTATGAAGAATAGGATGTGCAAATACACTGAGACAATTGGGAGTCTGAGACCTTGCTTAATGAAATTAGGCTGGAGATAACTGCCTATAAATATACTTGGAAGAAAAGAAAGGTAGCACCACAGAGGGAACAGAGGTAGTTAAGCCAAGTAATAATGCACATTAGTAAATAAATGTTATAAGTTAGGAGGATTTTTTTTTTTAACCAGTGAAAGTTCACACAGGTAACCCTCTCTGAAATGATCCAGAAGAGCACAGTAAGGAAGAAATTAAATCCTGCAGGGGGACAAAAATTGATAAATTTATCTTCTCTGTCCTTTTGTTTGTTAAAAAAAATAAAAAGCACAGAAGCAGATTGGTTTATGTGACTGAAACTTGAAAAGCTAGGACAGGGATAAAGAGGAGGAGACAAGAACACTTGACAATTGTTTCAGGAGTAAAAATAAAGAGTTAAAGGTTAAAAAAAAAAAAAAGAAAAGTTTGAAATGCATTTCTTTGGAAGTACGACCTGCCCTCACAGCGGGGAGCAGAAGGGAAAAGCTCAGCACCTGAAATTGGAAAATGCAGGAGAAATACAACAACTGGCAAGTCCTGACATGGGGTGTTTGCGTGGCTCTGTGCAGAGAGGGCAAGAGGAAAAGTCACATTGCCCGGGAGCAGAGCAGCTGATACCATCGGTGTTTGCACATCACCTCATTAACACCAGCAGCTTCTTGCCAGGTCTGGCTTCTTTCAGCCCTGTCACCACGGTGCTATTTTTATCCCTAAACAGAAGATTTCTGAATTAGAGAGAACTTCAGCTGGCAAAAAGTCCCTTTGATTTCTGGAAACACTCACAGCAGCTCTCCCAATTCAGGTGTAACAAGCAGCCCTGATGCTTGTTTTATTCCCCAAAACTACTGCATGTTGTTGAAAATGCAAAAAAAAAAAATATTACAAAAGACACCAAAAGCCCACTGTATAGTTGGTTTTGGGTTTTTTGTTTAGTTGGTTTTTTTTTTTGCTTTTCCAGAGGAATTAATCATTCAGCTCCAACTTTGGATCTTAGACTCTCAGTTTCTCAAATATCAGGTCTGACACATAAACAGAAAGCAGAATAGTTCTGTTCCACAAAAGAGAAAGAAGAAAAAGAAAACAACAAACACACCTGACTGCCGTTTTTCCAGATCTACCTCAGGCTGACAGTCACTGTGGTCTTTTATATGTTTTACCAGAATCTCATTACTGCAAAATGTAGTTACCTCAAAACAAAATTTTATTCAGCTGCTATCCCCGTCTGATTTCAGAAGAAACAAAACAAATCCAAGCTTCAAAATGATGCACATGAACGAAATGCTTTGACTGAGCCACCACCTGCAGCAGGACAAGCTCACCTAATGCTGCCAGAGATGCTGTGGGTGTAGATGAATATGCATGCACATGCTTGGGATCTTAGTCCTTCCCACCACTTAACATAATCTAGATTGTGGTGGAGCTTCTCCTATAAACGCTCTGCCTCCTAAGGCAGGTATTTTTATTTTTAAGAGACACCACCCAGAAGAGCAAGCTTGCTGAAACTGGTAAGTTATTTGAACTAGGAAAGGATGAAGATAGAGAAAAACAGATTTAGAAAGGAAAACGTTATTTTGCATTTGAATAGGATAAAGGGATAAAGTTAGGCTTGGAAATAGATGTTGTAGATCAATATTGTTCTCTGTGCAAGGAGACATCTCAAATCTCCAAGCTGTCAGTCAGTCTTGACGTTGGCTCATTATTGTGCTAAATTTTGGTTATTGTCTTCCTGTAATTGAAATGAGTTGAAGACTCCTCTTTGAGTGAAGTGTCAAGATCAGCTGTCAAAAGCTGACAAAAAGGTGAAATACCATATAATCTGTAACTTCATTAATGTATTGTCTTCCTCGTGATGATAGCATTGCGTTCTCACCATCCTATTGTTTCAGTTGTCTACTTGAGACAAAGGTAACAGTGTAAGACATTTACTGATAAATAAGGGTTGCATGAAGGTTCCAAAATATTATTTCTTTTGTACTGCATGTGGAAATTGGGATGTTAGTCTATGAGCTTTCCTTGAGGACCTTGGTATATTAGTATCCATAATGAGGCGTGATGTAATAAAGCCTTGTTGAAACAAATTATTCAAACAAAATGAAGAGAATAATCTGTTTGTTTATTTGCTGATTCCCTGCTTGACTTTCCAGCTCAGTGGCTTGTGTAAAGTTGCCCTGTAAGTTGTGGGTTTGTACACAGTTGTATTATGCTAATCATAGAAATGGAATTAGACTTTCTAATAGGAGACTGTTCAGATTTGTTTGGGTTTTTTTTTTTCCCCTCTTCCTGGGAAAATGATCAGTATGTCTGCTGCTTCTGGAGTAGCAGAAGTTATTCCAGAGAGTAGCTGGAAAAGGAGGATTGCTGTAGTGGTAGATTGTTGTAGTGAAGAGCTAAGGGAGGAACAATGGTGCAGCTTGTGGAAGTGTAGGTGGTTTGTCTTTGCTGTTCAGACTTTTTAAGGTGTTTTTGTATTGCTCATTTTGAATTTCCTGGAGTGATGCTGGGACAGCCATGGCAGAATCATTTCCAGAAGGAACAGCATTGTGGGCAGGTGCTCGGATGGTTGCACAGCCTGGTTGTGTCACCAGTGCTCACAGAGGAACAGGATGTGGCCAGGGGGATGAGTGAGATCCAAAACAGACCATTAAAAAAGTTTTTTATTGTGGAGGGCTGTCCCAAAGAGAAGGATGACCAACACTGCTCCCAGGGAAAGCATCTGCTCACCTTCCCTTGCAGCAGAATGACTAAACTTGAAATCCTGTTTGTCTCACCTGAAGTTCTGGCCTCTGTGGAGCTTTTGCATTCCCTTTATCTGGCTTGGCTGGAGTTGGGAGGTTTGCTTATTCTGGGTGAGCTCTTTGCTGCTGTGAGCTCAAGTAACTTTTCCCACATTCCCTTCAATGTGCACAACTCTTGTTTGTAGGACTTGGCACACACCCTGCTAATCAAAGGCAGTGTCAGGGAGAACTTGCTGGAGTGTCTGTGGCGGTTTAAACACAGTGAAATGTGTGTGAAAGGAGACACTTCAAAGCATGTTTCAACTGATGGATGTTTTGAATGCCTACTGATGTTACACTCCATAGAAACTGCCAGAGATGAAGGGGCATGGTAAGAGCTACTGAAGGAAGGTTGTGGGTGCCTTCCTGGATGTTTGGGATATCCATTAGGGAGCTGGGATGCTCCAGCAGTTCTGATCTTGCCTTGCTCCTTTTAACTCTCCTTTGGAGATCAGCCCTTCCCTGATAAGGTATTCTTTAGCCCTGCCATCTCTCCTGCTGATATTTATTTACAGATTCATTAAGTACTATTTTCCATACTTAGTTTGATTGGGGACTGCTCAGCTCTGATAGAAGATTGTATTAAAGCTCATATAATCCCTGCCTGGCTTATTTGTTTGCAGGATAATTCTCCAGTCATGTTAACTTAATAAGACATCTTTTAATATTCTGCTCCCCCTGTGTTTCTGTGATCCTAGTGGAAGGCTCTGCTGGGAAACTCAGCCAGCCTGTAGGAAAAGAGACTGCCTCAAGCCCCAAATTCTTGCACTGCTTTCAGAGCCTCTGCCATTTCCCTGTAGCACTGAAAGCAGCAGAATGGACCCTGGCATTGGAAAGGTCCAGGTGCTTCCTAGAGATGGAATCTAAATTAAACACTTGGATAATTTTTTTTTATTGCTTTTTTGTTGATTTTTTTTTAAATTCAGGATATGCTCTAGATAAGATTTATGGGATGAAATCCTGGCATCTGAAAACTATATATTGACTCTGGTAGTGGCATATACCACTGTTTCTTAGGCCCCTCACTTGGGTGTTGATTGTTCTGCTGTTGATTGTTCTGTTATTCATGCAGAGCTGGATATGACCCAAGACCTGTAGGAGCCCTGGTCTCCTCTGGAGTAACAGCTGGAGGCCAGCAGGGAAGGCTGGTGCATCTTCAGTGCTTCAGACATCTTCTGTAGACAGCTGTATCTGCCATGGGCCAGAGCCCCTCTGATGTAAAAGCACTCTCTCTTTTGCCAGAGAAGAATCTTGTATTAAAGCAAATTCTATCTAAAGTTGATAGCTCATAATTTAGGTTGCATGCACTGTGAAGAACAGTGCTCTGCTGTCCACTGCTGTGGGGACTGACAACCAACACAGCTCTTCTGGAAAAACAAAAATGTATTAAGATGTGAGGTTTTAATACTCTGACCAGAGTAAAATCTGTTGTGTTCCAGTACTAAAAGGGTCTTCCAAAAAGGAAGGAGAATGATTTTTACACTGGCAGATAGTGATAGGACAAGGGAGGCTGGTTTAAAACTAGAAGAGGACAGGTTTGGGTTAGGTGTTAGGAGAAAGTTCTTTACTGTGAGGATAACAAGGCTCTGGCACAGGTTGTGCAGAGAAGCTGTGGATGCCCCATCCCTGGAAGTGTTCAGGGCCAGGTTGGATGGGACCCTGAGCAGCCTGATCTGCTGAGTGTCATCCCTGCCTCTGGCAGGGCTTTGGAACCAGATGATCTTTAAGGTTCCTTCCAACCCAAACCATTCTATGATGATTCTATGTTATTCAACATTTCTGTGCATGCCTTTTTAATTTAAAATAGCAGCCATGTAATCAGAAGACTGTGTAAAATTCCTTTCTTATCTGAAATTTCAGAAAAGAAAAAAACCACAACCCAAACACATGGCAAATAATATGAATGAGGTAGGGGAAGCAGCTGAAACCCTGTGGGGTTGGTTTGTTGGAAGGCTTTCCCAGGCACTATACTTTTAGATGCATTCTTGCATAAGCATCTTGTAATGCAAGGTTGGGCTGTGTTGTCATGGAGACTTTCAGGTTACCTCATCATTTTGCTAGGAAAGACAAATTTCAGAGTTGCTGTCATTGTACTAATTTTGTCACGAGACCTGACTTCCCACTGGTTTTATGCCTGCAGTCCTCATCTTTGTTTACAGTAAATCTTGTTTATGCTATTGCAGGCATAAGAGTGGTTGCATGTTCTTTTATGAATCTGTCTTCATGTGAATTCACAATGCTCAGCACAAAAAATTAGTATGAAAAGGGATTTATGGCCAGGCTGAGAAAAGCCTGCAGAAAGACTTCAGTCTGAGGAGGGGAGAAATTTGCATCTGCCATCCATCATCAAAAACCTGGTGGACTCTTTGCTCTGTCAGGTGGCACTGACTGCCCAGAGCCTGGGGAGGAATCATCCAGACACTGGATATGTGATGTCTAAGCTCATTCCTGCATAGCATCATTATTTCTCTCTGTGGTGATTCCAGGTTCAGCACTGTGACCAAAGGATCTCCAGCTGACCACTGGAAGTGATGAATTTGAATGCATTCTGTTACAAAGTGGTTTGTGGTTTGTGTTGGGCTTTTTCTGCTCTCTGCCTACCTCTTCTTCAGATGGGGTTTGCCCTGCAGTTAAGTGGCAAAATGAATTTTTCTCCTGGTGTGTGCAGGGTTGGCCTCAGGCAGCTGCCCACCTTAAAGGGTTTAGGAGAAAATCAGCATCTGACTGCCACAAGCAGCTTCCAGCCATGAGTTTTGCTCTGACTTGCCTCTCCAGTTTTCAACTCCCCTCACCTCAAGGTTGCTGTAACATCCACCCCAACCCTCATTTTTTGGAATTCATCAATCCTTCCTCATTTTATCCCTGTCTTTACCTGCTCCACCTTCGTACCCCCTCAAACCTTCAGGATTCTCTCTCTTCTCTCTCTCTTTTGCCTGTCATCTTCCTTCTGCAGAAAACCACAGAGGTTATCAGATGCTGCTGGTATTAGACAGTTATGAAGAATTTTCAGGGATGTCAGTCTCTATCTGTGCCCTTCCCCAGGAAGTATGTGTAGGTGGAGGTGACAAATAACATGAAGCCCTCACAAAGCTATTTCAGACAGACAATGTGGGAAGAAAATGGACCTCTGGTTGTCTGGGTTGCTGTGTCCTGTCTGGTGTCCCTCAGATTTATTTCACCTTTGTAGGATATAATGATTACGTGAGACCTATTCAGGCTGATGTCCTGAAAGGACTGTTTGTCCCTATGACTGCTTTTTTTTTCTTTTTTTTCTTTTTTTTTTTTTTTTTTTTTTGTTGTTGTTGTTTCTTTGTTTCTTTTTTTTTCTTGTCCTCTGCTAGAGGCAAATCAAAGGATGTTTCTGGACTGTTGTAAATGGTCAAATGATCAGTGCACATCCTCATTTCACTTTTCCAAGTCAATTCATCTCAGGGCTGGTATATAACACCCCTGCACTCCTGTTTCATGGAGCAAGGGGTTACACTTTTTTATTTACTTAATAAAAAATAACTTTGCTTTCCCATTCTGAATGATGCTTTTTCCATGTTAAAAGATTGAGGGGGAACCAAAAAATCCCGACTGACTGTAGAGAGATAAAAGGTTCTCCAATGGTCAAAGACTCTTCCCTTCCATTTTGCCATCTAGTCTTATCTTTCAAGCATTTCCCCAGATTTTTAATCCTCCTTTGCATTTTTCCAGCACCCCAAAACCACCATGATGTAAGAGGGAGACTGGGTTCTTTGTGGGTTGGTTGTGATTGCTGAGGTTGGAACAGCACCCAAATCTTCACTGTCCAGGGCTAAGGAAATAAAGGCAAATTTTGCCTGCTAAAAAGATGATAAATTTTGTGAGTCTCCCTGTGGTTCCTTCTTAGCTTCATCTCATGGTGCTGGATGCATTGGCAGCACTGAGGAAACACCCTCAACATAAGGATCTAGGAAGATCCTGCCACCCTTGAATCTCGACTGGAGAATCTCCTAGGAATTGACAAATTGCTGTTAAGGCTGCTGGGATCTGCTGCTGGTATTCCCACACACAGTTTCCCACAAGTCTGAAATGGCACCACGTTCCTAGAGGGGGTCACCTCCGTGGGAAGGAGAGTCAGGTCTAAACTGTCACACTGATTGCTTCTGTGGGTCACCTTGGCTTCTCCCAGCTTGAGTCAGCAGATACCTGTCAATTTACATTCCCTGGGAATAGATCCCAGAGAATGCCATGTTCTGCTGAGCAGCCTCATCCCATTCATCTTTACATCAGTGTTCAGCATCAGAGAAACACAGTGAGGTGGGGAGGGAAGTATTTGAGATCTGTCCTGACTTGCAAGTGTGTTGTGCTCTGAGAGCTCCTACAGAGGAGGATCCCCACATTTCTTCTCAAGGGTAACCAAAGAGCAACCCAAGTACTATGTGTTCTCTCAGTAGTAGGATGCAAAAGCTTTTATTATGCCTTTTTTTTTTTTTTTTTTTTAGTGATATATGTGGAGATTTTCCAGCAGAAAGTGTTTCAGCTGCTGCTTTGCTGTCACATGTCTAAGCTGGTCCCAAAACCAAAGAAACAGGTATACAGCAACAACAGAAACCATAACAACTGGTAATGGTCTCACTGCAAGATCCTAGGCAGGTTATTTGAAGCCCTTTTGACATGATACTGCTGAAAAAAGTATTCTGATTTTAAATGCTTTGAGTTTCAAATGTGTTGCCTGTTCTTTGTCCTACTAAAATGCTTCTAGGTCTCAGGAAAGCTAGGCTGGGCTAAGTGCTTGATGGTTATTTTAAGCAATCTTCTGCATTTAGCAACCTGCCATAAATCTTAGAGATGCCAGCATACACAGTTGTAAAATATGGACACCATGAAGCAGACTGCAGCTTTTAAGAAGTGACAGTAAAGATAGCTCATGTCAGTAAAGATGGCTCTTTACCTGCCCCTTTGTTGGTCTTCTTCAAATGCAGCACACTAACCAGATTATTCCACTAATGCAAGGTGTACTTCTGGAGTAGGCAGAGATATTTCATAACCCCTAACACTGTTCCTCTGCAAGCAGAGATAAACTCCCCCCTTCAAATGTATAAATCCTGCAGTAATCTGTTTCTTTAAGAGATCTTTAAATCTCTTGTATATAGCTATTGACTAGAATGTCCCAATTGCTTTTGCCTGCAAAGAGCTTGGACAGAATGGATTAAATGATTTTGTTAATTGCCCACCCTGCTTGGCTCAGATGGATGCATATGTACCAGCTATATTTATTTGGCAGGTGTTCCTTTCCTCTCTCTCTCCTTTGGACTTGTTGTTCCCTGTTCTGTTACTCAATCAAGGCTTTATAGGAAAAAAAGGAATAAATAAAAGAAATTAGTATGATGCTTGAGCACTCTGTACTAGCACAGCAGTGTGGAAGGTACACAAGGAGCCCTGCACATCTGACCTCTCCTTCAGAGGCTAATGTACTCAGTGCTAGATAGGAAAGCTGAGGTGGAGGAATTAGGGCCACAATGATTAAAGGATTATTTCACACTCAGAAGTATCTAAATGCAGAATTTAGGTAACATTTAGGTCATCAATACCTATGCAAAACTCATTAATCTGATGTATGCTGTGCTTCAGAGCATGTCTACATGCAAGAGAAGTTCTGTTGCCACATTTTTAAAGATGGGGTGTCATAGTAGGTGACAGAGAAGTGGCTCAGCTCATATGAGCAAAGAAGTCTGGCTTGGGCTGGGATTCAGAGCTGTCTCTTGAGCAGTGAGCAGGAAACTGCTACCAAGCAGATTGCCAGCTCTACTTCATGTCATGGAATATGGCAAAGCTAAAGATACCAGCCAGAGATGCTTAGAAACCCACTGTGAGCAGACACAAGTCTTGTGGCTCTTTTTCTTTTAAGCCAGCTCTGCAAACCAGTGAATTACCAGAAATCTCGAGCAGAAAAAAAAAAGGAGAGGTTCAGCAAGATTTGAGGGGTTAACTTCAGACACAAAGATTATGATGAATGGGATGTGTGGATGAGTTCTGATTTTAATAGCCAGTGGTCTGAGACTTGACTATAGAGCATGAGTAAGATCACAGTGTTGACTTCTGTCCTTTCCTTCTTTGTGTATTCCAGGGATGAGCATATATCTGTATTTTACTGTGACAGGTGCTGTGCTGCCATAGATTATGGCAGCCCAAGGAAAGTCTTAGAATTGCATGTAAAATACCAGCTTCCAGCTCCACAGCCAGCTCTGCCAGCTCGTGTGGGCGAGGGTTTGACCTTCTGTTTTGAGCTGCCATTCTGGGTACCAGAACAGAGCACTTGGGCACTGGGATCATCCACAGCCTCTTCTGAGATGGAGAATAATCTTATACCCTTCTGTCCTTCAGTGAACGAAGCCAAAGGCCAGACACTCTGGCTTCTGTCACCTGAAATCCTGGGAAGATTGCCATAACACACTCTGTTTCATCTTCCTTTCTAGCAGTCAGCTTTGCTGCTGCCTGACATAGCACACAAGACACTTCAAAGTCAGACAGCTCTCAGGCAGTCACTGGAGAAGTGGCAATGACATTTCTGTGGTCCCACTGATGCCCCTAACCTAATGATCAGGTTTTTGTGTGTCTGTGTAAGTCATTTTAAATACCTGATGCTATTATGAAACACCTACCTGCCAACCTCAATGGGACATCATAAGGCTTAATTAAATGCTTGCAGTGTATTCTGCCATGCTGAGAAGCAAGGTACTGCAGAAGGCAAAATATTATTACAATTAAAAAAGTCTATCACAATCTGGAAAATGGGTAAAAAAAACCCCAAACCCAGAGTCTAGTATAATCATTTTCTGTTGCACTCTGCAAGCATGAACTGAAAGAGATTCTCCCCAAAGGCAGGTCCTTCATTGACTAAAGAAGCTGTCTCACACAAAGCAAGTAAGTTGTGAGTGTTAGGCAGACACAGAGCCAGAAATTTGGAATAATTATGCTTTTCTTCTTATTTTTTGCTTTTTTTTTCTTTATTTTTGTGGGGTTTTTGGGGTTTTTTTTGGTTCAAATGCATACCTTGCCATGCTTAAGATCTCAGTGATCCACTTAATCTCTCTCTCTAGCCAGGGCAGATAAATGAGTTCTTTTGCCACAATATCCCTTGTCACGGACATATTTTATGAAAAATCCTTTTGCCAGGATCTTTTCTCCTGAGAAGCTGAGAAGCTTCAGCTTCTCCATGTTTTTCTGCTTTGGAATGTGATTTGGAGAATTGTTTACCCAGCATGTGAATTGTTTTTACTTGATGACCAATGACAGCCACCTG
The DNA here is from genome assembly GCF_051311805.1 of Agelaius phoeniceus. Lineage (NCBI taxonomy): Eukaryota > Metazoa > Chordata > Aves > Passeriformes > Icteridae > Agelaius > Agelaius phoeniceus. The sequence goes on along the minus strand of NC_135265.1, from coordinate 149,519,802 downwards.
TGTTGAGGCTGTGAGCAGTCACAAGATTTTATTATCATTCCATTCCTTTTCTTTCAAGCCTTCTGATGAAATCCTTTCTTCTATTCTTTTAGTATAGTTTTGATATATCATTTTCTTTTAATATAATATATATCATAAAATAATAAATGAGCCTTCTGAAACATGGAGTCAAGACTGTCATCTCTTCCCATGTCAAGGTTGCCTGCAAATTCAACATTTGGTGACTCTGAGTGAGGGACACTGCCACAATACCCCTGGCTGATTTGGCTCTTTCTTTAGAGCAATATGAGTTTTCATATAGTTGTAACTGGAAAATTTTAGGTTTTCAGTTGTATTTGTGTATCAATGCTGTACATATCTATATACAGTCTGTGTCTGGAAACATGGATTCAGTCAGCCAACATGCTGTAGAAAGATTTTGTATAATGTATCTGAAGTGCCCCAGTATGTCAAAGTATCTTCAAAAAAGGTGAAATCTGACTCATGCTGAGACCCTGAATTTATCTTTATCTCAGCCACTGAGTCTGAAAATGGCTTGCATAGAACTTGTCACCCAGGGCATGAGTGGACATCAGTATGCTGCTCAGATAGCGCTGGGGTTTTTTCTGTAGATGGATATCTTCAGTTCTTGTACATCATATCAGCAAAATGCTCAGCTTGCTAAGGATGAGACCCATGGATTCTGCTTGTTCATTCACTCTCCATGCTGTGACTTGTTTTGCATTTGATATCCTTCTCTGGGTAAAGCAACTGGCACTTATGTGTCACTAAGTGGTAGCCATAAAGAAAATCAGCTGTGCTTGTCCCTGCTGTCACCAGAGGGGAGCAATCCTGAAGGCAAAAGAAGATAGTGTGAATCATAAGAGGAAAATAAAATTCCCATCTCCTTCTGCACAGTCTCCAGGCATCATTTGTACTCCAGCACAATCACAGCCAGTGGGAAAACTCTAGATATTATTACCACTCTTGTTTTTATTAGCAACAATCTGGAGTTAGAGCTGTAAGGTGGTGTTGTCTGTCACAGTGCTATCTGAGAACAGATTACAGACATCATGATGGGACACTGGGGCAGATAAAGTGAGGATCATTTGAGACATATCTCATGTTCTCTTGCTGGGACAGGAAAGCTTGTTTTGATCTTTAATATCTTTCAGTTTCAGAAGCCAACAGGTTCATGTTGCTCAGAAAGCATTAAATGAAACTTTTTCCTGTCCAAGGGGGAGCTGTGTAGTGTAAATGTTTTTGAAAGTTACTATGGAGCAGATGGCAGTGGAGAAGGAGAAAATGGTGCTGAAGCACTGGAGTTATAAGCAGCAGTGGGAAGAGATAATGGCTAAAATGGTGGGGTCAGTTAGGGGGAAATAGACTTGGACTTGTTGGTAGAGTCAGAAAAACATCAGGATCTGATGTGTGATCAGTGATGTTGAGCTCCTGTTTGTCCAGCACAACCTTTCTGAAGGAAACTTGATTTTAATGGGGAGGCTTCCTGATGTTTACTGAAAACTGAGCTTATTAAATTAGTTCTGATTGGATTTTATTAGAACTTCAAAGCAAAACATCTGCCACTGTTGGCCCTACCAGTGCTGAAGAGTTTTATAGGACAATAAAGCTACAAAAGCAATTAATATATGCACTAATGCAGAAGCTGTAAATATTTTCAGTCCAGTCAAAGTATCTTAAATAGCACTTACAGCATTGCTCTTGGTGTTACTCCAAGAAGACAATCATAATTCATGTGAATAGGAGTTAAAAGCATCCATGCTTCTAGAAGCATTTGGAATTGTGATGATTTGTTCTTCTACCTTGGCCTTCATTTTCTGCTTTTTTCACTAATATGTGTAGTCTAAAGCAGACACCCCAGGTAGGCTGGGGTGTCTTGATAGCTCAGCTCCCTCCTTCCTGCTGCTTCTCATGCCTTCATTTCTCCAGGGGGGAGAGGGTCTGGGGCTGGCAATGATTTGCAGTGGGAGCTGTGCCCTGTCCTCACTCAGCCCCCACCTCCAACACCCGGCCCAAACCAGGTGAGCTGCAGGTACCTGCAGTTCTGTGCTTGCTGCTCCTCTGCCCTCATCTCCACTGACTGCCAGGATCACCTGCTCCTTTTGGAGGTGAGAAGAAAACAAAGTGTGGGGAGAGTTGGTGTTCTGGGCAGAGGATGTAGATCAGGAGATGAACCTGCTCAGACAGAGATGGTGCGAGGAATTGGAATGGGTGGACCTCAAAGTGGTGGGGATAATGGACTGTCAGGGAGGTTTGCTCTAAAAAAACTGGGAACCACTTGACTAAGAGTTTCTTTTTCCCACCTGAGATGTAGAAATATTCCAGTGGTGTGCACCATGAGTTTTTACCAAGTACAGATACATCTTTTTGTGAGAAATGTGTAAATAGACTTATTTTTCTTCTGGTCTGAGTGTTTTTAGAAAGCAATCTTTTTTTGACAGATGTAATAAACCAAAATTTTAAGCCCTTTGAGTCCTTCACTTCAAACATTTATTTCTAAACCTCTTTCCTCTTTATCTTTGTGTTCAATTCAGTCTGTTCACACACTAACTGAAGTATATTTTGTAAAGTGATGGATCTTATAAAACTGCATTCCACGGTGTGTTGTGCATCCTGAATTTGGAACTGAACTGAAACTTAAACCATTTCAAGAAAAACATGAGAGTTGTTCTTGAGAGTTCAATTAGTAACAAAGATCAGCTAGCAAAGATGAAGGTAGACACATTGAAAAGGGACAGAAATCAATGAATGCAGAGATACCTGTGTTTGGGGAGGGGAATTTCTTTTAGAAGAAACTATATCAAGTACTGTAATTTCAGAGTTGTCAATCTAAAGTGTTAAAAATTATCAGAGCCAAATTATCCTGGGTTCTTTTTCTATCTATTCTTTTAGGGATTACATTTGAAAGATTTTTCTCTAACTGTAAATATTAAACATGCTATATGTGAACAGAATTTTTACTTCAGAGCTCTGTTTCTACAGTGGGATATTTTAGGAAAAATGACAAATATTGTCAGCATCTAAAAGAATATAGCTAATGTGTGATGGTAGTACTGCAGTTTGTTTGAATTTCAAGAAAACAATTGCTAACTAAAGCTAAACTATATGTTTCATCAGTGTCAGCTGTTAATGATGCAGAGGAATAGAGTGTATGGATGTACAGCCACGTGCCCTGGAGAGCAGCTGTGTCACAGTAATGACCAACACACGTGCTGTGCCTGTGGTGAACTCTACCTGCATTTAAATGGCAATAATTGCTACAGATTTATCATGGCAGAAAAGCAAGTCAAAAGCTGAAAGCTTGGTTGGACTTGTGACTATGTGAACAAGTATGTGAATGAGGAAGACAGGCTTCTGCACAAAGTTTGTCATTGTGATAAAGGCATCAGTTCAGAAGGTAATAAAAATTAAAATTAGAAAAAAAAAGCCATGTAAACAACAGTGCTTTTTTGATAGCTACACCTTCATGTGGGTTTGATATGGCTGTCTAATCTGTTCCAGACATCCTTTTATATTAAATGTCTCAGTAATGGAAGGTCATTTCCACATTTCCATTACTGCTATGGAGATCTAGTACATAATGAATATGAAGTAAAATCAAACCAATTATTAATGACCATGTTAATGAAAAAAATAGCTAGAAAGATAGAGATTGCATTTTTCAATTTATTTTGTGTATTTAAATTCCAGTGTGCCATGTGGAGCATCCTTCAGAGTCCTCTAGAAAAAAAAGAATTAGAAAAAAAATTCTTGAGAGACTTGAATATGACTTGGGAGATTTATTCTCAGTCATTCTTAACTCAAACCCAGTTTCATTTCTTGAGTGGGGAAGAGATTTTATTGTCTTATATCTGTGAGGAAGAAGAGTATGGACATATCAGAAAGAACCCCAAGAAGCTGGTATCCTTGTCTTTGTTAAAAAGTTTTATTGGGAAGAAGTCATTATTAGAACCACAGCATTCCCCTAAACAATAATATTTTGCAAAGCTCAAAGACTAAGGAAAATGCTGACTTAATAGCTTTTTCAGAGCTAATCTGTCTCAGGAAGTTGTCTGGAACGTCTTTTCCCCATGGAGTTTCTTCAGAACAGTTTTTTTTGAGTTAGTTAACATATGTCTGCTCAGGATTGAACTTGGAGAGGCATCAAAAGGTCACTTGGAACAGGAAGAGCATCCATGGAGGAGGTTGGGAGAGATGTGCTGGCTGTCCATGCTGGCTTTCACCTTGAAATAACTTTCCTGTACAGCCCAAGATCTGATTATGGCCAAAATTGGGTTGTCTGGGAGAAATTTGCTTTTACCATTGCAGGCAGAAGGAGGTTGCAGTTTTCCATGTCTTTTCATAGAATCATAGAATGGTTTGGGTTGGAAGGGACCTTAAAGGTCCCCTGCCATGGACAGGGGCACCTTCCACCAGACCAGGCTGCTCAAAGTTGGTTGTCCTGTCCAACTTGGCCTTGGACACTTCCAGGGAGCGTTCACGACTTCTCTGGACAACAACCTGCAATCTTCTGATTCATTGCATTATGTGCTAAAGGTATCAAGAACCACATTAGTTTCTGTATTTATCAGAACTAAAAATGGTTTTCTGCCTTTTTGGGGCCTATTTGAAGTCATTCAGCGCTAGGTGTATCCTTAATAAAATAGCAGTGTGTTTAACCTCACCCTCAGACTAATAGCTTGCATGTGATATACTCCTTCACTCTGAAGAAGCCTCTTTGCAGGGGGAAATATTTTGAAATAACTCATATTTCTTGCACAATTTTTTCATTGTGTTATTCTGGCAGCAGTTCTTTTACTACTGTATCTCAAAGATCATGAGAAAGTTAGTTCTGGCTGTATCATGCTCAGTGCCTTGCCACAGGCAATAAACCTGTGATAGCCTGAAATTCATAAATCTGTCAGGCACCAGCATAACATATCCAAGTATCATGGGAGTTCTGAGTCTGTGTGTGGGATAAAGAGCAGACCTGGCATAGGATTGTATCATTATACATTTGTGTTGCAAGAACTCACACTAATAATCTACAAGTATCTTAGCACAAGGCTGTGTGAAAAGCAAAAACAGTTCTTGAAACTTTATTAAAGAAAAAATAAAAAAATCCCCTCTTTTCACAAACTTACAGAATATATTAGTCACCTTGATGTAGAGCCTACTAATCTTTTACATTGTGATTGTAAAATCACCTCCTTCCTTGAACCAAAGCTAAAATCCTTCTCACAAGTGAGAAAGCATAAGCTTTAACAATATGAGAAAAATTCATTTTGTATTGCCATCTGCTTCTGGGATGTGAAGAGGGAGGGGGTTGGTGCTGTATGGACTCTGCCTTTGTGGTTTAGTTAATCCTGCTGTGATAAAGTCCCACATCTGAAGTAGTGATTGTCAGCAGTTCCTCTGCAATAATGCACATTGAAAAGCAGGTGAACAAAAGAAACACAAAGCCAGAAGGAAAATGAAAATGCAGAAATTTCAGTTGTAATATTGCATATCAGGTTCATGAGAAAATTAAACCTTCTCTGTTCTCATGCCCACTGCTGATTTTCTACCTTTTGGAGACTTTCATAGGAAACATAGTCCAGTACTGTGTGGAAAAATAGGAATTTGCCTCATATATGTGTCATGGGCTTCTGTTCTGACCCCTGGCTTGTGACTCAGGCCCTCTTGCTGAGGAAAATAGTTAATTACCTTTAACCAGAATGAGATTTCAACAGCAGATTTGTGTCACAGGCTTCTTTATCCAGCAAATAACAAGCCTGTATATCCATGTTTAACCAGGATGCCATGAGATGCAACTGCCCAGCTGCTGCCAGGGGAGAGATACAGCACAAGTTCCTTTTATGTGCACTTAAACACATCTTTGTGCATTATATATCTGCATCTCTCTCTCTCACACACACATATCTACACATTTCTATGCCCATTAAAAAGTGTATTTTCCTCTTCTATGAAATCTGATTTCTGAGACTGTAATCCTTTGTTCTGACTGTTGTGAGAGATGCTTGGCACTGAGATTTGAACAGTCAGAAGCTTCATTCTTCTTGAGGAAAGCAGATGGCATTTTGGTCAAAGACAGGGCAAGATCTTGTGACAATAAAGGTGAATTTTTATGTCATTACTTGAAGGTGCTGATCTTTAGTCTTCCTGAAAGCTGCCACACAAGCTGAGAAGAAAAGATCACAAACATTTCTTTTAGAAAGCTCTTTGTATGAAATGCCACACTTGGCTGGCCCAGATGCAATCTTAAACAGGGTCAGTACCATATCTTTTAGAAAATATTTGACCTAGTTCAATGACAGTTTAAAGAATTCAGAGGTAGGAACACATTAAAGAAAAAGGGTTTTCCCTGCTGCACTGAGAGAAAGGGTCTAACGTCATGGAGTAGCTAAGAATAGATGATTGCATTGTTCCTGCTGGTCTTATCTTGGAAACCACATATGCCTGCAGTGGGAGATCTGTGACCTTTGCTAAACTTTGTAATTCTCTCTTAAATGTTGCCTGAGACTAGCTACTACTCTGTAATATTTGTTAATATTGCATGCAATTCCCATCCAAAAAACTAAGTCTGTGTCAATGAAAAAGACATTTTTTAACAGATGACAGCCTCCTTGTGTTAACTCTTGTAAAGGTTAAGAATGCAGTCTTTGATAATCCAAGGACACTAAACTTTGAAAGTAAATGTGGATGTTTGGATGAGTGTTGACTCTGAACTGTCTGCCAGGTTTGTGTGCCCAGCACTGAAGATGTGCTTGCCAACAAATCTAAGCTGGGAGATGGTACCTGCAGCAGGAGGTACTTTTGCCAAAACTGGAAAACATCTGAGCTTTTTGGGAATGCTGAGCCTCCTCTGGGAAGAGGGAGAGCTGGGAAGTATCCCAAAGGGCTGCTTGTCCTCATGGATTTGAGCCTCATGGTAGAAAGCCTTCAGTGCCTTGTGGTTTCCAGTGGTCATGGTGAGTGTGGGATAAAGCCTGAAGTGTCTCTAACTGGAGCTCAGGCACAGCTGGGCACTCTGTGCCTGGAAAAGGAGATTCCATATGACTGGCCCATTTAAATTATATAGTGTGGTTCCTGGGTAACAGGAAACATGAAATGAAATGAAAATGAAATAGCAGTACATATTGTTAAATTGACACTAGAGTTGACTTGGTAGAATTCACAGCTGAGGGCTGTGATTTAAACATCTTACTGTGTTCTCTCTGCTGAAGAGACTGTTTCTATTTAAACCAAAAAAGAAAAACAAATCCAAACAAACAAACAAAAAAACCAAACCTGAACGGTATTATTTGTTTCTTTCACTGGAAGCACCTTTCTTAATTTATTTTAACCAATTGGTGCCAATTATTATCCCTCTATAAGGATTGTGAAAAGCAATAAATATCTGCCATGCAGACAGCCAACTCAGCCATGGCTGCTGATTTATTTTAAACAAGTGCTTTGATTTTTTCCTTCAAGATTTACTCTGTAGTAGGAGGTGACACTGTTGTCTTGTGCCATTAATGTTCTTCTCTTCCAGTGACACAGCCTGTTAATTAGAGAAAGGAGATAAATCCAGAGCCAGGTGGAAATCAATAGATCTTGATTTCAAAAGATTATTTTCTTTGTTTCAGGCTTAAGCACCTTTATTTCAGTACAAAAATAAAAAGAAGTGTCTTTATTATAATTTTTTAAAGCCTAGTTTAAATACTGCTAATGTTACAGTAGTGTTTAAGCCATCTGACCTCTCAATGCCTCTCAGTCATGTTATTTTTTAGATTCTTTTTCTGACTAGAAATTTCTGCATGTTGCTTTACTTTCTTTCAGTTTTCATCACAGTGATTATTTTTATAAAGCTGCCTGATTTTTTTCCCCTTTTTCCTCAGGTTTTTGAGCGGTGCAGCAACAAATAATTTGATTTGACTCCAGCAGAAAACATTAAATTCTTCTGCAAAGTGCTTGAGGGTGTCTAGCTGTGTCAGAACCAAGGAATGTTATTTACTGCTCAGTGATCCTTTAGGCCAAGAGAAGATCTGTGCCTTTAAAGCTGTACCTGAGCATTGGAGCTGTGATGGGAGGAGGAAATACAGCAGCAGTGATCCAGAAATCATTGCTGCCCTGACTCATTCCTCCCTTTAGTTTCCCTCAGAGCCAGAATTAGCTGACCTCTTGGTCAGAGCACAGAAAAGGGTGATTGCAGGTGGGAGAAGGCACAGAGAGAAGGATTCTTGCCCTGCTGTGAAAACTTGGTTGTGTGGGTGATTTTCTTGGTGGACGGTGGCACATTTGACTCTGACAAGTTGAGTGGGCACTGAAGGAGTGCACAGCAATTCTTTGCTGGCTCATGTACTCAGCAGACACCTGTTTAAGGAGCTGGCAGGCTGAGCATTAATATGCTCACCACAGTGCTGCTGTTGGCCAGGCACTCATCAATCAGGCGGGGAGGACTCGACTCCTCTGCTCCCTGGAACAGCCTGGCCCCTGCTGCTGCCATCTTCTGATTGCCTGGTTTTTTAATTAGGGTCTCATACCTTTTTGGTGTCAATACTTCTTCCCTCTTGAATGCTAGCACTGCTAACTAATTAGCTACTACTTTTCTGTCTTTGTTTTCACCTTTCTGGTTGTTCATAGTTTTAATTCTTGGGTGTTCTCACCACGAGGATGGACGTACTCACTACCACCTCACAACACTTTTGTTAGGAGAACAGAAAAAGGGTTATACAGCTGTTCTCCACCAGGCTGGGTCTTGGTTCACAAATAGCTAAGTCCTTCAGCCAAGGGCAATCAGAGCCATCAGGAAAAAAAAGGAAAATTGGACACTTGTGGAAGTTTGCAGGCAGTCCTGAATGTGGGAAGAGACGAGACTCTGACTCCATGTTTCAGAAGGCAGATTTATTATTTTATTATATATATATTATATTAAAACAATACTAAAATAATAGAAGAAAGGATTTCATCAGAAGGCTAGCAAGGAATGATAATTACAATCTTGTGACTGACCGAGAGTCCAAGACAGCTAGATTGTGATTGGCCATTAATTAAAAACAACCAACATGGACCAATCAAAGATGCACCTGTTGCATTCCACAGCAGCAGATAATTATTGTTTTTCTTTTCCTCTAAGGCTTCTTAGCTTCTCAGGAGAAAAAATCCTAGCAAAAGGATTTTTCAGAAAATATCATGGCTACAGACACTTATAAATTAAAATGGGTAAGTTTCTAAAAAATCTTCTACTAGCCCTCCAGGCTGCAGCAGATTTTGGATAACTGAAAGAGAGTAGGTTTAGAGAGAGTGGAGAGTGGAGAGGCACTCAAACAGGTTGCTCAGAAAAACTGCAGATTCCCCATCCCTGGAAGTGTTCAAGGCCAAGGTGGATGTGGCTCTGAGCAACTTGGATTAGTAGAAAGTGTCCCTACCCATGGCAGAGTTTGGAACTGCATGCTCTTTAAAGTCCCTTTTAACCCAAGCCATACTAAGATTCAATGATTCTATAATTCTATGATTCTTTACATTACAGTATTTAAGAATAAGTTATGGACAGATTTATAACCTGCTACTGTTGGAGGTGGAGAAGACAATATCTGGTCAGTGAACTCTAATTTACTTTAACCTTTTGTGTGTGTACACTCTTTATGGCCCATTCTTGCCAGGATCAATTTGCTGATTTTCTAATAGACTGTTTTCTGTATACCCTGTTATCCATTTGGGCTGTTTCTGTTCACTCAGAACACTTTGAAATTGGATCTTACAGACTTGAGGACTGATTGCCAGTTGAAAAGGTAATGTTCAACTTGCTCCTTTCTCCTATACCATCTGTCTTCTTGACAACAATCTAAAATGCTCTTTACACTTGGAGTAAATACTATGGATCTGATAGCTGTGTGCATAAATCCCTGCTGCTTCGCTGACTTGGATTTATGCTTGGAGTTACTGTATCGATTGCCTACGATGACATCTGATTTGTTCTTTGAGATTATACTGTAAAAAACAAACAGAATTTGTGTCCAGCTGAAGGGTGATCTCTGAATTCCTTGCCTCCCTCCTCTTCCTCTGTGTTTTTGGTTCAACATGTACTAGGTGGGAATGGGCTCACACTGTAATGTGTTAAGCAATCATGCAGATATGATGCCTGGCAAAACAGCAGGTCCAATTGCACCCTTATCTTCTTTTTCTTTTTTTTTTTTGTTTATCTTCATTCTGATCCCTGGACCCTGATGTGAACAGCAACTTAGAGCCTGATTCTTGGCTGTTCCCATGGCTATTTTAGTCTGGAAAGCTACCCCCAGTGTAGCATGAATCAAAGAGGAACAGGGTCCACACTATCATAAAATGGTTTGGATTGGAAGGGACTTCAAAAATTGTGTAATTCCAACCCCCTGCCATGGGCAGGGACAATTATTTCCATACCCATGGTATGGAGATTGGAATTAGGGTTGCTACAGCACTGTCAGAGTGAGACTCTTGGCTTGCAGAGAGCAGCCTGTATCAGCTCCAAAGCAGGAACTCCAATGCCAAGGAACACCATTTTCACAGTGGGAAACAGATGTTTCAATACCTGTAATCCTATTTCTGTATGTCAGAACTGGATACCAAATTTTGTGGCTTTAAACGAGTCTGGTGAGTTGGCAAAAGCTTTAGAGCTAACATGCTGAGCTAAAATTCAAACTTTTTCATTGCTGCCCTGAGTCAACAAGTCTTAACAGGAGTGGAGGACCCAGAGATATAAAATGGGAAGTGGAATTTCTACATAGCAGACTAGAGATCTGATTATTTAAAATACATTGAGACTGCACTGTTTTTTTCCAAAGGACTGAGGAGGATGCACTTAAACATTGAAATTCTTGCTGATTTTCCTGTTTCTGCCCTGGTCTGACACCACCCACATCTGAGGCTGTGTCAGGAGCTCCCTGCAGGAAAGCAGGAGCCTCTCTGCAGAGAGAGACCTCCTGTGAAACAAATCAAGGTGAGGTAATTCACCTTTTGGCTAATTCAGGGACTGTCTCACAGGTTCTGCTCGGGTGCAAAGAGGCAGCTGGACCTTAGGTGTGTCAAGGTAATTTGACCTTCCATTAATGAAATCTCTATATACTCCTGGAGGCAGAATGCAGGCATGAACCAGGGCTTGGTGGAGCTGCCCTGAGACTGTTGAACAGAGTTTATGATCTCTGTGTTAGGCTTTGTGAAATTGAGATATTTTTGTTTGTTGAGAACAGGACACAAGATAGCCAGAGACTTGACAAATGCAGATTAAACCAGACTTTTCTAACAGGAAAGATACATTCTGAAAGGGGTGAAAAAGGCTATTGCTATGTGGTGCACCCTGCAAAAGCATTCACAGATGGGATATTTTGATGAAGCAGCTGTCCTGTCCAAATGTAGCTGAAGCAGTTGGTTAGTTCCCACTGAGACCAGAGACACACTTGGCAGGATTCTAACAAAATGTTAATGTATTGTGAATGTATCTGCCAGCCAGCCACTTGAACTGTCACCATTCTCTGCTACAGCCTGCAGCACAGCAAGGGCAGGGCCACGGGCACTGAATTTCAAGGCATTTGTCAGAGCTGTCATCTTGGTGCTGTCTCAAAGCGGAATGCAGCCAGCAGCCAAGTTTTGTTCAAAGGGAACATCCAACTGCATCAGTGTCAGCCCCTTTGCAGCATTGCAGGCTGGCTGTGCCTGTCCCTGGGTCACTCCTTGTCTGAGGAGAAGGTTTGCTCACAGGGGAGCAGGGAAACCTGATGATTCCTATTTATTGATCTGGTTTTTCTAAGTTTTAAGCGACTTGTAAATGAGAAGTTGTACTTTCTGAGCAGCAGTGATTCGGAGGAGAGAAGAAGCACCGTGTTAGACAGACTTCACTTGTGCTGTATGGCTATTAAAAGACTGGATCACAGCAGGAACTTGGGCATGGTGAATGGATGCATCTTGGAGGGGTGGAGGGGAGTGTGCATCCCTAAAATAGGCACAGCATTTGATGCAGCTCTTCATGACACCCAAATTAGAATCGTGGTGGGTGTGTGCCTGACAGGTTGTCCCTGCTGAAGATGTTACTGTACCACTGTCATCCACAGAGATTGAAAATAGGTAGAAAACCTGGAAGATAATTGTAATTTTAAGAGGTGGCTGGAATGGCTTAAAACCTAGGAGAAGATCACTCAGGTCAGGTGGTGCTGTGTGCTGCAGGCATCCAGATTTCCTGGCACTTCCAAAGGGTGATTCCTCTGTTGAAATTTTGCACAAGTCCATGTAGATGTGTCCATTGTGAGCCCTAATCCATCCTCTATCCTGCTGTGTTCTACAAGGAATTTCAGCATTTAGTGTTGGTATGAACAGTCCCTCTGTTCCCAGGAATGAGGCTAACCTTGGTGCATAAATCCATGCTCATTTTATCTGAGCTCTCTCAAGCAGCATTGCTGCATGGCAGCACAGCACTTTTTTCCAAGAATGATTGTAATAATGATGCTGGCTGCTGCTCACACAGGTAAAGAAAGCATGTTTTGTTGCTATTATTGTGGATATTGCTTCCAAGGTAGGATGTCTAGGGTAAAGTAAATGGGGGCACAAGAGCAGAGGTTTTGCAAAGATTGAGCAGTTGAATTTTGATAGAATAATTGCTTACCTTTTCTAAAAATGAGACTTATACATATGTATTAGGATTGAAGAATCCATTTGTTGGAAGTATAATCAGGAAACTGAAATTACTGCAATACTAAGGCTAACATATCTTCAGCAGTTACTAGTGCCAATATAACTAACCTCTTCTTTAATTAATGTTTGAATATAATTGAACAACAGCACAGTGTAAACTTAATGGTGAATTTATCATTGAGGAAACTTTCATTTCCTTGAAGGACAAGAGCAGAGATAGAAAGAATAAAAAATAGATAAATCCTCTGAGATTATGTGAGTGTATTAATCTGTATATTACTTACCCTACCTCCTTTTCTGAAACAACAGCACCAGAAGGCTGTTTTCATTTCTGTCCCTAAACACAGTGAGCATCATTAAACAGTTCGACAGTTCAAATAAAGAAGGTAGCTTTATCTTAATCATTCTTCACACAAAATCTTCACAAAAAAATCCTTGCAGCATAATTTGAATTGCCAGTACAATATGGAGTGAAAACCAATAGGCACAAAACATGAAAAGTTAGGTCATTCAGCTTCTGAGATAGAAGCAGTAGTATAGGAGAAATAAAAGCCTGTGTTTTCAATTTTAAAAAAAGCCTAGCAAATTCCTTTTTGTGAGTTTGTTGCTAATCCAGAGGAGACCCTTCTCTGAAGTTCAAAATACTGTGAGTTTCAGGGTGTCTATTTAGAAACATAAACATATATTTATTTTTAAATAAAACATGGATTTTCTTTGACACAAAGTTGTCAAGCATGCTGTATATTTGGAATTGATTTTCAATTGAATCAGGTTCAGTTTACAATATAACAATGTTTATCAAGTGTGTGTTTCCATAAAATGTCTTGTGTTTTTAATGAAGAAGATAGATAGGTATACACTCCCAGAAAGCTCCCTGTGGTGAAACAGAATGGGATGTCATGAGAATAATTCAGGATGGAACAGAAAAGAAAGAAAAGCAGGCTCAGATCTATGGGAGCAAAAGTTTGGGGAAGAAGATAAAGAGGTGATGTAGGCAAAAGGAAGACCATAAAAGTCATTATAGAGTTTGGATGACAAATACTAAGCTTTGGGCAGGAGAGAGGATTCTTACCTAAATGATTATTCCAAAAACTAATGAGCTGAGATTTAAAGCTCAGAAAGAAGCAAAGCCTGCAGTAACTGCAGTGATGGAGAACACCTGGATAAATGCTTAAGGTGGAAGGTCCATGTTGCCAGATACTGCAAAATAATCAGAATTTCTGATTGCCTCAGACAATCATATGTCTGAGACACTTGGAAAGCAACAGAGAGGATATTCCACCATGGTTGTGGAAGAAAAAGGATAACTAATAGACATTATTAGGGAAGAAAAGGCCATTAATGTATGAATGTAATTTTCATGTACAGAAATACCTTTGATCCTAACCAATAACTATTTTACCCAGTTCCTGTCTGAGCTGCAGCACACATCTTAGATGGAGATGTCAAGTGATGATGAAAGAAGGTTGGAAAAAATAGTTGGAAGACACATTTTAAATTTTTTTTATGCAATCTTGTTGGAAATTTCTACTGAAACTTGTAATTGATTTCCCTGATCTTGCCACACAAGGCTGTAAATTAATCTGCCAGACATGAATGAAAAATGCACTTCTTGTTAGATTTGGCTCCTGGATAGTCCCATGGAGATGTGACAGCAAAACTGGGCAAAGACCAGTTCACTTTCTGGGAACTGGCAGGTTTGGAAGACAGAAACAAATGCTGAGTGGTTGCTTGTCATCAAAGGAAAGCCCAGACATATTAAAGGGGTGAAAGGAGGGCGGATCCTGGAGGGTCATGACCAGAAGAAGACACAGGAGTTACAACACAAACCAAGTGAATGACGGCCCAGTGCAGTAGCTGAAGGAATTGTCCCAACAGGGCAAATGAGACCCATTCACCAGCACATGGATCCATCAAGGTGATTGTCAATGGCAACAGAACAAGCCAGACTGCAAGGGCGCTGCTGCTTTGCTAAATGAAACCGTTTAGGCATCGATCTCCAGCCCAGAGGTCAAATGCCAAGGGGCTGCTCCTCCTCTCCTCCCCTCAGCTCACACTGCCTTCAGGGAATGATCCCTGGCTTGTCCTAAACCTGCCTGAAAAGCTGCTAATTGGCATTCTACAGACACCACAGCAAGCTTGTGCTAACAATTAAAAGCCAAGAATTACAGTTAAGCTTTAAGTCCCTGTTTTTATGTACTAACACATCTCACCCAATGGCACCGGACATGGAGGTTAAAAATGTTAATTAAATTAAAAATGCGAAACGGGCCGTGCCATCAAAGTTTGAATGTGGGAAGAAGGGCTCATATATTCAAAAATGGGGGTTGAAGAGCATGTTCCTGCTGTACCTGGGAGACAGGCATGAATACAACAGGCATTGAATAAGCAGAAGAGAATTAGGCTGAAAGCGAGCAAGTCAGAAACCCTGGAGTGATGGGTCAAGAGGGCAAGGCAAAGAGATAGAGATCAAGGGCAGGGGAGACAGCTCTGAGTCAGCAGCACTGGAAGGAAATCAAGTGAATTTCTCTCTTATGGCCTGGGGTCCATTTATATCATTTCTCTGCGGTGCTAGCAGCAGCAATATTTGCTGTAGCAGATGTGGATTTAATTAGTGTGCAGCTTATTTCTGTCTCTGGGTCACTATGAAACCTCAAATGGAGGGCAAGGGTGTGGATGGGGAATTGCTGGCAAATTCAGGTGGGGTAAGGGAAAACTGTGGGGTCAGTCCTGGAAGTCCTGGGGTGAAGGAAGCAGCAATTGGTGCCTCTCACCCTCATCCCTCTGCCGAGGTCAAGAGTAGGAGTGAGACATGGTTGTTTATTTCTGAAATTGGAGCTCTGGACACCGTGGCCAGCACAGTCTTGAGGGACTCTTTCAGCAGCTCATTAACCTCCAGACTGTCATGTTTGCATGGCTGTGTAGGTCACTACAGAATTTATTTTCCCCTCAATTTTCCTGAACCCACAGAAGTCCACTTCCTCAGGAGGTGTTTCCCTAGAGAGTGCTCTGTGATAGCACAGAGATCTCACAGAAATGGATTGAAGGGATGGTGTCAGCAGGGAAGGTCTGCTTTTTTTTCTGCACATCTCCCCCTTGCCTCTTGCAGACATTTTGACAAAACTGCCACAATTAGCACCTAAAAATATGATTTTAAAAAGTACTGAAAAGTTAAGACCATGGGGGAAAATACTAAAATTTGTCAAATTTTATGGGAGTAAAAGGCAAATTTTTAGAATGATATGAAAATTCTTATTTTGATAGATAGATCTATGTTTGTTGAATGGGGATTGCAACAATTTTAATGGAAAAATTCACTCTGTAGGAAAGGTTGGAGTGCACAGTGAGGTTGGAATAAGCATTTCTATTTGAATGCCATTCCTGCAGAGTCAGTGTCTGATCTCCATTGCAAAGGAACTCTGAGGGCAATTCCATTTCAGAAAGGCTGAAGCAGAGGTAGCTGGGCTTTCTCAAAAGGGGGCAAACCTTTCAAACATGTTTTTGGCTGATGCAAGATTGATGGAGTGTGGTCAGTTCATGTGTCACAGAATAGAAAATGACAGCAGCACTGCAGAATTGCTAAACTGTAAACAGGTGACTGAGAATAAACTGGTCAAGCAGTACCAATAGCTGGAAGCGTTGGTAAAGAGGGGACAATTCAGGATGAAGGTTTAAGTGAGTCTATAAAGGCAGCACCAGTGAAGATTCCTCTGGTTCCTCTGCTTGTTACTGTCTGCATTCTTGACATCATTTTGCAGCTCATATTCCCTGCTGAGCCCACTTCTGCTTCAAAACCCTTCCATGATGACACCAGACTTTGGCCTGGACCCATGGATGCGCCTGTTGCCCACATCGGGGTGGGTTCATAATCTGATGGGACAGAAGGGAAGCTTTGCAATGCCCATTTCCAAGCTCCCATGTGAGGCTCCAGAGTGACTGATTACCTTCCATTGCCAGTAACTTCATAAGGCACATTCTGCTGTAGGTGCTTGGCATAGTAATTAGTTGGACTGAATTTGGCTTGGCTGATTTATAATAGGAGAAGACAATAAAGTATTTTGGCTCCAGCTATGGGGTCATTAGTTTTTTTAATTCCCAAGGCAATGCAGGGCTGTCTCTGATAACTGATTTCTTGCTCCCTCTTTCTTTCTCTTTAGAAATATCTCATTTTTTTAAGTGGCTGCCCCACTCTTGAAGCTCAGCCAGGTAGCAATAGAGAGATTATATTGAAGTGTTCATATTAAAAGAGAGTACTCAGAGCTAAAAGCACTGCCAAGGGCTTGTTCAAACTCTACTTTAGGAGGTTGCTTTCTCATGGAGGATGGGTTGTCCCCCATTCAGAAATCAAACATGAAGCAGCATTTATGAAATCCAAAACTGTCTAGTGTCAGAACAGAGAAAGTCAGTCCTACTTCATAGCTAGAAATGAACTGTCTTCATTTGTAAAGCCTTTGATGACATGGTTTAATGCTGGTCTTGGCAGTTCTGGGTCAACAGTTGGACTCAATGATTTTAAAGATCTTTTCCAACCTAAATGATTATATGATTCAAAAAGTAATCTTCATAATGAGGTCCTTCATTTATATTATGGTTCTGCTATGGAAACTCCTCTCTAAGGTTGGAAAATATTTTATATAGCGAGAAATTAATTAGTATTACTTACCAAGATAGACAGCCTTCAGGCACAGAATTCCTTTTAAAGAAGTGACTAAACATAAATTTGTGTCAAAGAGTTTCCTGCTGAGCTGTGAGGATACAAGTGGGTAGATGGAATGGGACACTGGACTCAGCAAAAAGATGGGGCTTGTTTATGGCTCAGCAAGGACCCTTAGGGATATTTTCAGGGCATCACCCACACCCTGGGAAAGGGGTCCACGCTTTTTTATCAGTTGTAATAACACTAAAGTGGCCCCACAATGCACTGGCCAACCTGCTTGTGTTTGACAATGCAAGGGTGCTTTACCTCCTCACTGGCTAAAGTGCTGTAAGTCCTGGAGGATCAGATCAGGGAAGATGTCACAGAGCAAAAAGGGCTGTCTCCCTTTATTCCAAAAGGCCTTTTTACACAACCATTTGGCTTAAGAGAAAGTTCAAGTACACCTTCAGTGTTCAATGCTCTTTTGTGAATGGTTCATTCAGAGCTAGTGGTTTTCAGCAGGTGCATCAGCCCTGTTTTCACTCCATGTGTTGAAGTATCAACCATCCACTAGACCCTCATTGTCAAATTGTGCAAAACCAAAGGTTCTGGCCCTGGGTTTGAAGTGGATATCCAAGGGAGAAGAAAAAGGGGTGAGTGTCCTCATGAAGTTCAGGGTTCCCTAGGGTTTCTCTCCCACTGTTCTGCTACTTTCCCCTTCGGAGACTTCCTGAGTCACAATTTGTTGCTGTCCTCAGTGCATTACTCTTCAATGGACTTACCTCACTTTGACACCATGCAGACTTGTGCACTCAAAATTACTCATTCTTTCTCTGCAGTGCCCAGTGCCCCTCTTCAGTCCTAATTTAATACTATCCCACAAAAAAACAAAAAAAAAACAAACTAAAAACCAAACCAAGCCCTCGAAAAACTCCTCCTAGAAAGCTACAAACCAAAACTCCAAACCCCAAATCCACAATTCTTTGCACAAAGTAAAAGAACACTTTTCCTAACTGAAATCTATAAAAGCCTGGATTGTTGCAACCTAGGAGGGATTTTCATGGAAAAATAAATCTTTAGAGCTGTAGGTGTTTTAAGTCAACACCTTGGCAACTTCCAGGAGTTGTCTACCTAAGGGGTAGGAAATTATATATTGCAAAATGTCTGTTGATGCTGTTCCTACCCCCCCCAAACATTCTTTGTTTCTTGGAAGTGGAGGGCAAATGCTGGCCAGGCTGGTGGTGAGAAAGGAGAGGGATGTTCCCTTAGCTCTCCCCATTAGGTTGTTTTAGAAAATAGTAAAGAGTAAGAAGAAACAAATCTTTCCCATCACAGGGAGGGTCTGGAAGAGGCTCCAGCACCACTCAGCTGCAAGCCAAGAAAGCAAGGGTTGGTGAAGCTTTGTCTTTTCCATTCTCATTTAGTGTCCTACATGGCCAGAGATACCGAGGAAGATGGGATAAAATTTCTTCATTGATAAGGAACTGTGGCAGTAGCAAATTACTTTTTGTGGGATCAGGTGGAATTATACCTTTCTGTCAAGTTTTACCTGTTTGTCAGTTCCTTAGCAAAGTTTTAGGTAGGGCTGTGCTAATTTCCCACTTATATTTAACTGGGAATGTTCTAATTTTTCTGACACATATAAAGCTTTAGAAAAAACTCCCAACAAAATATTATGAGTGAGAAGGAGGTAGTGGTAACGTCTTATTGACTCCATGGCTTTTTTGACTGAAAAACTTGATTCATGTGGAAGAGATTTTTATCTTGGTGAGCCCTCAAGAAAAGTATCAAATAATCAAATGGGCTGAAACAAAATCAGCATCTCCAAAATCCTTCTCCATTTTATTTCAAAGAGTTTTGATTATTATAGCATTGTCAAGAAATTTTAAATAGTTGTTTAACTTTTACTCTCTTGAGAGATCTTCTATGGCTTCTCACCATCTTTCCAAACTCAAGCCTCTGGAATTTGGGATACTGTGGTACTGTTTCAAAACAAAAGCATCAACAAGCTGGTTTTGCTCATTAGCATGGAGATGTCTTCCACCTGCCTTGAACCTCTTCCAGCCTTACCTTCTCTTCCATACAATGTTGTTAGCTCGTGTGTCTCTGGAGTTGTTTTTTGTACATTTGAAATCGATCAAACTTCCTGAGTGTTTGTTGTCACATCACAGGATGACATGAAATACTCAAGAGACCAGCAAAGGCAGAATGGAACCCTCACATCCCATTTGGTCACTGTTCCTTACTGAGCTGCCTGGTCCCCCAGGGTGGAGCTCCACCAGTGTGGACCAGTGACTGTTCCTTTGTGGATTCTGAAATTGTAAGAGACCAACTGTATCAGCTAAATGTTCACAAGTCCATGGAGCCTGATGGGATTCATCCCGGAGTTTTGAGAGAGTTAGCAAATGTTCTGGCAGGAGCCATCTCTTTCATCTACAGAGAATCTTGGGAGTTTGAAGAGTCCCTGTTGACTGGACACTTGCCAGTACTATTCCAATCTAAAAAAAGGCATGAGGAAAGACCTAGGGAATTACAGATGGGCTTTTCTAACCTCAGTTCCTGTAAAAAATTATGGAGAAGATGATAATGAGTACAGCTGAAAGGCATTTAAATACAGTCATCAGGCACAGTCAACATGAATTCATAAAAGGAAACTTCTTTTAAATTAATTTGATGTATTTCTATGTTAGAATCACCCTCCAAATGGTTGAAGGGAAGGTGGCGTTTTTGGATTTTAGTGAGGTTTTCAACACTGTGACTCACAGCATCCTTGAGGATGAGCTGTCCATCTCTGGGATGGGGGGTCCATGGTGAATTGGCTGAAGGGCAGAGCTCAGAGGGCTGCAGTGAATGTGGCTACATCTGGCTGGTGACTGGACACCAGAGGTGCTTCTCTGTGATCAAGCCTGGGTCCAGTCCTGTTCAATATATCTGCCAATGATCTGGATGCAGGAGTTGGATGTGCCATTAGCAAGTTTGTCTCCTCTCCCCACTTACACATAAAGGAAGAAAGTTCAGGATAGTTAAGTACCTAAGGTTGGTGGTACTTCAGGAATCTACAGGAAGCTGATGAATGATAGTTGCTCTCTTCTGACCTCAGAGGTGTCCACTATATTGAATAAACCAATGCTTCAACTGTTCCAACACCTGATTGTCCAATCACACAGGAAATTTGAATTTGAATTACTCTTTTTCCTATCTGCTTGGCTTAATTGAATTGCTAACGATGACATAACTGTTTGCAAAAAGTATCTGGTGGAGATGCTGCTTGATTCTTTATAGTTTTCAAACTAGTGATGCATGAACCATAGCTCTGTATACAGTACACTCTCAGGAAAGGCTCTGGAAGATTTTGTCAGCCTTTACAGTGAGTCAAAGTTATTGAGGGTGAATTCAATGAGAACTGAGGAGACCAGCACATATCTGAAGGTTGTGTTACAGCTGTGGGGCTGGGTTTCTTGGAGATCTGTTTCTTGATAATTTTTAAGAGCACTACACCTTCAGTAAGCCAAAGAGTTTGGAATGTGCCTTTAACTCTGTGAAAGAGCAGTGAAGACTCTGTGCAAAAAAAAAAAAAAAAAAAAAAAAAAACCAAAAAAAAACCAAAACCAAAAAACTGTAGTCTTTGAAAAAAAATGAATATGGCTTCTTGCCTTTTCTGACAAAGGCATCAAGGCAACCTTCTATTTCTGACATCTGTATTTACTGAAGAGTAGTATGAAGCTGTAGTTCTTGAATTGAGAGTTATATGTATTTTTCTTTTTCCTGTATTTTCATTTTCCTTGGTTTTCTAGAAGATATCAAATACTCTCTGAGTTTGCTAAGCCCATCATGCAGGGCTTAGCCCAGGAACTAATTTGCCTATCAGTCACTCAGCCAGCTCTATATTTGTGTTTTCAATGGAGACTTGATTGCATAGACTCAGTGTGGGGTAGATGGTGTCTGGCTCTCAGTGATATACTTGGAAGGATTCTGCATGTGAAAGTATATTCAGTGGGTGATGAAGTGAAAATGCATGATTTAATTCCATTTTGATTCAATGTTTGAGTAAAATGGTAGGAAGTGTTGACTGCAGATCAACATGAGCTTTGCAATCCTGGAAAATTCCATGGGGAGAGCATCCATTTGTTTGTCCTACTCTGCTTCATTGGACATAGAAAGACTTTATTACAACAGTAACTGTGGTTTTATGTTAAAAACCCCCCACAGCTTGTTTTCCTTCTCTAGCAATCAATGCTCAAAATTATTTTAGAGGAGAAAGTGTGGGATTAGAATTCTGCATCCAGGGTTTATTGCCTAACCAGAAACAACAGACCTTGTTAACTTTTCCCAATGTGATGGAAACCTGATCTCCTGTTGAATGCCTACTAAAGTTTAGAGTGAACTTTCAGTGTGCCTGAAAATGGAGGGTTTGGATATACTTGGTACTAAAACAAGATAGTGTGTTATACTATCCTGTGATATACAGTTATACTACTGCACATTTCTTTGCTTTTAACATCATTCTGGCTGGAAATTTTTGGTTTAAATTTTTCTTTTTCCTTTCCCTCTTTTGTTTTTCAAATGACTAAAAGGGAATTCTCTAGAGAGCCAGCCTCACTTCTCATGACTCCTATTTATCAAGAAATTCAGGTGTTTTTTCATGTCCTGCGACATAGAAATTTACCTTGGAGAGAAAGACTTCAAGGTTAATTGGAAAAGTATAAAGTGTGACAATAGTCCATGTGACATGACTTGTTAGAGTAAAGACTCTCATGGCAAAGTGGATTACCCTTGTGTTTCTGTTGCTTAGGAAGGAAAAAAATTGGGAAGATGCGAAGCCTCTGATCCATGAACAATGGGGCTGTAAAGGTTCATCACGTATTTAACCCAACCCTTTCCAAAGGGCAGATGGCAGAATTTTACACCATATTTGTTTTAGAGTCCATTTTCCTGCAATTGTCCAAGTCTTACTGTCAGGATTCAGGTGTTGTTAAGTCTTATTATTTTTCTTCTAAACCATGCAATGTTTGTGAAGTGCTTGATGGAAAAGGAGGTGTTTGAAGGAAAATAATAAGGTAGCCCACTGCATGTTTCTGGAAGTTTCCCTGAAGGTAGGAACTCAATGGCAAGATAAGAAAACAAAATTTGAAAAGTTTAGTAATTCTCACTTGCTCTGAATGAGGGGGGAACTGCACAAAGTGAGGTGAAAGATTAGTGTTCAAACTGGTTTTAGCAAAGGAGGATAGGTAAGGAGTTACTGAGACACAAAATAAGACCATGGCAGGTCAGGAAAGTGGCTTTTGAAATCTCTTTCCTAGCAGGCAATGAACCTGGCAGGATTACACTCCCAGGATCAGGGAAAAGGCTGCTCCTAGTCAGAGATTGATAAGGGGAGACAGGGGATGAGCTTGAGGTGTGTGCAGACACAGCAAAATTCCTGCGCAATTAACCTGCCAACATACAGACTAAATGTAAGGAAACAAATACTTGCATTTGATTTTAAGACTTTGCAAGATTAAACCTTGTGTCACAGGCAGAGAAATTATTAAATCCATGGCGATGAGAAAGCAAAGGAGATCAAACTTTTAGGGGGAGTTTGCCCATAATTCAGCAGAAGCTTTAAGGCTTTTGACATGTATTGTCACACTCTTAATTTAATTTAAAGCAGTACATACAGAAAAACTGTTTCTAAATGTATTTTATGATTTTCAGTTTTTACAAAAATGTTTTTGGAGGAGATTCTGGAAACAAACAAAAAAAATCATTAAATATTTTCAAACATGTGACTTGTAATTAAAAACAGGAAAAACCAAATAACCCCCCTAATTCCCATATAATCAAACACAGTCTTTTACAATAACTGTTCTTTCCTACCAGTTTAAATCAACAGTAATTTGATTTGGGGAGAGCATGCAAAAGGAAAAGAAAAATGTTGGCTTTCACAAAACATTGTGTGGAAGTCATGGAATTCAGGGCACTAGGTTCAGGGCAAGGATCTTCTAATCAGTCAATAGAAGTGCTCTACATGTCAGGAAAATAAAAATACCTTGATACTTCAATTTCTTTCAAAGAAATTGCAACCAGACTATAACAAGACATGTTATAGTAGAAAAAACTAAAATGGATGGTGGTGGGGTTGCAAAGAATTCCTTGTAAAAATCTCATTTAGAGACAGAAAGCCAAGATGACCTTCCCAAATAACATCCCTCTGACAGCTGAAATACCTATGTGAAAGATCCATCATGATTCTTTGAATGTATTTTCAAGCAAGACACTCTTGTGGCATTAAGTCCCTTAAAAAGAAGCTCAGGGTTGAGGATGCAACTCAAAAAGTGTTGAATAGCTTTTTTATTGTACCCCATGTGCATTGGCTGGCAGAACTCTCCCAGATGGATTGTGTTCAAAGCTGCCACAGGCGCATTTTGCAATTTAGCAGTGGCCTGAGCTGTACTGAACAGTTTCCTCTGCAGTTGGCAGTGTTAAATGCTTTGCCATTACTCTGAAAAAGGAGCTTTTGTCTCTGAGATGATCAGGACAATCGCATTTTTGTAATGGGAATATGTTTACAATCACTTTGTTTGCCTTATCTCTGGCTGCTGTTGTGTTGAACTGATAGTGGTGTTAGCACTGACTTGGGGAGAATGCAGAAGGATCTGGGACAAAGGCAGTCAGTTCTCTGGGCAGAGTGAGTTAGCTCAGGAAAGATAAGCCCAGGCAAAGATCCTGGTCCTGGCTCTGCTGGAAGACCTGATTATGCCTGGTATTTGAAAATCAGTCCTCTGGGTTGCAAACCTTTTCAGGAAAGCATTTACAACCTCTGGGTTGCAAACCTTTTCAGGAAAGCATTTACAGGCTTCCATGAGGGTGAACTCTGTTATAGATGGATAATGAGATGACTGGCTCTGGCAGTTAAGGGATAACTATTGTGTGAATATTAATAAACGCTTTAGTGATGTATAGTTATGTTATTGTAGTTTAGATGTCTTCTGTTCTCCCCATAGTTCCCTTTTCCCCCCTGTATTGTTGCCATCAGACAGCTGGGGTTGTCTAGGACAGGTACAAACAAGGCATGCACAGGTGTCCCTGGCATGGGGCAGATGGGAATGGAAAAGCTTGGTGCTTGGGGGTGAGGCATGGCAACACCTGACCTCCAATCAAGGTACAGGAAAGCAGTTTCCACCGATAAATGGCAAAGAAGAGGTGACTGACAGACTTTGGGAGGGGCCAGGGCTGGCTGATGCAACCCCCAGGGGTATAAAAGACTGAGCATCCATCTTGAAGAGGAACTGGCCATGTGGTATGCCTGAGAGTGGTTCCCAGCACTGTGACTTTTTCCTTATGTAGTCCTTTTGTTATATTTTTGTAAAGTTTAATAAACCTTTTTAAATTTTCAAAGGGAGCATTGTTTCTCACACCTCCATGAGTTAGGAGTCAGCTGCTGGACAGCTTTTGATAACAGGTGAATTTCAGCAGTTTCTCCTTTCCCTATGTTATAAATGATCAAACTGGGAGCCAAATTTATAAGAAAATTTAGCAATGTTTTATTAGATTGTCAGCAAAACAGAATTTTGATCAGAAAAAAAACCCAAAAAAACCCACCACAGCCTCGGGCAGCATCGAACCTGGGATCAGGCACTGGGTGAACCTGGATCTGACCTCCAAAATGTCAGAGTCTCCCCCTCAGTTCACACCGACTGCTTCTGGCAGTGAGCTTATGTACAGTTCATTGTGCCTGGGGCAGAAATGACTGAGAATGTTCCTTTGTGTCCCTTCACATGCAGAACTGGGGCCATACAGGTGCAGGGGTAGGCAAAAGTCCAGTTCCAGGTGTCCAGATGATGTCAGAGCACTGTGGAGAAGTCGGTGTTCACATGCAAAGGGTGGCACTGGTAGTAGATGCAATCTCCGATGTGCACATCACTCTTGAGTGACAACGTTCCAGGGAAGTCAGTGATCATGGCCCAGGAAGGTTCCATTCATACATTAACAGACTTGACATTATCTTAACATTGTCCGGGAACTAATTGAATAAAAATAAGACTCTGCTCCCAGCCAGGGTGGTCAAAGACATAGCTTGGATTTTACAATATATTATAGATAAATAGCATGAATTATCTCTACCATATACTACATCCTACCTCCTTTTCCTTTGCTATTCCATAAAGATTTGCTCTGGGAAGACTGGCCAGTCTACTTGTTACGGATTTGCAGATGTATCAATATTGGTGTGTTTGGGAGACTGCACCTGACACCGTGCTGCAGATGGTCTTTGCTTACCCAGCCCTCACTGACCTTTTGGTAAGCTTGGTTCTGTGCTCTCACAGCACGGCTCCAGAAATTGCAAGTGCTGTAAGAAAGATCAAAATCCTTGCAAGTCTTCACTCTTAAAATTATTTCAGAATCCTTATGAGAAGACTATGTGAAGCATAATTAGTGATAAATATTTTTGCAGACAGAGTTGGGAGAAAACAGCATGGGGAAAATGTTGTGGCAGTGTTTGCATTCTGTTACTGTGAAAATTAATTTTTAAATGGGAATTTTAAAATTAGGATGATATCCTCTACTGGTTTTATTTGAAACTTTTGAAACTTCTAATTAAAAAATATCTTACATTTTGTGTCTTTGGTATTTCCCTGATCTGCCTCTCTGCCACACAATTCTGAAACTCTAACACATAGGTTTGTATTGAATCAAACATTTGTACTTGTTCTTGTCTCTAGAAAATAATAGTAAAATATATATAGGAATTGAATATACTTACTGAAGTAAAGGTGCAAATGAATAACCCAGATAATCTGAGAAGTTAAAAACATTAAAATCATGGAAAGACTTGCGCTGTAAGGATTCTTAAAGATTAACTTGTTCCAACACCTCTGCAATGGACAGGGAACCTTCCACAGGATGGGTTGCTCAGAGCCTTTTCCAACCTGGTCTGGAGCATTTCCAGGGATGGGGCATCCACAACTCCTCATGGCAACTTTAGGAAAAGGAATTCTGATCTTTACTGATGGTGGAACTGCAAACATGAAGAATGATGCTTGCCACTTCAGGCTGTGGTGTGATAAAAGCAGAGAAGCAAACACTGGAGATGCTGGAGAAAAGAGGCAGTCAGACTTCTCTCCTCTTTATCATCCCATGGCTGGAAGGTGGCTCTTTCCTTGCCTGCCTTGGAATGTCCTGGTTCCCCTTTTCCATTGTCTCCTAAATCCTTTGCTCATACCTGTCCACAGGACATGGAAGATCTTTGCTTTAATTTCTGGGGTGTGTGATTCCCCAGGTTTCTTTCAGACAATACCTTGTGGCTTCCACTTTGGGTATCTCCTTGTGTTCACTTGTGGCATCTTTATTTTCACATCTGCTGATGTGAAATGTGTGGTCTGGA
Source organism: Agelaius phoeniceus (assembly GCF_051311805.1). Taxonomy (NCBI): domain Eukaryota; kingdom Metazoa; phylum Chordata; class Aves; order Passeriformes; family Icteridae; genus Agelaius; species Agelaius phoeniceus. The sequence continues at coordinate 149,493,181 of NC_135265.1, read as the reverse complement.
GGGTTCCTTAGGGAGTTTTCCATTCCCTCCTCCTCATCTCACATTTTATTGTTGTTTTCTCTGCCCATAAATTTGATACCCAAGGACATCCAGTTGTCTGTGTTAATTTACTGTCTCTCAGCCCTGGATATCCCAACATCACCAGAGACTATATTAGCAACTTTCAACAACAGGAACCTTAAGCTTGAGCTCTGAGAATCTGCATGAGTGTTTAATCAGGTTATCTAACAAATGGGTAAGAAAAACTTTTACATTTTAGCAAGATCCTACTGCTGACCAGTTTTGTTTTTCTGCAGTGCCTGAGGGCTTAGGAGTACTGTGGTACTGTGTAGCTTTCAGACTGGCTTGCAGGCCATACTTGTAATAGGGATGCATTTGCCATTTAATTGGACTGATGATTAAAAAAAAAAAAAAAAAAGGAGTCAGAAGAGATTAAATTTTCATTTTCTTTCATATGAAAATTAATTTCTCTTGGTACTTTTTGGTGATGAGAAGGGCATGTTTCTATCTAATTATGTAGCAGGACTTCCATAATTACAATTTAGCTCTTCTGGCTTACATCAAAAGTTATCCATCCCTCCCAAGGCTCTTAACTTTGCTTCTCATGGGCTTACAACCATGTTGGAGGGCTTGTCTTTTCCCACACAGATAAATTCTGCTGAGCATGGAGTAAAACTCATTGCTAGTGCCCTGCTGCAGAGATCTTTGGCACATCCCAGAAGTCCAGTTCATCCAGGAATCTTCCATCAGTTTGCCATTGAAATATAAAAAGTAATTAACAAAAAAATATTATGATTTCTTTATTTTGTTGTTGATGGGGATCTTTTGCTTTACTCTGGAGAAGATCATGTCTGTGTTAAATTCGATTTTTAACTTTGAGTAATTCCTCATTGTTTCTTTTCACTTCCACAAATGAATTCCCTAACATCTCTAAAAGGATCTCTGTTGCATCTACAGTATTGCTACTTTATACTTGAAAAGAAATTTTAAAAAAAATCAAATTTAGAACTATGCAGAGAGGAAATAAAACCAGAAATCAAGACTAATTTTGTGCTCTACTCCTGGCATTTGGCCTTTGCTTCCCACCTTTCTCTCAGTGCTGTGTAAAAGCACTGTCCAAAACACAAAACCTAAAAGGAAGAGATTAGAAAAGACAAGATGTGGGGAAAAATCCACTTCCTTTCTTCCCTTGGCTTCCATTATTCACATTCACCACTGATGAGTGGCAGATTCATGGTTTCTTTTGCAATAGCTCAGGGTTTCATAGAGAAGGGGCAAGTTATTTCAAAAGCCAGATAATATGATTATGGAAGCATAAAGAGTATCAGAGAGAATGTGCAGAAACAAGTAGAACTCAGAATGGTAGACTTTTTTTTTTTCAAGGAGGCTGAATTTTAAAGTGTCCTTTTATGTCCACTGTAGCTGGAGTCACAGTTGGTGTTAAGGACATTGGAAATCAGCTTTTATATGTATATAAATGTATAAAAAATATATTTTACTTTCTTAAAAAGCCTCTCAAAGAATCACTTGTTCCAGAGTGGGATGGTTATCATTATTTGGAGATAAAAATGAGACTACATTTACAGTTTTAATTGCTACAGAATAAGTTTCTTTGAGCTAAAAGCGCCAATTAGTTTTGGTTTGGCCATCTGCAGAGTTAAACAGCAAAGCAGAAAAATACATTGTGATATAAATGGAGTGTGCTAGAGACTTCTAAGAAAAAAAGTGCATTTTATTTGAGATACTACGTGTAGAACTGATGTCTTATCTCAAAAAGGATATTTTAGATCTCAGATGAGTGCAAAGAAGGGTTATGACTCTAATATAAAGTACCATGAGAGGTCTTCTTTGAAGCAAAAGTATGAATTTTAACACTATTAAAAAAAAGCCAAACAAAACAGTATTTTTGAGGAAGTAGATCAAGAGCTTCTGTTTTCCCCTCTATTTGAACATTTGGGACTAAGCACAGTCACTGAAACTAAACAGTAAGGAGCTCAAATTCAGCCAACAAAAATGTGGGGCTTTTCCCCCAAAATTTGTGATTGGGATGTGCCAAGTCCTGAGAACAGCAGTGAAGGTGAATTAGAAAGGGATGAAATGTTTGTGCATGGGTAACAAGAGGCTCAGTAATTCAGTAATTCAGTAACAAGAGGCCCAGTAATGTTGCTGGTGAGTTTTTTGAAGTGGATCCTAAATCTCTGTATGCTCTGGCATACAGAAGGCTGATAAAGACCAGGTGAGATGGATCAAATTTCCCCCTTGGGGGTTTCAAGTGTGTCATTCCTTGGTCCTGGATGGCTTTGGCTCTGTAGGACACAGGGGGAACTTCTGGCAACTTCTCAGCAGCTGCCCCCAGAGCCCCCCTCTGCCCCAGACCTGCCCACAGAAGCTCAGGGCAGAACCTGAGGCTTCCAGCTGAGTGTGCACACAATTCAGCAAACCACAGGAAACAGGAATATACTTGAAATTAAACCCTTATCCAAATGTGTTGCTTACTGCCTAGAAAATCTTCCTCTTCATACAATGCTATAGGAGGAAGCTGTTAAAAAAATGAAGTCGGCATGAAATTGAAGTTTTCCACTGAATGTTTTCAACTGCACATTCAGCCCTAATGCTTTTAGAGAATATTTCAGTCACACCTCAGGTTTCTTCCACTTAATAAAATGTTTTCACTGCTGCAATGGCCTCTCTATCACAACTGGCTGGTTGTGTGCTCAATTCTTTTTCTCATGTTCAGGAACTACATTCTAAATAGATCTGCCCATGTCTGTATCAAAACAAAACCATCAAGTAACTGGGGAATATCTCTTGCTTGTTTGGTGGGAATTAAACCTGGCACACTTAATCTAAGTTTTTGTTTGTTTGTTTTGTTTTGTTTTGTTTTCTTTCCCCTAATTAGCTGCATTTAGTCCTACCCTTTTTAGGTCCTCCTCTATTTCTGTGTGGGTTACCCTTATAAAAATACCAATGAACAATGAGAAAGCTCAGGTGTTCAGTTAGCTGGCACCTGGAGTTTGGTACTGTGTGGATTCTGTGGGGCAATAAAGAAGTGTGTAAACTTCTCTAGATGGGTTTTGAGAGATGGCTCTTTTTTGGGGGGAGTTTCTTTTCCTATTGCTGTATTAAATGCTGTTCATACAGGCTGAAGAATGTACAAGTAAACCATATCCTTTTTCTAGAATATTATAAAGAGGAGACAATATGTAAGAGGTGCAGTGTGTTGAAAGTATATTTCTGGATACACAGTTAATTTCACTGATACCTTACTGTTTAATTTCAACTTGTGGACAAAAAAACCAAATCCTTGGTGTGGTTTTTGCTGAAGAGCAAGGTGTATGCTTCTTTTTAATGGATTCATAAAGGGAAGGTAGCAATGTTGTTTCAGCTTTTCCCAGCATCTAAATCTTGATAAATAATTCAATAAAAGTCATCGCCACAGTGAATGGTAATTAGGTTTATAAAAGAAAGAACAGTTGCTTCAGATAAAAGAATGAGGGCCCTATTTCTCACACTGCCCAGACAAACATCCATCACTGTTCACTCTCAGTGTGACAGCAGGTCACACATTTCATACAAAGCAAGCAGGGAAGTTTCCACTTGAGAAAATTAAGGTTGAAATTTATCCTTGTACTTTTTAGCACAACTGCTGAGTGTCACACAGCCTGTGCCTGGTTCTAAAGCCAGCTGAAATTTCAACTGCAATTACACAAGAACATGAGATTTACCATGAGCAGCTCTTAGAAAAATGAATTTCTGACCTGTCTCCAGGTATTAGCCAAGTTTTTCCAGTTTAGATCACCAGAGTGCCCAGAATAACTAATTGAATTTGTCCAACTAGACTACACCAGGTGCTCTATGCACTGTTAAGCAATTAAACACTGATCAAAAATATTTAAAGGCCCAAACTTTATAAGAAGTTCCCAAAATTCTCATTCGTAGTCGTGATGTGGGTTTGTCATTCAACCATCTCCTTTTTTTAGCCATTCAGTTAAATAAGATGTCCCTGCTTTGTAGTACATCATATGCTGTCCAGTTTCTTTGACTGTTTTGAGTAGTTCACAAATTTTCAAAGTTCACTGTGTTCTTGAACATCTTCTACCACTGTGGCTCCTTTAGGGGGTCAGGGGAGGGTAATGTAGTCAAATAAATTTTTTGTATCAAAATAATTGCATCAATTCTATTTAGTTTGTCATGTCAAAATCCTTTCAACTTTGTGAAGGTCTGCATTTCAAGGGATAATAGAGCATAAAAAGACCTTTTTTTTCCCATTGAAAACATTAAATAAATAATGACAAGAATGAAAAATACTGCACTACACTCTAACATTATGCAACCAGCATGACTGATGTGATTTATCAGTCTCTTACAACTCCTTTTGCTGCTAAAGGAACTGTTCCATGAAAAATATTCTGTAGACTGGAGAGATGCAAGGAGATTTAGTTACATCATATTTTTATGACACACATCAATATAGATTCATTAAAATTGCAGAAAAAAGCCTGCCAGTCACAGAAATCTTCCCTTTGCTTCCTTCCATCCTTATTTTCCACCAGGGTTCCCCACATGGGGACTCTTCCCTCCTCCTTTCCTCTGAACCTCTGAGCCCAGAGTTGTATGCCCACAAGGAACTCAACTGTTTTCCTTGCTATACCCTTAATATTTAATATGGAACATTCAGCTCCATGTTCTAACTTAAATTGTCCAATAGACAATGTATTATTCAACAGATGAAACCTGAAATGCTAAAGAAGCAGGAATTTCAGATCCATTTATACAAGTGGTCCTGATTACAGAACATTTCCTTGCTTTCTTGTAGGTTCATTATCCCTTTTCATTCTTTCACTATTTGATTAAGTTTAATGCAAAGCAGTTTTCCATCCAGGACACTTCTAGCACTGACCTCTTTTCTTCTAGGTAAGTAGAAATGTGCAGTTAGTACTTAGCCCAAGTGCATAATGCATGCAAAATTAATAGATGGCCAAGATTTGCTTGAGTGTTAAAAAACCAGGACAAATGAATGTGGTGGGATTTATCTTCTCTCCATATAGTTTCTTGCAGAGTTCCAGGGGTACTTTTGCAGAATTTTCTTTTATTAAGTAGTGTGGAGGATTCACACCTGCTGACACATGTGAATTACTTATGCATTCCCAGCTCCTGTTGTTATTTATCTCACAATAAAGTGCAAGCACATACTATGACTGAGGTGTCTTCAGTGAACCACAGAACTCAAAACTGAGTGTAGAGAAAGGCCAAAGAGCAGCAGCACAGATTTTCTGTTATATTTGTTGACCAGGGATTTAAATATGAAAAAAAAAATGAGACCAGTTTTACTGAGGTGTTTTGTTGCCTCAGTTCCATTCAAATAAATGGGAATTAAGTTCCAATTTGCTGCTTAAAAGACTAGCTGAGAGTGATATCTAAAAAACAAATTATACCATGTCTTGGCTAGAGGCATAAAATGCCCTTAAGTTTGCTGACAGCCATTCCAAACAAACCGATTTTTTAGCACAATCACTGGGAAAATTTGATGCCTGATAAATAATACTGACCTTCCTACCTCCTAGTGTGAAACCTAGAGCTGCTATGATATGATTCCTCAGGAAGGAGGAGACATGGCTGGGAGCACTTATTTTACCTCCTGTGGTGGTAGAAATTCAATCTAACAAATCCCCTCTGAGATCTGAGGAAGAAGACCAAGTCAAGTTGCATAAAGAGAAGCAATTTTTTTCTTTCTTCAATCCATGACAAACCTTATCAATCTTGCCTGGGCAAAATCACCATTCCTGGATTGCTAGAAATCACCTTGTAATTTTCCAGCCTATTTTTGAAAGTTATATATCCCATTGATCTTGTGCCAGTATCATACTTAGAGTTAGCTAACTCTTCCCCTATCTTGACATTCAGCCTTTACAAGTATGAGTCACCATTTCCTCCCACAACCTTTACATTCCTGTGCCAAACTGAGAGTTTTGTGTATCCTTGTCCACAATGATCATAGTCACCTTTTTAGTTCCTCCTTCCATTTCCCTACTTTTCTTTTGAAAACAGGTGATTAGAAATGCTAAACACAATTCCATCTGATGCTACAACCAGGCATTTTTTACAGCTGGATGGGTAATTCCTTAACTCTATGACCAAATTCAGAATGCTTTGCCATTTGTACCTGTACTTTGTCCATAGATTCATAGAATTTCTTGAGTTCAAAGGGACCCCAAAGGATCACTGAGTCCAAATCATGGCCCTGTGCAGGGCAGCCTCAAGAACCACCCCAAGTGTCTGAATGTGTTGTCCAAGTGCTTGAACTCTGTCAGGCTTGGGGCTGTAACCACTTTCCTGGGGAGCTTTCAGTGCCCAGCCAGCCTCTGGGTGAAGAACCTTTAACTAATATCCAACCTCAACCTGGCACAGCTTCATTGCCAACCCCTCAGGTCCTGTCCCTCCTCACCAGAGAGGAGAGATCAGTGTCTGTCCCTCTGCTTCTCTTTGTGAGGAACTTTTAGGGTGCACTGAGGTCTCCCCTCAGTCTCCTCCAAGCTGAACGAGCCAAGCGACCTCAGCCACATTGTATACAACTTCCCCTCCAGATCCTTCACTGTCATAGCCCTCCTTTAGACACTCTCTAATAGCTTTATATCTTATATTGTGCTGTGGGGAACTCACTCATGGGCTGAGCTCTCACAAACACAGAAATTGAGCTCCTTAGGGATGACCAAAGGTGAGGCACAGCCCACTGGAATGTGGTAATAAGGGAGACCACTAAGGAGATAAGTTAACTTTGAAAACACAAATTGTTCTTTATCTCATCTCTGGGAATGCAGTTTTGTCCTTATCAGTACATGATTTAGCATCCTTTGCATTCAGACCATGGGATGGAATTCTTGTTTTGCACACAGACATGTCCCAGTGATGCCACAGCAGATTCACAGCCTGGGAGAGCCCCAGCAGGAGCATCAGTCCTGCTGCAGCCTGGGGAAAGGCCTGACCTGGAGCACAGGGACAGGAGAGGAGGGAGGAGCAGCCCGGAGAGGCTGGGATAGACCAACCACTGCCCCATCCCCACCCTGTCAGGGAAGTCAGGAGTGAAGTGGGAAAGGGGGGTCTGGAGAAAAGCTGGGTGCAAGGTGTTTTTTGTGCTTCTTGTCTTTTTTTTCTCAATACCAGAATATATTTTAATTGTGAGTAAATGAAATTAATTTTCTCTGTATAATCCTGTTTAGCCCATGACAGAACTGGTGAATGATCTCCCTGTCTTTACCTGAGTCCCTGAGCTCTCCCATCACACTTTCCCTCCTTGTACCTCTGGGGAGGGGGAGTGGTTGTGCAGCTGGGTGGGTGGTTGGCCCTTTGGAAGAAATGATTTTATTGTCTGGTTCTTTTGAGGCTTCTCAAAGGGATTATTTTCAGGACCTCAAGGTCCATTTTGTATGGTCGAGAGAAGTGTCTTGGCTCTCCAGGAGACAGGCTGCACCAAGGTTGTGGTGTGCATTCCTGCATGCCTGGGGGAGCCCACTCTGAGCCAGAGGCTGTACAACATGTCTGCACCCCAGATTAGTAAATCCTGAGAGCCCCTGATGTGGATCAGTTCAGGCTTTAGCCCCTCTAATGCAGCTGCATATCTCTGTCTATATTCTCAGGCAGCAGAGCCTGGCTATTTTTGTTTGCCCTGTCAAGGGGGTAGCAAAAGTCTGCAAGATACATTCTGGGTGACCCTGGACTGAGGCTTGTCAGGAAAAAAATGTCTTGAAGAATAGCAGATTTGGTTTTTATTTCAGCATTTAGGAGAAGGCAGCTTCCCAAGACATCTAGGCATGATCTGCATAGCAGTAAATGTTGTGTGTGTGAGGTACTGCAGAGGCTGTATTTGCATTTATGCTGAAAGAGCAGAGCTGCACAAGGAGGTGTGTTTGTAAATAGTTCTGAAGCATCCCTCTGAATTACAGCAGTCTGCCAGGCTCCTGGTGGTGAGAAGAGACATGCTAAGGATGTGCAAAGGAGTTAAGCAGGATTGGTTCATCCCAGGTGTGATTCAGAGGTTTATGTAAGGCCATGACTGACTTTTTAAAAAAGCTTTCCCTCAAGCTGTCCTGAGATGGGAGGTGGATTGTCTCAAATGTTTAGGGACTGGCTGTTCCTGGCAGCAGGAGGGGTGATGATCAGAGGCATGGGGGCTTATAAAATAAAGAAAGAAAGATTTTTTTTACATGAGCAGATAGTGATAGGACAAGAGGGAACATTTTTATATTAAAAGAGGAGACATTTAAATTACCCATTAGGAAGAAATTATTTTCTGTGAGGATATTGAGGCCCTGGCACAGGTTACCTGGAGAAGCTGTGGATGCCCCATGTGTGGAAGTGTTCAAGGTAAGGCTGGGTGGAACTTTGAGCAAGCTGAGATGGTGGCAGGGGTTTGAAGCTCGATGATCTTTAAGGTCCCTTCCAATCCAAGCCTTTCTATGATTTTGTGATTCTGTGATAACCCCTCTTAGGTTTGTAAATGTGTGTGTCACTTGTGCTGTGGTGTGAGCTCTGCCTCTCCACCAGAGGCTACCAATGGCTGGAAGTGATAGAAATCTCATCTTTTACACCTGAATGCAGGAAATTCAGTGTATGGGGTTCTGGGAAGGGGGCATGTAATTGCACAGAGTGTTTACAGGGGTGGAAGAAACAAAGAACAAGACTGCAGTGAGGAAAAGTGCAAAGAAATGAGAGCCAAGCAAGTGAATCTCATTTTGAATGTGAATCTCATTTTTAATGTGCAAAGATGTAGCCCTGGATGCTGGTCACTGTAACTCAGATATGCTTGTGCCACCAGAGTATGTACCAGTTTGGTTTGCTCTAGAAATCACTCTCTATATAGTGAATTTATTATTGCCATGGGTTATTTCCCACTGCTTGCAGTCACAGCTCTTCAGTCTTGAAGTCTCAATGTGATTTTTCTTTTCATGAAGATTCCTTTTTGCTTCTCAAGAAATAGTAAGGAGAAAATAAAGTGCTATACAATTTTGAACATTGGCACAGATATTTAAAGTGAAAATAATCCCAAGTTGCTTGTGGAATGACAAAAAGAAAGGGTAAAAATTACTAGAAGAAAATTTTTATTTCAGGGACTGAATGATGAGGGATAAACTTGATGGTTTGTTTCTTATGTGCCCTCTAGTGTTCAGGACTCCTTTTCCTCTGGTGTGTGCTCACATCCAAGGAGTTTTTTGAGCATGAGAAGTGAATAAAAAAAAAAGGCAAAGTGGTTGAGTTAGTGGAAAAAAAAACTTTCTAATGTCCTTTACCATATGAGTTCAAAGGATTCAGTTTGTTTAATTATCATATTAGAGAAACAGGAGGAGAAATAAGCAATCAATCTCATCTCCAATCTCATCTCAAATTTCTTAGTTGTTTTTAGAAGCTGACAAAGTCTGTGCAAGTCTGTGAAACTGGACAGATTGATATAATCAGAGATCATTGTCTTTGTGATTGAAACAGATTTGTTGAACCTTCATTGGAATGTTCTGAGGTAGTTGAAAATTTAGAGCTTGACAAATACAAATAAAAAAACATTTTAGAAAACTTTTTTTTTTTTTTGAAACTGAGCTTAATCCTTAGAGCCAGCATTGTATTAGTCATTTTCTCAAAATATTTTTTAAGTTTCAAATTCAGGAGAAAAAGAGGTTTTACATAAAATTATTAACTTATTCTAGGAACCTGGGTTGAACCTTATTTATGCTAAATGTGCACTTAACCTGTGTGTAACTGGATTAGTTCTGTAATACCTAAAGTTATACTTGCAAAAGCACACACACACACACATAAATATCTTGTCAATATGTGATTATGGACTAATTCATAATGTGTGCAAGTATACTCACATATTTAATGTCTGTGTGCATTTGTAAAAATTCAGTACATTTAAAGAAAGAATGTATTTGTGGATGTATATGTGAATATATATCTATATATATATATGTATCTATCTATCTATCTACATATATATATATGTATCTAATAATGTAATAATGTGAAATTCTAGGTCATTAAAACATATGGATTGAGGAAACCTGGACTTCTGTGTTGGTTTTGGAGCAAGGTGTTCAGCTAAGTCTCCCACTCTGGAACTTAAATAATATTTAATAATATTTAATTGACTCTCACACCTCCTGGAAGCTGGGATGTACAGTGCTGCTCCCTCTGTCCCAGGGGAGACCCTTTAGAGCTGACAGTGCCTCCATCTCCCCTTGCCTGCAGCCTGCCCAGCCAGAGGTCACTGGCTGGGATGAACACTGGTTTTGTTCTCCAGGAAAATCCCCTGGAAACTGGGAGGCCTCCAGGGCAGAATTCAGTTTTCCCTATGATGAAGTAGCTCAGAATGATTCTTAGCTCAGTTCTGGTATTTTTCATAGCAGAAGGTAGATGGGAGATGAACTCAAATGGGTGTCCTTGGAGTGGCATTTTGGAGACCCCCAGGTGTCTGCAGGAGAGAGAGAGAGAGAGAGAGAGAGAGAGAGAGAGAGAGAGAGAGAGAGAGAGAGAGAGAGAGAGAGAGAGAGAGAGAGAGAGAGAGAGAGAGAGACAGCTCTTCTTAGACTGAATTCCCTGCCAGGTTTTATTTTCCCCAGGGCTGCAGTGAGGATCCTGCAGCAGGGCTGACCACATCACACAGTCCTGCTGTTCAGGGCCAGTATTGACAAAGCTTCCCTTTTCAATCTGTGCCTGAGCAGAGTCACTTCCAGCTTCTCGTGGGTGACACATCATTATTCTGCACCCATCATGACTCTGTTTGCTCCTTGTGTCACAGCTACACCTCAGCAGAGGATTTACTGAAGTTCACCCTGAAATGGGTAATGATGGTGCTTGGTGACAGAGCAGAGCTAAACAAAATGGTTTTGCTTTTTTCTCCATTTCAAACAAAAATGCAGGTGGTGATACATGGCCACATGAATGAATGAACCTGCTTTGGCCATGAAGGGAAAGGTACAGCTGCCTTCTGAGGGCTGGGACCCTGCAGAAGCCCCTGTTGTTCCTAACAAGACAGGCAGGGTTGGGATGATCTCTCAAGGGTTTCCTCACCATGTGTCCAGAGACCAGCAGGTGGTTCTGATTTCTGCTAGCAGGCAATGCTTGCTGTGGGTCTGTGCTGTGGCCACTCAAACTTGAGGATCCTGTTAAAATCCAAACAACATGTGCTGGTTTGGGTTGTTTCTGTAGATTGCAGAGGATGATGCTAAAACCTAATTAACATAGAGGGGCTGTTAGCATCCCTTGTCCCATGCAAGAAGGGCAAACAAGGGTGTGCTCTGAGGTGGGAACTGGACAAAACAACAGATAAGGGTTCATCTCTTCTCAACAGACGGGCTGTGAGAAGAACTTCTGCTGCTTTCACCTCAATCTATCCCTTCTTTCTCTTTCATATCTCTCATATCTGGGTGTTGGCAGGGAACTGGGTCATGCAGGCTTTCAAGGCAGAGGGAAATGTTTACTTTTCCCTTTGTGTTGAGGAGATTGAGCCTCTCTCTTGCCCCATTTAATTTCAGAGCTGGGTAATGAAGTCAACAGCTATTGCTGTGTTTGTGACTGGAGAAGAAAGGATAATAAAAAGAATGTGATGTAATGCTCTGATAAATTCCATTATTATCTTTAGCCTCCTTTCCTTTTCCTTTTTATTGGCCTGACATGTTCCTGCTGTGCCAATCTGTCAGCCAGGATGTCGTCACTGAGAAGTACAAACCATGCAATCTCTGCTCTTCATTTCACAGACTGAGTGCAAGGCAGGCTGCTAAGGGAAGGTTTGGAAACCTGGAGAAGTGACTTCTGGATTGAGACAAGCATAGATATCACAGAAAAATCCAGAGGGTCTTTAGCTCAGTTCCCTGCTCCAAGCAGAGTCAGCTGTGGGGCCAGCTATGATTGCTCAGAGCTTTATCCAGTCCAGTCTTGAAGATTTCCAAGGATGCCACACAATCCCTCTGGGCATTGTGTTCCACTGCTTGATTGTCCTCAGGGGAAAATGGTTTGAATGTCTCTCATTTAAGTTTGTGCCTGTTTCTGGTTCCCCTGCCATGCACCACTATAAAGAACATTTTTCCAAGTTCTGGATGATCTGTAAGAGTCCATCCAAAGCAGTGCATTACCCAGGCTGAAGAAACTGCTCCTCCACTTGGACTATTCAGGTCCCTTCTTCTCAGTGGTCCTCTATGCTCTCCTTTATCCAGATTCTCCTTGTAGAGGGGGCACCAAAGCTGGGTTCAGTATTTAGGTGTGCTCTGAAGAGCACTGAGGCAGGGAGGGATCATCTCTTCCCTTTGGCTACAGGCTGTGGTTCTATTGGAGCAGCCCTGGAGGCCCATTGTGTTTGCTGCCAAGTCTCACATTCCTCCCACTGTCCAGCAAGAACCCCTGAGCCTTTTCTGCAGTCCATCAGCCCCAGTGCTTCTTCCTCCCCTTAGAATCAGGGATTCTAAGGGCACAGCAGTGTTTGTAAGAGCCATGTTTTGCAGTTCTCACTGGTTGCTGGATCTCTAGATAACAATATTATGGATGTTTTGAGATGATGTTGCTGTGCACAGTTCCTCATGCTCCCATCTTCACAGTCAGAGTGGGCTGTGGTGTGTGCACATGGAGTTTTCTTTCGGCTCTTTGGTGGCAGGGAAGACCATGAAACACACTCTGGTAGTGGAGCTGTGCCAGGGTTTGGGCTGTGTTCAAGGCTTGGTTGAAGCCCGTGTGTGTGGGAATTTTTTCTACTAGGGTGGAATGGGAGAGGGGAAACAAAAAGATGTTTCCCCTCCCTTCCCTCAGATCTAGAAAGCTGAGAAGGAAAAGGAAAGTGTTGTTCTTTCTGTCACATGTACATCCAGCCTTTGCAGTCATTCCCTGGACTCTGACCTAAATTATAAGGTGCTCTGCAGCTGTTCCTCAGGAATTACAGGGCCAACCTACAGGCAAAATCCTCAACAAAAAAATTTTCTTTTTATTCACTTTGGAGATGGATAGCATATTTTCTTAACATTTTTTGGTAAGAGTATGTAGAAGGATATTCTGCCTTGACTGAGCACTGAACATGAGTTTTGCTGGTGGGGTTCAGTTCACTGGGAAATCAAACCACTCTCTCTTCCTGTCAAGCCTCCAGCTGTGAAGCTACTGAACACAAACACCCAAATCCTTCTATCTTTCATTCATATCTGTCAATCTCAGTGTTACAGACATGCCTACATAGGTGGGTCATGCAGTGAGTCCATTGTCATCCTCCCAGATCAGCACCACCTCCACATCTACTCAGTCTCTGTCCTCCCCATTGAGAGAAACCATTTGGTGGATTGTATTATCACTGACTTCTGTTGTCATATGCTCAACTGAGGCATTAAGAGGAGGAAATGGTTTTGAATTATTTACCTGTGAACTTTGAGATGAATCTTATTTTATGGCAAACCTCTGAAGTCCTGCAGTTACTCTCTGCACCTGTAGTTCACCTCTTTAGATGTGTAGTAGTTCTCCCTGCCTCTTCAATAAATAATACACTTTAAGAAGAACAGCAGATGTCTACAGAGGTGCTTAGACAGAGTTCCTTGATTTTTTATCCAGTGTAGTGTCTTTTACATTTCTTTGAGCTACCACAGACCCAAGAGGATCATATAACTGGTATAGCCCCCTTTATGAAAATCCTTGATATTCAGTTGATTTTAAAGTTACAACATGTGTATTTCATAACATTGTTTGCCTTTCATTCAAAGAGAGAAGGGCTTTTTGGCATAGACTCTACAAAGCATGTCGGTTAATTTCTTCTGATTAACTTTTCTAACCACCCAGAAGACAGATGAGAACTGGTTCCATGTAGCCACAATCTGTGGAATTTCAGAGATCAGTAAGACTGAAGTTCTTTCCAAAGCAATGTAGACATGTCTCAAAAGTTTCTTTACTAAGCTCCTTCCTTCTCATGAATGACCTTTTTGCTAAAAGCAAATATGAATGTGAGGTAAGGAAGTGTCCACTAGCAACCACTATCATTACCCAGGGTGGTGGGAATGCTGGAAAATATCCTCTTCTGCTTTTGTTGTAATGAAGTCTACAGAGCTGTGGTAAAAGGTGAGACTCATCAGTCGGGATAATGAATTCTTAATTTGCTTTTCCCAGACTTTAAAATACTTGACTTTTCCTTCATCTTATTCCTTCATACCATTGCTCTTCAACCTTGAGCCTGGGAAGACAAATTGTCTCTAGCAGTTTCCACTTTCCCCTTTAAATGGGCTTTGGGGTGTTGTTGACCTAGAAGGAAAAACAGTGGTTGGAAATTATAGGTCAGCACTTAGAGCAGCTTTAAATAGGTGTTCAAATCTCAACCATGAAATCTCCCTCACTGCTCAAAGTTCTGGTTTGCCACTCACTTGGGATTTGCCAACAAATTGCCATCACGTGGTTGAATAATTTGTAGCATTCAAGAATATTTTGGAGTCAGAAACCTGCTCCCCTGTCCTTTTCCCACGTATAATATACCCTTCCTCAAGCATATTTAGCTTTTCTGCACCATGGTTTACCTAGACACAAATGAGGATGGATGTTTCTCCTCTCCTTGCAAGGCTGAAACATTGTGCTTATTGTAAGCAGTGCTAGACAAGTGTTTGGTTCTGATATTTTAAAATAATCTTTGGTTCAGATATTTTAAAATAATCTTTATATGCAAACTCCAGTTAGTAGTTAGGTACTACTAGTACTGCCTGCCAGCTGGTATTTTGCATTATAAAAGACATATATATAAAAAAAAGATCTGAAAACCTCTAGGGAAGAGTCTTAAACAAACAAGCCCATCTGGCTGTTTAGTGAATTAATATGTATTTTAGGTGGGAGTGATACCAGTGAGTGTTGTTAAGGTTGTCCAGCATTTCTTATAGTAACACTAGCTTTTATTTCTTATCATTTTGCTGTATCTTAATTGCTTGGGCTGAAACATTTTATGCAGGGACATCTTCCTTGGACTGAATTAATTTGTGAAAACTGCAGCCAAAATAGTTTAGATATTTCCATAGAGGAATCTAGGAGAAATAATCAGTTTTGCCTGCATTAGAAATGGGTCATCTGCTCTTCTTTGGAAGACTGTACTTATGTGCTTAGGAGCAGATACTCCAAAGAGAAAAGAAATTGTCTTTCTGTTGTGTCCATCTCTCAGAACTTCTATAATAAGACAGCCCATAAACCTTTGAATAAACACAATTTTTGGGTGCTCTGCAGCAGCTAGACATAAACAGCTAAGTTCCTCTGACATGCTGAATGTACTGGATGTTTTCTAATCTGTGTCAAAATGCAATTCTCTGCAACTTTCCTTCCTTTTTCTGTGATGATGTAGGTTAGGCCAGGTGGGACACAAGGTGGGAGAGCACCACTCAAGGTGAGAGGAAAGCTTGCACTGTGCCCAGACTAAATAGGGCAGGGAGTTGCCCTTATGATGCACAAAATTGGCAGAGGGAGGTGACAAGGGGCCTTGGAAGAGACCAAGTGATTTAGGTTTAGGATGCTGTAGGTTGACTGGGATGGAGGAGTGCAAGGTGTGACTAAAGGTGTATGGCAATATGTTTGTTTATGTGTGGAATTAAAAGGAGGTTGTGTATAAAACCAAGGAAGAGGTTAGGAGTTGTTGAACAAGGGGGCAGAGATCAGGAATCTCTGGAATTCATGCTGGAAGCAGTGGAGAATGGGACTTGTTTGTGATTTCATACAATGGTTGATGTCAGAGGTCACATCATCCCTGGCCCTGCCCAAAGCAGGATCAGCTAGAGCAGGATACAGAGGAAAAATATTCAATCAAGTTTTGAATATTTCCAGTGATGGAGACTCCACAACTCTCTGGCCATCCTGCTCCAATATTCAGGGAGTTCAGCATTGACCACCAGAAAATCTCAGCTGCTTGTGTGTGTGCCTTTGAAAAAGTCCAGGACTTGTTTTCCATGCCCAAAATAGATGGCAGTGGAAGGCCTTTTCTAATAGGAGCATTTAGATGATATTTATTGTGATTCTGTGAGGTACTGCAGTAGTGAGCAGTGCTTTTTATCTCCTAAGGCTGCCTGCAAAATGATGTTTTGGGCCTGGACTGCGTGATTCACAAAATCCTTCTTTTAGTTGTGTTTTTTGGGTTTTATTTTTGTTGTTGTTGTTGTTGTTTCTTTGAACTTCTAATACTGCAGTAGTTCTTTCAAGTCCTATGAAATGTTTGCATCATGTTAAACATTTGAATTGTGCTTATTTGCTCTCTGTTTTCTATCCTGTATGTAATCTTCCAGAGCCCTGAATGAGAGGACTGTGACCTGGGGTTTCCCACTGCCTTCCAGGTAAGGGAAGCACTGGTGGTAAAAGTTGGTTTTTGATACTTAAAGCAAGGCTGTTTACCTGGCAGGCTGTCTGTAACAAAATGCTGCACTAAAACTGAGTGGTAGAATGAACAAAATATTGAATGGATGGCAGCTGAATGAGGACTCTGTGGCTTGAGGACAGGATAAGTACAAAGACTTGCAAGGAGAGGTATAAACTCTTCTTGGATGCAACTATTTAAACAAGTCAAGTCTTTATGATCATTTTAATGTTATACTGTGTGGGTTTTGTGTGAAATACATACTTATTAAAATGATAAATTATACTTTTTCTAGTACTGTAGACTTTAATTCTTCAGTATGATATGTGAAAATCCCACATGATTTTAAATGCTGTATGGTTTAAAAAAAAAAACAAACAAAAACCTGCATTATTTTGAAAACACCTTTATACTGTGGAACTCCCTAAGAATCTGCTATATTTATTAGAATCATGAAATGGTTTGGAGATCATCTAGTTCCAAACTTCTTGCCATGGAAAGCAACTAATTTCACTGGATCAAGTTGCCCGAAGCCCCTTCAATCTGCCTTTGAATGCTTCCAATGATGGGGCATGGGTGATGGAGATCTGACTCACCAGCTGCATCAAAATAAATATTGATATCTTTTAGTTGAAACTTGTAGTTATATTTTTCTCAAATAGCTGTGTGAAAGGCATCTTTTGATGCCTTCTCCTGTTTTTCTCCTTCCTTTGCTTTACTGCTTCTCTGTTGCATAGCATGAAACTGGATTATGTGGGACTGTGTAATTAACATTAGAGCATTTCAAATCCTGCTATAAAAATATGGTGCATTTGCTTCCTGAGTCTTGCCATCTGAATGCTCCTAGAGCACACAGAGGATCCAGAAATAATCAAAAGCCTCAAGACTGAGAGTTCTGTTTGCTCTTCTGTGTCAGATTTTCCCTTTGCATCTTACCCTTTCCTGAAATTAAAAAGTAGAGAGAAAACACTGGAAACGGTGTTGCAATCAAAAGGCAGATTCAGCTTCTCAGTTCACGGAGAGAAAACCCAAACTTTCTCTGTCCATTACCTACAGAGCTGCACACATTTAGCCCTTCCTTCTTCTCCCCAGCCATGGTGTGACCTGGTACACACCCACCAGGAGCTTCCACAGAGGTTTCCTGCTCAAGCTGTGTCCCAGAGCTCCAGGAAGGCTGTCACAGCCAGGATGAGATAACAGCCACTTGTGTGCTCCAGGTGGAAGCTGAGGGTTCTGGTCTTCCCTGGACACGAGACATACTCACTCCCTTGCTCTGTGTGTGCGTTTAAATCACAAGTTTGTGCCTCATCATGTAAGGTTTTATGTGTCAGAGGAGTCACAGAATCACAGAGTGTTAGCAGGTAGGAAAAGATCTTAAAGATCATCTGGTCCCAACACCCCTACCATGGCAGGGACACCTCCCACTAGGCCAAGTTGCTCAAGGCCTTTTCCAACCTGGCTTTGAACACTGCCAGGGTTGGGGCATCCACAACCTCCCTGAGCAGCCTGGTCCAGTGTCTCACCACCCTCACAGCAAAGAATTTCTTCCTAATATCTAACCCAGATTTGCTCTCTTTATAACTATTACTCATTGTCCTGCCACTACAGCTCCTGACAAAGAGTTCCTCTCCTTGTAGGCCCTCCTCATATAGTGGAAGATTGTTTTGGATTCTCCTCACAACCTTTTCTTCAGGCTGAACAGCCTCAACTATCTTAGCCTGTCTTCATGGCAGAGGTACTCCAGTCCTCTTGCCAGCTTTGTGGCCTCCTCTGAACTCACTCCAACTGTTCCATGTCCCTCTTATGTTGGGAGCACAAGAACTGTGCTCAGCAGTCCAGGTGGGATCTCACAGGAGCAGAGCAGAGGGGCAGAATCACCTCCTTTGACCTGATGGCCACGGTCCTTTGGGTGCTGGTCAGGATTCTGTTGGTTTTTCATCAGCCATCACCCCTAAGTTCTCCTCCTCAGGGCAGCCCAGAATCATTTCTCCACCCAACCTGTGGATGTGTCTGGGATTGCCATGACCCAGGTGCAGGACTTTGTATTTTGCTTTGTTGAACCTCATGAGGTTTGCACAATCCTACCACTCTAGCCTGTCCAGGTCCCTCTGGATCCTTCCCTTCCCTCCAGCCTGTGGCTGCACCCCAGAGCTTGGTGTGGTGAGTGAACTTGCTGAGGGTGCCTCCATCCCACCGTCCATGTCTCTGATAAAGCTGCTGAACAGCACCAGCCCCAGTACTGACCCCTGAGGGGCTCCAGCCATCCTTGGTTTCCATGTGGAAAATTTGCTGTTGGCCACAACTCTTTGTGTGCATCATCCAGCCAGTTCATTATCTACCAAGTGCTCCATCCATCAAATCCATGCCTCTGCAATATGGAGGCAAGAATGTTGTGTGGGACAGTGTCAAATACTCTGCAGAAGTCCAGGTGGATGATGTCAGTCACTCTGGCCCATCCACCAACACTGCAGCCCTGTCATAGAAGATCACCAAATTGGTCAGGCATGAATAGGCAGTAAGAAGTTTGTAGTTCTAAGCTTATTTCAGTTATTTAAAGAGTTTTTTTTTTTATTTAACCCTGCTCTTAGAATTTATACAATTGCTATTACCCTCCTGCACTGGTAGTAGAGTAACAGACTGAAATGGAGTCTACAACCTGTAGAAATGTTTACCAGCCCAACTGTGTGCCCTGCAGCA
Organism: Agelaius phoeniceus; assembly: GCF_051311805.1. Lineage (NCBI taxonomy): Eukaryota > Metazoa > Chordata > Aves > Passeriformes > Icteridae > Agelaius > Agelaius phoeniceus. The sequence goes on along the minus strand of NC_135265.1, from coordinate 149,474,160 downwards.
TGAACTGGATGCTCCAGTGAATATCTATTAGTTATCCTGCTACCTAATGGGAATATCTGTTTCAGGTTATTATTAAATAACCCAAAGGCTCCACACAAAGAATCCAGAATATAAATTTTTCTGCCTATGATGGATATAGGACACTAAGCATGTCCAAGGGTGTCTGTGCCACAGGGATTGCAGCCAGTCAGGGAACATTCAGCAGCTAAACAGGCACTGAGGCATCCTCATTGCTGAAACCTCAGGCTGCTGTGGGGCTGAGATGGCATTTCAGAGCTATTTCCAGAAGATATGTTTTGATTTAAAACTTTGTTGACAGGCATCAGGGCTCAGGTGGCTGGTTTGGTGGGATAGTTCTGAACTGGAGTTAGGGATGGGGTTTACCTTTGCCTCAGGATGATGTAGATAAACACAGTTAAGTGAGCACTTGTGTTTTCCTAACTACAGGGAGAGAAAAAGAGTCATAAGGGAGAATTTACCTGATTTGCTTTAGAAATCTGTGTTAGGCTGAGTTGATTTACCTGTCTTTAGTATTTAAAGCAAAAATTTAATGACAGACATGACTAAACATAGGTGCCTGGTACTATCTGAGATGCCCAGAGGGGTCTGTAATTCCTTAGCAGATCTGCAAGATGTAGGTTCTATATTTTAAAATTAATGTTGTGCTTTAAAACACAGCCTTTCCTCTCAACTCTGTCAAATACATCTGTGATGTGTCCTTTCTTTGTTGAATCATAGCTAGTTATGAAATCAGCATGCTTTACATACTGTAACACCACTTTTCTCCCCAGTGAATTATGCAAGTCATCAATCCCACCATGCGGGACCTTCTTCCATGACTGAGGGAAAATAAAACTATTTTACCTTTTTTTAAAATTTTTTCTTTATTTTTTCCCCTGTGCTTTGTTAGACCTTTGTCCTCACATGGCTCAGGTGAAGATGCCCACTCTGCAGGATACAGACAGAAAGGTATCAAAGCCATTTGTTTCAGTGGACTCTGCATCTCCTTTGAGGTGGATTTTTCCTCAGTGGTGCAGGTCAGCACTAGGAAGAGAATTAAGGTGGGCAATTCCCCAGTGGGATAACACAGACACACTGAGCCAAAGGACCTGAAGGTAGAGGACAGATCTCTCCTGCTATTCTCATGCAGTTTCCAAAGAAAAAATAAAAGCCCCAATAAGCAAACATGGAAAATACAATTTTGCAAACTGGTTACACACACCTCAGCAGGCACATTTTTCAGTACACATCCTGATTTAGCAGAAATAAGTTCTGTCTGTGGTCTCAGGGATCTATTCAGAATAACCATGGGTTTTGCTGTCAGCTGGTTAATCATGGAATGGGTGATTTAGATGTGCTCACCATCATTACTGCAATGAGATCTTCTTGCCCTGCATTCAAAATTACAGCAGGGAATCTCCTGGGCCACATAGGCAGCAAATATTTTTTAGCTCTTGAGAAGGGTTTCAGGGTCCTGTCTAATTTTACATGCATAACATTTTTAAAGATTAAAATAGATAACATATTTCTCATTTCTTTTTAGAGTGCTAGAAAGTCCCTTTGAGTAAGCTATTCCATATAATCTCTGAGCAGACATCAAAATTGTTGCCTAAAAGAAGATTAATTAAAAAATCTTCAGGGATATGGTTTATAAGATACTTGGAGGCTGTGAAATCAGCAGTTACTCCAAGGAGGTCTGACAGTGTAGGCTGGCTGGCACTTTTTCCTCCTCAGTCAGGTAGTTCCAGTTTCTGCCACAGTCATGAGAGATATATAGAAAATGATTTTATATGAACCAGATTATGACTCTGCAAATGAACACAGTGTGGAGACACTGTCTTCTAGAATATCTTGAGAAATGCTGCCAACAGCACAGCATCGAATCATAGAATTGCTTGGGCTTGAAGGGACCTTAAAGAACATTTCATTCCAACCTCCCTGCTAGGGACACCTTCCACTAAACCAGGTTGCTCCAAGCTCCATTCAGCCTGGCCTTGAACACTTCTGGGGCTCCAGCATCCACAGCTTCTCTGGGCAATCTGTTCCAGGGCCTCATTGCCTTCACAGCAAAGAACTTTTCCCTAATATCTAACCCAAACCTACTCTCTTCAGTTTGAAGCCATTTCTCCTTGTCCTGTCACTACCTGCTCTTGTAAAAAATCCCTTTCCATCTTTTTTGTAGGCTCCCATCTTCTATAACCATTTATCCAGGTTTGATACTTTAACAGGAAATATCATCCAGTTCATTTTCTTGGTGCCTCAAGCTCATAGATTCAAATCATCTGCAGCATTCAAGTTGCAAGCAGAGATCTGGCATCAGGAAGCATATCCCTTTAGAAAGTTTCCACCAGTGATTTTTCTTTTCTTTTTTTTTTTTCAGTATTTTCTAGACAGGGTTTCACAATGTCCTGCAAACAGTACCAGCTCCTGAAAGAACTGTCATGGCTTATGAGCATTACGTAGCTTTGCACTGACATTTTAGGATGGAAATGACATTTGATTGTTGTGACCTTGTTCTGTCTTGTGATGTTCCAGTGCAAAATGAGAGCCTCACAACATGCCTCTTTGATCAATAAATGGCAGCTGAATGCCTTGATTTCCCATGTCTCTCTCAGTTAATACCCAGTATTTTGGTCATGTGGCAGTCCATTCACCTGAGATCTTTTTCCTTTCTTATTTTCAGATCATTAGACAAAGGCAAAGTTCAGCTCGTTTGCTTCATGCATGAAAGAATTACTGTCCTGTGCTGTGTAAGTGGGTTCCTTTCTGGAAGGTTTTTTTTCTCACTGTTTGGTGGTTAGAGGCAGTTCTCTCTCACACAAGGAACCCACTTCTAGGGCTATTTCCCTATGTAAAGAAACCTTTGCACAATAAGACAGTAACTTTTAAGTCCCAATTTAAAGGCAAAGGGTTGGCCTTTAGTTTAAAAAAGAAAAAGTTTAAAATTGTATCACAGCAGCAACTTTGAAAGTCATTCCCTTCCCCAGCTTTGCTGTTTTATTCAGTTCTTTATAAAAATGCAAGAACCCCCTAAAAAAGGAAACTTCTCCCTCCTGGAAGCTGGTGTTTGACCTTTGCAGGGCAGCAAGCTCTCTGCTGACAAGTGCAGCATGCAAACATTTTGGATGTATCACTCCATCTGCTCTCCCAGAGCCCCAAAACCGTGCCAAGGAGTGACCTCCATCCTCCTGGCTGCCTCCTTCCCTATGGAGAGGGGCTCTGGGGTGACATCCCCGTGCCTGCACACCGAGGGCTGCTTGGCAGCCATGGGTTGGAGCAGATCTGGGCGCTGGGGCAGCTGTTGCTCTGAGCGGTGCCGCCGCCGAGTTGGGTAACCATGGCAACAGCATCACCGCCAGCATCCTCCTCCTCCTCACTCGGCTCTCCTCCTCCTCGGCATCATCAGGAGCAGCAGCAGCAGCAGCAGCCCTGGCAGGAGCCAGAGCCCGGCAGCCGAGGCTGCAGCCAGCTGCTGCCAGCCCCTTCCCGCAGCGGCACCCGGTCACAGCCCCGGCCCCGCTGCTCCCGGGGGGAATAGGGCACAGGGAGCCGAGGGAGCTGCACTGCAGAGGGATCCCAGACCAGCCAGGTAAGAGCTGTGGGGCTGCTCACAAACTCCCCGGGATGGGATCAATGTGCTGTGTGCCTGGTGTGTGTTTGCATGCGAGTGTTGGCTGCGAGTTTTCGGCTCGCTCCTTCCAACGGCAGTGTGATGACAATTCCAGGCAAGCATGTTTTCCAGCTCGTGTTCCCCATCCCTGCCATACTGTCCCTCTCTCTCTCCTCCACTCAGATAGAGGAGGAATAATAAATAATGTTCTAAAAGGTTGTTGGAAAAGGGGATGGTGGGGGGGCACAATGTGAGCAGAGTGGGGAACAGCCGCGCTTCTAAAATAAAAGTGGGCAGCAGCAGCGGAGCAAAGGTTGACGTGGTAATTAATAACCCTTAAAGAAAAAAAAATTATGCGACAACGGACTTCTGTCTCTACCCACTCTACAAATAAATCTCTCTCATCATATTCAGCAGAGAGCTGTAAAGCAGAGAGGTATATGAATAGACAAGACTAGAAACCTCACTGTAGTCCACAACTGTCAGAATCACCTTAAGTGCTTTAAAACCAGACTAAATTATTACATTATCAATGCAGTCATACCTGAGAATATATGTATGTATAGAATTGCAAAAATATTGCACTTAAACCTTTACACCTCCTAAGAAATGAAAAAAATAATATCTTAAAGATGTGCATCTGATGGCCACACAGTAAAAGATGCTCACTTCATCTGTTGTGAGAAAGCATGAAGTGGGTGCATTTCAGAAGGTAGGAAGAATAGTTCTGATCCAAAAGCACATGAGGACAGTCCTTGTCCTTTTATAAACAGATGAGATACAAAGCTGTGGAGTGTCCTTGTGCAGGCAACTAGATGTGGCTGAGTGCGTATGTCTGAGGAGCACGAAGGGAGGGACAATAAGAAGTAAGTTTAAGCCAAGTGTTTGAGCTGTGACTGTTTGCTGTGTAATGACTGCAGAGAGCTCTTTCTACTTCCACAGAACTATTTTTATTTCTTTGTTTGTTTGTTATTGTCAGCAGTAAGGAGAAAGAGATCTGACGCTGCTGCTGTCTCTGTCTCCTTCTCCAAAACCCGGCTCTTCCTCTCTGGTGTCCCTTGTCCTCCCTAAATCATCTTTGTCTGTGCAATGCTGGAAATGCTTCCTAATTCAAACATGGGGGTCTGGGTATAACCCAACACAATTACTTGTATACTTGTGTGTATATATATATTTATATATGTATATCCTTGTACATAGGTTAAGAGACACCTGTCTCTCATGTTCAACCTGATTTGAAAATCAGAGTGGCTCTTGGTCCCAGTCCTGCATTTTGCTGTGTCTGTAGATCCTCCTAAAATCAGCAGGAGCTGGAATATAATTTTAAGTTTATAGGTACAGAGCAGAGGGCAGAATTGCACCCACCTTTTCTCTATGTTTACAAACATTCTCCAAGCTACAGAACAAGGAATTTGGGTAGGCAGGAGCTCATGTCCAGTTCTTATGCAGAAGTGCTGCAAAAATTACCTGGGAATTATTTTCCATCTCAAGGGAAATTGATAAACTAAGGGATAGAAAAAGAAAATATAGGCAGCTATTTGGAATCAGTGCTTCAATCTGAAAAATAATTTCTTGAGGAACTTGACCTCATCACAACAGGTCTTCTCTACAAGGGGCTCTTTGATCTATGGTAATGACAGTGCTCACAGACACCAAGTTTAACTGAAGAGGAGGATTTTTGATACTTACATTAATTAAACTAAAGCACAGTAAGGCTACAGTCCTTAAGAGTCTGGACACATTACATGGTGTATTTCTGCATGAGATTTGGTGTTTGCTTCAAATTCAGAGAATATTTAGGTCTTGAGACTTCTTTGTAGTAACAGAGAGGGAATAAAAGTGTCTGTCAAAATGTAGAAAGAGTGCAAACCTGCTCATGTGTCTGACACTCAGAAACCAGTGACAGAGCCACAATCCTGTTTACATGTGTTGCAGAGATGTACAGTGCATCATCCAGGGGCAGCTCAGTGAGGGACAGAGCAGTGACCCTCCCATCAGCATAAGCAGATGATTGAAGGTCAAAGGGCTCTGGGTATTACACATTAACACTCTGCAAGTATTCCTGCACAGGCCTGCTTTGCTGCTGGAGTTGGGCAGGTGATTATGGAGAAGCCAGAGTTCATACATGGACTTTTGATTGCTACAGGGCTGAAAACTTCTGTTAGAAATGACCCTGGGTAAGGCAGGGAAGGTGGATGTTTTCATGAGCACTGCTTGGCCATAGAAATCCTCTGTGGAGGGCTGTTCATGGAAAGTCATGACACCGAGGCTGATATGAGTGGAAACAGCAAGGATGTTCCCCACCTCAGATATCCAGTATTTAATTCTCTGTGTCCCCCAGTCCTGCTGCTCTTTCCATTCCTTAACCTGGAAAGCTTAGGACAGATTTTTTTTTCATTTTACCTATTGTTTTTTTTCCATTATATTTTATTTTATGAGTTTAGTAATGGACAGGAACATGGTCTTTCTTTTGTTTTGTGCACAGCTGTTAAGAACTGCTCCCTCAATGCTCACTTATTGTTCACTAGCACTGTTCTAAGGGGGAAAAATGTGTATCTCATGATATAACTAAGCATCTTTTAAAATCTTGCTTGCTAATTTTCATTAGTCACCCACTGTGGCTCTCAGAGCTCAGAACAAAAGAAGACTTATATAGTAGCATGTTGTTCTAAAGTCAGCATTTGCCAACAGGTTGAGGCAGGAATTTTGGAAATGCTGCAGCCTGGGTTTGGGTGTTTTTTGTTGTTACTAGTTTTGTTGTTGTTTTTGGTTTTGCTTGTTTCTTCTTTTTTAAATAAGGAAGATACGTTTTCCAGATCCTGCCCTGTAGTAAGCTGAAGCAAAAGATGATTTGAAGAAGAATGTATCTTGCCTTTAGTTTAACAATGCTATTCATTTTATTTTGAGCCTATGTGTACAGTGCTGTTTATTATTCTATTCAATAATCACACTCTGTTATTTTCCCTCTTGCAATATTGTGGGTTTTTTTCCTTTACACTCTATTGTGATTGGCTAGGTTCACTGTTTAATGAGACAGACACTTAACCATGGAAAAGTTTTCCCAGTGAGGAAGGGGACAATGGGATCTTTGCATGAGAACCTGGACACTGCTCTGTTTAATTCCCTTAAAATAATCTACCCAATCCATACTTGATACAGAAATAAGCTTTTTTTTTTGCCAGTTTTCATCTTCTTGCAGAGTCAGACTGGTCTTGGCAAGTTCTCTTAGTCTAAATGAAACCCATGATGATGCAATGGGAATCTTTGTGCCCGCTGAGCAGATACCCCATCAGCACTCAGGGAGGTTTTAATTCCTTCCTGGTCAACTGGCTCAGGTGGTGCAAGCTTTGGGTCTCTGCTTTGTAACCCCTGGGCTCCATTGCTTTCCTTGCTCATGGTTTGAAACCTTCTTCCCCCACTGGTGAGACAATCTGAGTGCCTGTGCTTCCCCCAGCACAGCTCTGGCAGAATTGTGTCCACGAGCACAAACGGTGCAGGTGTCTCACTGTGTGTGTTTCCTCTGATCTCCCCTGTACCCAGCTCCCTCCCTTGCATGCTGGTAGTGCCTGACATGCTGCAAGAACCTCAGGGCCTGTGACCTCTGCTGACACTGCTCCAGGAGGGAGTGAAACCACCTGGGCAGTTGTGGCTGCTGGGCTGATCCTCCTTCAGAAGGTCAGCACCGTGACACGCCTCATCTCAACTTATTGGGAGAGTGAGTCAGAAGCTGGCTTCCTCCAAGTGTTCCAAATCCAAGAGGATATGATTTTATTCTCTCTCTAATCCTATTATTAGTGCCTGCAATATTAAGGACTATGTTATTCAGCAGTTTTATTTCTTCCCTGTTCCACTGCCACAGATGGAGCATCCAAACAAAGTGTAAAAGGAAGAATTTCTTAATTTTGTACACTCAGATGCTGCTGACATCCATGTGCTGTCCCATATTGAAAGACAATACCTTTGGGGGGGGAGGGGGGAAGCTCTTTCTGGTCCCTCTATAAATCTGCCAGAAATCTCATGTCATTTCTGCTTCTCTCTTGGGTTCAAACATGCCTTGGTGTGAATTCTTTTTTTCTGTAGCCCCCACACCTCTGACCTAGGTATGTTTCAGTAGTAAGATCATTTTCAGTGGTCACAGAGGGACCCACAAAATTTACTTCTCTTACTGCACATGAGGCACTGCAGGTAAATGCAGTATCCTGATATGCTCTTCCTACCTGTTGTCTTTTCTCATCCTTAGGATTGTGGACTAAGACAACATAAGCAGTTCTTTACCTTTTCCTGGCATACATACCCACCAAATTCTTGATTTTGTAGTAGTATACCTAGTATATATATAACATGAGTATCTAGTAGTTATGTTAATCATAATTCCTTTTTATTTGTTTTATTTGTTCTTAGCTATGGGGTGTTGTCATGGATAGCTAAGACCCTGTGCACTCTATTGGAATTTAGAGGTGAAACTGCAGATATTAAACAACAGACTTGTACTGAAAATGCATAGCAGTGCTGTGACAAACAAATTGATGTTTGTCTTCTTTGCATGGAAACCTCAGACTCTGGTCACTGGCCTTTGAGGGTTCACAGAATTCAGCACAATGACAAGTGGGACTTTATTTTTGTAACTTGGCTCGGTAGGGACTACCTGTGCTGTTAGGACCCTGATGCCACCATTTAGCAGCCTGGGGAGGACTAGGCTCTTTTTTGGTCCAACTAGTTGGGCAAAATACCTCCTCATTATATTGCTATACAGATCTGCACAGCTGGAAAGGAATCTGGTTCTGCACCATCTTCTAATGTATCATTTTGGTTTCTGTCATTGTTAATATTGCATTTATTTCTGACACTGGCAAGCACAGTCCCATTACCTTTTTATGGCCCTAAAGAATGTAAGTATTATTTGGAGGACGTGGCTTGAGTGAAATGTTGCTTGTATCTTGGTCAATTTGTCAACCCATACTGCCAACACCATTGTGGCAGTAGGAAAAGCAATCCTGTTGTATGAAAATGATTTCTTAAAGAACAGAGCAAAAGGACCAGGATTTCCATCCATGAATCCTGGATGGGAGAGGTGTTTCAGTATGAAAACTTCCATGTCTGTTAAATTATCTCCTCCTTTCTACTCATAGCCTCTTGCTCTGCTCAGTGGCTTTGACTTGACCTCATTGCAGGGAGATGATGCCTATAGATGATGTAATCTCATATTCTTGCTAAATATGCCCTTGGCTTGTAAGTGTCAGCTTTGAGGTGTCTGCATGAAACCACTGATTGTATTTGCTTAAAAAAGTCTCCCATTTGTTTCACAGGTGATGGGACAGAATGAGCAAACACCCACTTTTGGGGGATCACATCTCTTTGCTTGCCACTTTTCTGGATTTGTGTGCTCTAAATATAAATTTGGGTTCTTACTGATATTTCAGTTTCTGTAGAGAACTCTGGGCTACAGGTTTTGAGCTGGCAGTCTGCCAGTACCTGTAGCAAGTGCTCTCCCTCTGTGTGATTGAGCACCTGAGTGCTGCAGGTACTGGCTCACATCTGCACAGCTCTTCTGCACTATTAGGGCCCAACTAGCCCACGTCACAGGACATGAGGATCTCTGTGGGACAGGGCAGATGGATTTCATTAGAACTGAGCAGTCTCTGCTGCTGCAAGTATCTCTTACAGATGCTTACAGAGTACACTGCCCTGCATAATAAACCTGTTCTACACCCTGCAGTCTCACAGTGCTATTTATTTTCTTTTCCTGCCTGTCTTGGTTTAAAATCTCAGCTGAAAACTTCTCTTTTCTGCCTGCGCCTCAATGTTTCCTCTCCATTTCCCTCTCCCTTTGCAGCTGTGCTTAGGCTGAGCTGTGTGAGGGTGCAGTTTGCTACAGTAGATGTTAGAGGAAATAAGGTCTCATTGTGTGATGTTCTAGAGTGCTTTGCTCCACAGCCACCCAGCCCTTGCACCACTGGAGGCTGTGGGATGTTTGCCACTGACCTCAGGAACAGCAGGAGTCATCCCCGTGCACAAAAGTCTTTTCAGAAAGAAAGATAATGCACAAGGCTGTGAAGAGATTGTTGTTTGAGAAAGGCATGGAAGCCTGAGCCCTCTGGGTCGAAAAGCTTTTGTTGGCTGCCATGGATGGATCAAAGTCAAGCTGCTGTTTTAGCTTGGGATGTCACAACCACCTGAACATTCCTTGTCTTTGCCTGGGGAACCAGGCAGCAAAGTCAGGGGCATTATGGGGCAGAAGATTACAAGGCAGATAAATATTATTTCAGCAAGGCTACTCTTTTGAAAGATGTCCATATGGATGAATGGATGAAATGGAGATGAATAATAATTCCAGAAGGTGATGTGAAAAGCCCTTAGATGTGTTCTTTCTTTTATGGTGGGGAAGGGAGGAATAGATTTTGGATTGCATCAATTCATTTGGATTGCTTCAATTCTTTTGGATTGCATCAATTCTTTTGTCTGAAGAGGGAAGATTGTTGGAAAAAAAAAAAAAAACAACAAAAAAACCCCAGTGAATAAAGCTAGTGAAGAATGATCATCAGACTTCTGCTAATTTTTAGTAGCTTTGTAAATTAGGCCTTGTTTTCTTTAGGTGCCTTGTGTTGGTAGTGGGTGACATTAGTGCTTTATCAAACTTGCTGTGCTGAGGAGCTCATTGGTTTAGTGCAGCTAATAATAATACCCTGATGGAGAAACAGAAGGTGGGCTAGCTCAGCATCAGACACTGGAGTGCAGAAATAGTCTCTGCTAGTTGAACTAAAAATACACACCAGCATAACCCTCTTGCCTACAGCAGCACATGCTGAAGGCACTTTGGACTCTGGCAATGGGGGGAATGGCTTCCCTTTGTTTTTGGCAGCTGCTGGATCTGCAGCGCCCTGTGGTGATTCGTTTGTGTGACTGCCTAAGGCTACCTTAGGTGTGCAAGGCCCCTCAGAGCAAGTTAATTAATATCCTTGGAAAGTTAATCATTACCCAGAGTCATAATCAGACTATATAGGGTGAAATGGGCTGCATCAGATGACTTGTTAAGCCAGCTTGTCCCAGGCTGGGACTTTGTGATCATGGAATCACCCAACGACATGGGAGTGACCAGCAGCAGCGGCTGAGATGTAACCATGGCTACTCTGCTCCACTGCTCCCTGCTCCTGCTTGGGGACAAACAGCAGATGTCAAGATTGCTGCTGAATTATGAGCCCTGGAGTTATTGCTGCACAATGTGGTCAAGGGGATTGATCTGGTTTTTTCCTACCTCCTCCCAGGGTTTACTCAGCCTCTCCACTTGGGCTCTGCATGGGTGAAATTCAGTTTAGCGTGTACACGTTTTTCTGCTCTGAGCTTCAAAATCTCCATGACAATAAGCTAAAAGTGGCAGAGATGTAGTGGGGATAGGGTACCCTGAAATAGGTTAGTTAGATGAAATTAGGACACATCTAATGCCAGAATCAGCAGTGCAACATGGATCTCTGCTGCATTGTCAGATGGTAGATCAAAGGTGAGGAACGCCTTCTAGATGAATCACAGAATCATAGAACAATTTAAGTTGGAAAAGACCTCTAAGCTCATCAAGTCCAACCTCTAACCCAGCACAGCTGAGATGAGGAAAAGTGCTCCCTGAAAAGAGGGAGTTAATTGACTGTGTTGGGCACAAGTGATGAGACATTGTCTCCAGATAAAAGATACAAACACAAAGTTCTGAGACAGTGAGGACAAGAAGCAAGGCCTGAATGCTCTAATTTGAAATTCCTTCATTAGATGTAAGAAAACCCAGCTGTGGTGGGACTCCTTCACTTGTTTGAATACTGAAACCTGTGGCTGGGATGGGAATGGACAAGGATATGGCTGGAGCTACTTTGGTCACCACACCTGCAGGTAGGAGGAATACAGGGGCTGCACCATCACTCCTGCCTTGCTTCCCTCCCAAAGCCAGGTGCCTGCTGTCTGCACAAGCACGGGTGCTTCCCTCAGAGCAGGACGTGGCAGGATATTGCATGAAGAAATGTCAGCTAACAGAAATGGTTTTATAAGATCCAACACAGAAGTAAGCCCTTTCCACAATGCACTTGAGCTTTTTTTTGTAATTTGTTTTTTTTTTTTTTTTTTGCTTTATTACAACCAGGAGATCCAGGGAGATTTTTCTCTCTTGGAATAGGTGTTTCTTGTGTGGACTTCTCTGAGTTGAGGTTACCTTAATAAAGGGAGCACCAGGAATGACAATCTTCCTTGCCTGTCTTTTTTAGCCAGTCTTAACTTCTTTCTGGGACTGCTATTGTACTTACTCTCTGATGAAGTGAGTAGTAAAAAGCTGTTTTTGTTCACAGGGTAGTTTTATAGGATAATTCTGGTTGGAAGGAACATCTATTCCAATCACCTGTGGGGTCAGACCAGCCTTCTTAGGGCTTTATCTAGTCCAGCTTTTTATTACAGAAAGTGAATGGCCTCTAAAATTTTCTGAATTGTAGGGACCAGGGTCATCAGGAGCTTTCAGAGAGAGTTTTGAGAGAGAGACAGGAGGTCTGGCAGCACCTGCAAAGAACCTCTCCATGAGGACTTCTGACCATGGAGATATCCAGGGGAAACTGGCAGCAACTCTGAAAGGAGGGTGGCATGCAGAGCAGGACAGAGGTGAAAATGAACTTATCAAAAACCTTCTTGGGCTGTCAAGGGCAGGTTTATTCCTCAGCATAAGTGGCTTCCTCTGGGGATTTGTGGAATACTCACTGCCAGGGGGAAGGTGCTGGTGTTTGCAGTGCAGTGGGTCTGGCTTGCCCTGAGTCTGTACATGGCAGATGCCTGTTCTGGGAGAGGATGCCTCAGGTCAGTGACTTAATTGTGTCTGGTTTGGAGACCTTTTACCACACCTGAGATAACTCAAGGCTTACAGGATGGCATTTGGAAGAATCATCTTGTTCAGCAGCAATAATCAGCAATTACTAAGAAAAGATCACCTTACTTAGTCATTTCCCACTGCTCTCATCTTCCCACCAAACACTCTGTTTATAAAAGCTTTTCTTTCAGGACCAGTGCCACTGATAATCAGAATCCTCAGCGTCACAGGAGCATTTTAAAAAGAGTTTGAGGGCCAATTATATAAATGTTTCCTCTTTTGTAAAACAGCTTGGGACTTGTAAACATATTAAGTCCACATATCTCTAAATAATTCATGATGATGAATTATTTACTTGTGTAATCTGTGTTTTAAGTAAGGAAATATATTTTCCTAATATGAGTGAAATAAAGATATTTTAGATAATTTTGAAAGAAGTAGCTGCCTTTTCACTCTTTTGCTTTTTTTGTGTTCCAATTGATTTTTCTGACGAGTTTGTTCTTCAGGAGTGGCTGATACCAGGTCTGTAGTGTGTGAAGGTGACTTCCTCAGCACCAACACCCACAAAACCTTTCAGCAGAATAAGGCTTATCAGAAATCAAGGAGTCCACTTCATGTTGTAGATGTGTGAAGGGCACATGTTGTGACTTAGAATTTTAGAATCATTGTTTATTTTACAGATGATATTGAAGATGGCAACTTCAATCCATGTAAAGTAAAGGTGAATGCTGTTACTATGGAGTCCTTTATAAGATGCTTTTGGGTTTGAGCCTTATTTATGAGATTATTTTGAATTTTGTCCCTTTTGTGTATATATGTGTGTATATATATATATATATATATATATATATATATATATGGATCATTCTGTTGCATTTTCTTTTTTGCTTTTCTCTCCCCTTCCTTTTCCTCCCTCAACAACAGATGATTTTGAAGACAGCATGAATGAAACAAAATGTTGGCATGGTCTAGCTGAATTTCCTGACAAGATAAACATTAAGTTAAATGTGAGACATATGCCTTAGTGTGTGACTGTAATTTTATAGGTTCTTTTATATGTTATGGTTGGCAACAGAATCCCTGTAGCTTATTCTGGCTAGGAAGAACAGTATTTCTTAGTCTTAAGGCAGATACATGATTTAAGAATCTGTGTATGCTACCAGCTATAAGTGTGAGTGCTGAAGTGTATCTTGGTTTAAGTATTGTCCATTCCAGTTCATCCAATAATCAAAGATGGTTATTCAACCATGGTGCATTTGTGATGGGGATAATGTTCTCATCAGAAGTCCTCTTTTCTGCCTTTGTCCCACCTCTGGAGTTAAACTGTCTGGAGGTGATGCCCCTCTGTTTGCTCCCACTGTGGAATGCAGGCTTGCATCGGATGAGAATATTTTTTTCTGATGGCTGCACAGGTACAGAATTAGAGGGGTTATTGGCTCTAGGTCATCCTGTGAGACTTTAGTTTGTGCAGCCAGACCATCAGAGGATAAATGCTATGCCCTTCCCCAGCCCCTTTAATTTTGGGGACCACTTGTATAATCTTGGAGTACTTTGAACTGCAATGAAATTTGCTCATCCCCCCTCACATTTTTACACAAGGATCCCCATGCTGAAATGACATTGATAATTCTTCTATGGTAATGCTCAGGCCTAGGAGTGCATTTTGTCTGAGATGCTGATCATGAGTGGAATTTATTTATTTATTTACTCATTTTTATTTATTTATTAATTTCTTTTAGTATAATCAGCTTCATTCAAAGTAGCCACCAGCTTTCTTTTTGTGGACAGGTCAGAGATATAGATATTTCTAAGGTGCTACCCAGATAACTCCTTTAAAATGCATTCTTTAGGACAGAAAAATCATGCTCAAGCTTTGCCTTCACTGTCTGAACAGGAGCCTGGACAAATAGTTGAGGAACAGCCATTTACACTGTAGATGTATGTCCTTTTATTAAGTGTAAACTTATTTATTGCCAAAATATGGAACAGGGGACAGATACCCTGAGCTTTATCCCTCTTTTCCAAACACCCTTCACACTTGTCTTTATGGCATCAGTGATCTTTTGTTTTCAACCAATCATACACATTCCTACTGCCTTTGCCAATCAGGTTTCCAGTCTGTTCTGGCATTTTGGAGGGCAGGACCACATTTCCTGTGATCTGCCACCACCTTCCTCTGTGTGATGCCCCACCCTGTACTCCTGGCTGGTTGCTGGATTAGGACAGGGGAAAAATGGTGAAACATTCCTAGCATTGCTTCACATTATGCATAAGAAAGGATTTTGGTTCTAAGGTATAATCAGGGAATAAATGGCAAATTTGGCAAAATGTAGCTTGTTCAGAAGCAGCATTTGAACTTTGAAAGATGCAAAGATCCATGAGCCAGCTTGGATAACAGAGGCATTATAACTAAGCCTGGTGCTCAGCTGCAGCAGGACATCACTGGGATGCACAGATGTTGGGAGAAGGGGACTTTAGCCCAAGCAGAGCAGCCTCTGTTCCTTGCTCCTGAGAGAGCTGGTTCAGAGACAGCTCATGCACACCTCTGTAGTGGTTCAGAGATGCAGCACCCTTTGTTTGGAAGAGTAATTTAGCACTTTGTGTGGGTGCATTTATGGGAACATACAGATCCTCTTAAAGAAATAGGCACTTTTCTGGTATTTGCAGAGGTTATGGTTCACATTAAGAGGAAAAAAAACTAAAACAAAACACATTTAGTGGAGGAAATTTCCATTATTCACCATCAGTTCTTATTTGTACCTTGATAACTTATTCTGTGTGGGGAAAGGGGTTGAAAGCTGGTTTCCAAAAGGATTAAGTATCTCGGGTACTTAGTAAATCAACAAACTTGTGGAAAGAATTGCACCTAAAGGTCTAATTCCTACAACTGCTGTTAGAGTGGCAGTAAGAGAGGCTGAGGATGTAAGGACCCAGAGCTATTGGAAATTGTCCAAGGGAAGGTCATGGAGATGGTGAAGGGCCTGGAGGGGAAGCCACACAAGGAGTAGCTGAGGTCACTTGGTTTGTTCAGGCTGAGGAAGAGGAGGCTGAGGGCAGAGACCTCATTGTAGTCCACACCTTCCTCCTGAAGGGAAGATGAGGGGCAGGCACTGATCTCTTCTCTGTGGTGACCAGCAATTAGGCTCAAGAGAACAGCATGAAGCTGTCAGGGGAGGTTTAGTTTGGATATTAGGAAAAGGGTTTTCACCCCCAGGTTGGTTGGGCACTGGAACAGGCTCCCCAGGGCAGTGGTCACAGCACCGAGCCTGACAGAGTTCAAAAAATATTTGGAAAATGCTCTCAGGCACATGGTGGGATTCTTGGGTGGTCCTGTACAGGGCCAGGAGTTGGACTCCAGTATCCTTGTGGGTCTCTGTCAAGTCAGGACATTCTATGATTCTGTGCTTCTATGAGGTTAAGTCATCACTGTCTCTATGAGAGCTCTCCTGGAATTTTCCTTTTGTTACTGTAGAGCCTGAACTTCCCGTGTGTGGTTGCAGATTTATCCTTCCTCATGCACTGCTGAAGTCAAGGAGAGCAGCATTGTGATGCCAGGTGAATACCTAAAGCCCAAAGTGTGTAGACTTGAGAAAAAAATCAAGAATCCAGGGAGCCCCGGGCCCATGGCTGTCTTCCCCCATTCCACATACAGGTCTGTCACCCTGGATGATGTTTGTAAGACAAGGTCACTGTGCCTCTGTCTGCACCTCCCAGGTGTCTCAGACCAGCATCTCGCACAGCAGCCACTCTCCAGCTGGGAATGTGCAGTGCAGCCCAGCCTGGGGTGCCCTCACCAGCTGTGGCTGCTGGTGCAGAGGCTGCTGAGATGCTGCTGCTGCAGATGCTGACATGAGTCCCTGTAGCCATCAGTGAAATTTGTGACCTTTCTCCAGCCTGTGATTGGTCAGTCCTGCTGCACAACTCTGCTGGTGCTGCTGCTCATCCAGTCCTTCATCTCTGTAATGGATGATATGTTCTGGAAACTTCCAGGAATTTTCACTCCTGTGTCCTCTTAGACGTGTGGGGGTTCCAGTTGTGGGTTTCTCTGGGTCTGGATTGAAGGCACTTGAGACAGTAATTCATGTTTGGATTCAAGTGTTTATTATTTCTTATCAGTAAAACAGTCTCACTACTGTGAGTTCAGCAGCTTTTCATTAGAAGGCACAAAATGGGCAACAATCTCTTGTTCCAAGGTCTTTTAAGACTAAACCATCTAATTAAGAACTGACACCTGGATTATTTTCCCTTTTAACCCAATACCTGATCCCAAAGTGCCCGCAGTGCGGAATTTCTGCCCAATTACAAAATGCCCCCCAAACCCATGAAGAAGAAGGAAGAAGAAGCATGAGGAAGAAGCCCAGGACAACACCCTGTGCCCTCCATCTTCCTTCCATCCACAACATACTGAAAATCCCAAAACCTAAATTTCTCACCAAGTGATACGTGGATGTTGCTGACAACATGTAAAGAAGACAACTTCAAAGGTTGTTTCCTTCTCTCTCCACCACTGTGCAACGCTCTGCCCAGTGACTGCTGCTCACTTGGTTTCTGTGGTTGCTCTGGCTGGATCAACCACAGAATCCTAGGACAGTGTGAGTTGGAAGGGACCTCAAAGATCTTCTCATTCCAACTCCCCTGCCACCTTCACTAGACTGGGTTGCTCAGGATCTGCAGGTCAGGAGGGTGGGTTTTCACCAGGAACATTAACTAGTCATTTAAACATTTTGCTGCTTCAGTCTGTAGCAGTGGAACTGCTGAGGTAGAAGACAAACTCCTCCTTTTTAATTTTAAAGGGCAATATTTATCTTGGTTTGTTTATGAATAATTGTCAAGTCTCAGCACATCTACTGTAAGCCTCAAATCAGTGCTGAATGCATCCTTTTTCTTCAGATCATTGATTTAATGATCAACAAAGTAATAAAGATGGGAGGAAATGCAGAATTATTATGCTTAGGTGAGACTTGTGGCACCTTGACAAAGCTGCCTGAAAAAAGATGAAATTCTCTGTTGATGAATACAAAGTAATGTACAATGGAAAGTATTAACTTAAGTGATTCATAGCATTTGCTGGCTTAAAAATAAATTCTGACTACTTGAGAGGAAAGAAAGCCTTCAGAAAACCTTTCTATGTGTATGGGTACCTTAGGAAATAAAATCTGCTGTGAATAAATAGAATATTTGGTGTATAAGAACCAAAAAAAACTGGGATGAAGATTATTTGTGAATAGAAAAATTAATCACCCTTTTTTGTTTTCCCTACAGTGAAATATTTGGCATTTAAAAATATTTTAACTTCAATTAACATGAACCTGTGGGAAGTATTGATCTAGAATTTGTTTAGGGAAAAATATGGAAATTAAGGGATCCAGTTGGAAAGTTCAGGGCTTGTTTGTTTTAAAACCCTTTTTTAAAATGTCAAAATGCAATTGTTTTAGAAAAAAGAAGCTATTTACATTAAAAAAATCTTAAATGAAGAGTGTCAGTTCACAGACGCAGTGTTTCTGATCCATCAAAATATTTTTATTTCTATCAAAAAGTTTTGTGGGAAATAAGAGGGCTTTCATTTGGAGTCTGAACACAAACACCCACCCACTCACAGCCTGAAGATTTCTTGCTACGGGTCCCATGGGTGTGTTCTCCACAGCATTGCAAAGCCTCACCAGGAGCGTGGCCTCTGCTGAAGAGCTGCATTTTAATTTGGTCACTGTCTCCCCAGGGTCCCCATCACACAGGCTGGAGGCTCCAGAAGGAGGTGGCCAGAATTCCTACTGGTTTCTGTGCTTTGGATTTGAGTAAAATGAATGTTATTTCAGCTAAGAATTAAGGACATGCTTAGCTGAAGGGTGAGGTACTCATGTTCTCAGTTTCTGTGAAGTTAAGGGAAAAACTTCCTGTTGGATGGGGAAGGTTTTCATTCCTGGCTTTGGTATCAACAAGGTAGTTCATGTGGCAAGCTGGGAGCAGTTGTGCTCTGCAGAGCTAACTGCTGAGTACCTAGAATAACACAAAGTGAAACAATTTACCTTTGTCTCTTCTATTTTCCTAAATACAAGGGAACGATAGCATTCTATGAAAGTCAAATGCATTACTTTGAATGTAGATTTAAAAAAAAAACCAAAAAAACCCCACTTTTAAACCATGAAGTTTGCAAAAAACTAAACCAAATCAACCCCCCCCCCAATCAAATTAAACCAAACTAAATCAAACTAACCAAAAATCAAACTAAACCAAAACAAACTAAAAATCAAACTAAACCAAAACAAATTAATCCAAAACTAGGAAAAAAAATAAAGGAAATTAAAAAAAAAAAGAAAATGGGTAAGCAAGGGAAAAGTGCTCCATTTGTGGTTAGAGGATCAGAGGATGAGTTTAAAATCAGGTTTTAAACAGAGGCTGAGGTCACAGGGGCTGAGAAAATGTAAAGATTTCCACCTGGTTCATTTTTGTGTCATGCAATATCTGAGAGAAATTGTAATAAAACATACCTGCTGGGAAACACATTTTTTAACTTTTCTTTCACACGGAATAGCCCACATTGGAAGAGATGTCCAAAGTTCATTCAGCCCAGTCTTTTGTGAGAAGGGCAGCCAAGAGGGGATCATGTAGGAACCTGCCCTGTCACATCTGAAAAACATCCAGAGATGGGGGCTCTACCTTGACCATGCAGGGTTGTTCCAGGGAATGATTATTCTCATTGTGAAAATTCCTCTTACGCAGGGATGAAACCTTTTCTGGTGTAAATTGTAACCATTTCACTTTTTCTTCTCCTGTGGTTCCTCATGTAGAAACACTGTTCTCTTTGTAGCTACCCAGGAATAGTGACTGGAAACATGGGATGAGATTCCCCCTGAGCCTTCTCCTCTGCAGGGAAGAGATTTGCCTCTGTCATTGCTCAGAGATCAGGGCACTCCTCTGGGGCCTCTCCCATTTTTCTGTCTTTCTTGAGCTGTGGGGACCAGAGCTGGACACACTCTGATCACCACTCTCTGAGTGCAGCCTTTAGCCAATTTCCTGCCCATCTTGCAGACAACCCAACCAGTCTGCATCCTGCCAGCTTGTCCCATGCATGCAGTTTGTCTAGTTTGTAATTTCAGCGCAATTTTCAGCTTTTCATTGAAGCCTCTATGTTTGGTACTGCAATGTGCTATTTGTCTCCAGTATTCTGAAGTGAAAAGGTGAACTCCGGCATCTATTTCTTGGGTCATCAACCCCTATCTATATGTAGAGATGTTTCTAGGGTTTTTATTTTTTTTTATGTTTGTTTCTATCAGTACTGAAATTCTTAGGTCATAGTGCACATAAAACTAGGCTTTAGTACATGGAACATGTATTCTGCATTTGCTTTTTAAATGTCACAGTGCCTTCCTTGCAAAAAAGCACTTACAAAATCTGGGTTTGGTATTGCATTAGGAAAAAAAAAAGATTAGGAAAAAAAAAAGGAAACACTCTACCCAACCTGTTAATTAACTTCCTTAGGATTTTTTTGGCTTTGGGTTTTTTTGGTAAAAATTAAATTTCCATTTATTCAGTGTGCAAGAAATAAGAATGTTGAACTCTATGTGAAAAATGGAGAGGAAGAAATACAAAGGTACTGCAGAATGCCAGGGCTCAGCATATGCACAGAAAAATAAGATACTTGTGACAATGGAAAATAAAACTAGAAACATTTTTTTCTCTTCTGTCTGCATGGTGAAATTGTCCTATAATAAATCAATTATTAGCAATCTCTTCTACAGGGCTCAAAGGAGACCCATCTGCATTGCCACAGTAAGTTAAAACATTCAGTGTCTCTCTCAAGAAAAACCCCCACTGTGCCATAATAGGATTTAATATTTTCCATCATCATGTGGCTGGGATTGTAAAAGGTAATTGTTAAAAGCCCCAGTGTTCAAGATGACAGGTTTAGAGCAGGAAGGCTAAAGGTAGCAAAGTTCCAATGGGCATTTTCCTTTCTTTTTTTTCTTTCAGCATGGAAACACCTCTTCACCACTTGTCCTCCCTCTTTCCCCTCTTTGCCAGCGTCTTCCATGGCCCCCCCTAGGTCTCATGTAAAATGGAGGCAGAGTTGTGGAAATACCTCTCAATATAATGGACTTCTCATACTGCTTGGGTCCATTCTTATCCCCCGGTCCCATAAACAGATTGCTGCAGAAATGGGGAAATTGTTTCACAGCCACTTCTCTGAAATTGTGTTGTGCCATTACTGCTTTGTGTTGATGTGCTCAGGCAAAATCCCTGACTGGAACACGTCCTGACTTGAGGACGTGTTTGTCCTGCCCATCTCCAATTTCATGGACATGTGCTGACCATTGCCTCCTGCTGTCTTGCACTCTCCTCCTCTGTCCTTGTCTCTGCTGTCCCTGCATGGGAAGCTGCCACATTTCTGTCACAACTCGGAGTCAATCCCAGCAAACCACCCTGCTGACTGCCAGCTACTGCTCGCAGGGATTTGCCTTTTCTTTTGCCCTTCTTCCCATTAGATGAGAACAAAAAGCTGTGATAACTTTTCTCTGGTTTTGGAGGATAGTTTTTCCCTTTCAAAATTAAATCTCCTTCTGCCCTTTCATTCAGTTTGGGAATGATGTTCTTGAGCTCGGTCTATCCTTGTGCTTTTTTGTATCTAAGAGGCTCAGCTCCTTTCCTCTGTTGATTGATTTCTCTGTCTCAGTAATCATGTTCAGCTCTGGGTGCTGAACAGGTCTGAAGTGCTGCAGAAATAAACATCATATCTTTACTGAAATCTGCAGCCCCTTCATCTTAGGTGTGCTTGAGATCGCTGTATTTTCTGGAAAAAGAAGCTAGATTGTCCATGTCCTTCTTTTAATTTACTGCTTTCCCTCTCCACACCTTTGTTCCCTACCTTCCAACCTATAAACAATCTGTGTTTCTCAAAAATCTCATCATCTTTCCCTAAAAAGGCAGCTTTTTCCCATCCCTCTCCTCTCCTGTAGCATTCTAACCATGCAGACCCCCTGGAGCCAGCAGTGCCCTTGTGGCCAAGAAGGCCAAGATATCCTGGGGTGCTTTAGGAGGGTCATTTACTCCCAGCAGGTTGAGGGAGGTGATCCTGTCCCTCTACTCAGCCCTAGACAGGGACATCTGGAGTGCTGTGTCCAATTCTGGGCTCCTCAGGACAAGAGACATGGAGCTCCTGGAGCAGGTTCAATAGACATAATGAAGGGAATCAATTGTCTCTTATTAGGAAAAGCTGAAGGAGCTGGGGCTGTTCAGCCTCGAGATGACTGAGAGGGGACCTCATCCCTGTCAGTGTCTGCAGGGAGGGCTCAGAGCAGGGACCAGGCTCTGCTCGGGTGCCCAGCAATGGGACAAGAGGAATGGGCAGGAACTGATGCCCAGGAAGTTCCACCTGGACA
This sequence comes from Agelaius phoeniceus, assembly GCF_051311805.1. Taxonomy (NCBI): domain Eukaryota; kingdom Metazoa; phylum Chordata; class Aves; order Passeriformes; family Icteridae; genus Agelaius; species Agelaius phoeniceus. The sequence continues at coordinate 149,452,349 of NC_135265.1, read as the reverse complement.
TCAGGAATAATTTCTTCCCTGTGCAGTGACCAAGCCCTGAACAGATTGCCCAGAGACTGTGTGGGGTCTCCCTCACTGGAGATATTGCAGCACTGTCTGGACACAATCCTGTGCCTGTGCTCTGGGATGGCCCTGCTTGAGCAGAGATGTTTGACCAGATGATCCACTGTGGTCACTTCCAAGCTGACCCATTCTGTGATTTTGGGATTGATTCTGTACTAAGGTGTGCAATTTTGGCAGGCAGGAACATGTTCTTATCTCTGGTGCCAGCTGCCTTCTGGAAAGACCCCAGCCTCTTCTAAACCAGAGAGGAAATGGCATTATTTAAAATTGTTCCTCTCTAAATGGTCCCAACTAATTATGAAGGCTACAGCTACTGTGAGATGAGCTATTAAATGCCTTGAACGGGTTTCTGAAGCCTGTACTAGAATGGGATGAGTCACAGTTGCACCAGCTGACTGCAAATGAGTGGGTGGGAGGGGAAGAGGCCCTGTACTTTGTTGGCAAGGTGGGAACAAAGAGCTCTCCACAGGCCTGGGATATGATCTGGGGTGAGTTAGGAATGACAACTCGCAGCAGTAAGATGGAGGCAACAGAGTGCTTGTCAAAGAGGTAAAGCCTGAGCTTTTAAGTTAAATCACACCTTGAAACCATTCTGTCTGAATGAAGGAAGTGGGAGATCAGCAGAGGATTGGTCAGGCTGTGAGATGCATGTAGGATTTAGTCTCAGCTTCTTGGTCTGACTGCTTGTACATAGCTCCTTGAGCACCAGCATTAGGAAAAGAATGTGCTGTGATTTGAGTCCAATCAGAAAACATTCAAGTATCAGTGTTTAAGATCAATATGATGGAACATGGGTAGATAATGACAGGACTGTCTGTTACTAGGAGTAAGAGTTCTAAACTAAGAGAGGAGAGATTACATGTTAGGAAGAAATTATTCACTGTGAGGGTGGTGAGCCACTGGAACAGGTTTCTCAGAGAAACAGTGGATACTCCATCCCTGAAAGGGTTCAGGGCCAGGTTGGGTGGGGTTCTGAGCAGCCTGGCCCAGTGGAAGGTGTTCCTGCACGTGGCAGGGGGGTGGAAACTGGATGGTCTTTACAGTCCCTTTCAACTCAAGCCAATCTATGATTTCTATGAGTCTACAAAACTGTCTGCATCCATGGCCTGATACAGAGGCTCCAGATGCAAAATTCAATTCTGGACCTGGGTTCATACCCAGGAAGGAAAGAGAAAAGATCACTAGAAAAGATTTGGTGAAATTATGGCTGGGGTTTCTCATTCTCCACCATGATCTTGCAGATGCCAGAGTTTGTTGTGTCTGATTTGCAGTAGAACTGTGCAGACTTGTTCAAGTGAGGATAATATCCTGACTGATAAAACCCCTGAGTGTCCTTTCCCAGACTGATACCCTCAGCTGCTCCTCACCAGACTTGTGCTCCAGACCCTTCCAGCTCTGTTCCCTTCTCTGCATGTGCTCCAGTACCTCAATGTCCTTCTTGTCATGAGGGGTGTGACACTGAAGGCAGGATTCAAGGTGTGGCCTCACCAGTGCCCAGCACAGGGGGACAGTCACTGCTTTGGTCCTGTTGGCCACATTATTGCTGATACAAGGAAGTCAGTGCTGCTTATTTTGGAAAACTCACCCAGCTTGGGCCAGGCATGGTGCTTTTTGCTCTCTCTGATGAGATAATGCAGGGAGATAACTATTTTTGGCACATCTTACTTGAGCTTTTGAGATGTCATCTGGCCTTTTGAGACGTGCAGATCAACTTGCTGCTTTCAGCATGGCATAGGATGGAAAAATGGGATACAGACTTGAAGGTGGATAGACAGGGGTGGATGGAGAGTCTTGAGCCAGGTTTAGCATGGGGCTAACAATGAGTATTGGGGAAACAGGAAACTGTGGCTAACTCATGCCAGGAGGATGAAGACAGTATGAGAATGTTGTCTCCTTGCAGTAAGAAAAAACAATCCACACTGACTGATCTAGTTAAAAATATATTCTGGAGAGGTTAAAATAATTCAGACAGACACATCATCAATAACTGATTATTTGTAGCTAAAATTAGGCCTGGAATTGGCACTTTGTATCTTAATTAAAACAAAGCTATCTTTTTAATATCTTTTGTTTTATCAATGAGCTATGACAACTTTGAGCAGACATTTCCTAGTGAATGTTAATCCCTCAGTCTCTTTTGATTAGTAGATGGGATTACATTAAAATTGATCCTCCTTCCGAGGTCCATTTGTGTGCTCTGTCTCAGTATTGAATTACATGGCTGGCCCTGTGCCAGGCACAGGTTCCCCATTGGGACAATGAAATCACAGCCACAGTGATGCTCATTTGTGTTTTACAGTATGCCATTTATTTATCACAAAAGGCTCAGGAGACTTTATGCCTTGGTGAGACATTATTTAGGCTTCAGATCTCTGTAAAACCTTATTACTCTCTTCAGTTCACTTTGTACAGAGATGGCTTTTGAAGATAGGAAGGGAAAGGCTAGGGAAAGAAGAAAAACAATATCATATTTAAAATCTAGCTCTGGTGAGTTTTCTTCAGTTGTACAGGCTGTTCTGAGGGAATTGTTGAGCTTCAACCTGGGAGAAAAGATCACTAGAAAAGGCATCACTGGTCAAGCTCAGTGTTACAGGTTTGGAAGCCTCAGTTTGAGACTGTACGGATCTTGTTAAAAGATGAGTCCCTCTGGCTCATAACTGAGCTTCAGACAGCCAAACCCTGGAAGAAGCTGTTCCTAAATTGGGCTGACCTGTTGCAATTGCTCTCTGAGGGTCCCTGTGAAGCTGGTGGGAGTCGGGTGGGACATGACATGATCCTTACAAAATTCAGGAGCAGAGAAGAACTGCTGTGTCTTTGTTTTCTGTTTCAATGTTCTTTCTTAGTAATTGAGAGTAATTAAAGCTATGAACAATTCTCCCCAGGGGAACTGGAAAAAAAATTCTCAAAAAAAAAAAAAAAAAACCAGAGAAGAGCTGTTGACAGTCTGAAAAGCTGGACAGCTTTCCATTGAACTCCCTCCCACCTTTTCCATCTGTAGCTCTTGTCATCAGCCAGCAAGCTGGCCAGGAGACAGTGACAGATAAATGGTGTGCAGTCCCCTAAAGTTCCAGATTACATCTTTCCTTTCCTTTCCTTCCCTTCCCTTCCTTTTCTTCTCTTATATGCTTTAATAGCCAGCTTTTATAAAGGGTGCTGTGTTGCTTGGCTTGTGCTGTTGTGATCTGGAAGATATTTTCCAGCATCTGACTGGTTCACTAGGGAGTTACATGAACATTTTGTAAGAGTGTGAACTGAGCTAGTAAAGCATCATTCTGAGCCTGCCAAGGCTCAAATGTGAAGTGGAAACATGTATATATATATATTTTATATATATATATATATATAATTTAGGCAGAAAATATAAAACATTATGGGATTCCATACAGTGTTGTAAACAATATTCTATTCCACTTTGCTTATGTGATTTGGCATTTCTCACAGAACTAATGCTCTGTGATAGCAGTAAGAAGGATGCTGTGCTTGAGTGGAAATAACGTGGGATGCGAGTGATTGATGTTGCTTGAAATGAGGAATATAAGAGACTCCAGATAGCAGACTAATTATGTAGCTTGTTTATTTTCCAAGGAAGGTCTCATTGCTACAAGTGGTGTCGAATGGAGAATAAGGATCAGTTATTCACTGTCTTGGATCTCTTTATTCTTTCATCTGTAGGTCTTTGAATGCCTAGAGATGGGCTGGTAAGGGTTTCAGAGAAAAAGAGATGGAACAGCACATGGTTATATTTTCTAAAAGTGTCACCTTGAATCCACAAACCCACGTTGAATTTTTTTTTTTTTTTTATTGTGACAGCCATACCCAGGTAGATAGTTTATCATCTTTAATTGTGCTTCAGCCAATATTTCTCCTGCAACATCTCCAAGTTTTCCAAGTATATGAAGTGCTACATAGCATTGTGTGCTTCTCAAAACTATACAAAAAATTGGGAGATGAGGCGTAGGTGCTAGAAGTTTATTTTTTTTTTACTGTGATCTTTCCACTCAGGAAAAAGCAGCCTTAATTAGACTGGTTAAGAACTGATAGCAACCTTTATCAAGTGAAGTTGATGATAATTCTGTCTTGGAACTATAACATGAACATGAACATATGTAGCTTTTAAACATTCCCCTGCCTTTGTCGTGCACTGAGACAAGAAACTTCCAGAGTGAATCTGAAAAAGGAACATAGGATACCTACAGTAGATTATGACTGAAAGAAAACAAATCAAACCCACTGATTGTTTTCTATACTTCAAATGTCTTCATAATGTTGTGGGGAACATTGATAACCCAGTTTCTTCTGTTTTATGTGGACATTTCCAACATAAGGAATGACTTCTCCATGCTGCTGTTTTCCTGCAGAATCTGGGCCTTTTCACCCTATATCTCCAAAGGCACCATGGTGTCATTTTATGTTATGTTATTTTGAGACACTACCTTGTCTTGCTCTGCTCAGGGTGGTCCATTTTATCGTGATAGCTGACCAAAAAATGAGGAATAGGGATTTTTTTTTTCTTTGCATTTCATAGTATTTCTTCAGTCTCATGTGGCCAAATCTCTTTGGACAAAGGATTGATTAATTTCATTTCATTTCATTTTCCTAGATGTTAGTGGCTTTCTCCCAATATAAAAGAGGCTTATGCTAAGCAAACCAGTTCTATTTTTTGCCTACCTAAACTGCATGCAAGCTGGAAGTTTCTTTGTGCAGCAAGCTCCCTACTGTTATACTGAGCCTTGGAGAGTCTTGGCTTTCCATCCCCAGGCTCTGTGGCTGTGCTCACCATGCTTATAATACCAGAAGTGACTGTCAAACCATAATGCTTCAAATGCTGTTTTCAGCTCAATGATTTATTTGTGTGATTGGGAAGAGGCTGCAGATCTTTTGGCTACTACCACAAAATCAAATAAAGTAGTAGATCTGTATATATTTTTGAAAGCAAACTGAGTTGTTGCTTAAATTTATTTAATTTTGCTAGAAATGTGAGGAAACATGTTTTGGGAGCAATCAATCCAGTGGTGCCAGCTCCAGGTTTGACAGAGAGCATGAAGACTTACCACAAAACAAAGCAGAGTGATTTGGAAGATGATGTGGGCAGAAAAGTCTAATCCCCTGAAGCTTTGTTTGTATGGATTTAGGCATGAGTTTGCACTTTTCACCTGTAGTTCTCTCTACCCTGGTAGTTTTGTCTTCAAAATGAGGTTAGACTGCAAATGGATTTGAGCTGCTGTGGACCCACCTTGACCTCAGTATCAAGTTTTGCCTGAAAAAAGCAGATTTTATTTTTATATTTTATGAGCCGCTGTGGACCCACCTTGACCTCAGTATCAAGTTTTGCCTGAAAAAAGCAGATTTTTATTTTTATATATATAGATTTTATATATACTAGTTAAACAAGTTCACTATGTAAATCCTTTGTACGCAACCACTGAGACCAGATTTTCCACATGGTACTGAAAGAGAACATAGAAGGCAAGTCATACTGCCTTTAATTTGGTATATTTCATTAGTGGAAGGGTATTTTCACTTAATGCTTTTCTAGAGAGACACCAAATCAGTTGAGCTCTCTGGTTGAAAGGTAAAGAACAGACTGATTTCTTCATGATTTATAGTAGACTACAGTAAATAATTCTCTCATATTATTTTTTTTTTATGGCATCTGAGCTACAGCAATGCTGTTCTTCCTCTGCTGGTGGTGCAAATAAAGTTGACTACTGTGGTAAACCAAGCTGATCCCTTTTCAAGTCACTCCTTGCTGCAGGCCACTGTCCTCTGTAGATCAATTCAGAATGAGGTGGCAGAACTTTGGGGCATATTGATTGCCAAAGAGACTCTAATGATATCAGTGAGTATGAGACAAAGCAAAAATTTCAGCACCTGCTTCAAAGCAAAAATTAATCCTGATTTGAAATATGAGTATACTCCCATGAACATTACATTTTAAAGAGTTTTCACTACTTCTGAGTATTTTCAGCTATTGAAGCTGATCTCCAAGTACAGAAGCAGAGAAACCTTTTTTCCATATCTGCCTTTCCCATAAAAAGTTGCTGAAGCCCATGGAGAGGGACATTTTACAAGAGCATATAGTGATAGGCCAAGGGGCAATGGCTTCAAACTGAAATAGAGGAGCTTTGGAGTAGGTATCAGGAAGAAATTTTTCACTGTGAGGGTGGTGAGGCACTGGCACAGGTTGCCCAGAGAAGCTGTGGATGCTCCATCCCTGGAAATACTCAAGGCCAGGTTGGATGAGGTTCTGAGCATCCTGGTCCAGTGGAAATGTCCCTGCCCATGGCAAGGGATTCAGAACTGGATGTTTTTTAAGGTCCATTCCAAACAAAACCACTCTGACCCTCTCTGTACATAGCCCATGATTGCAGTCAATCATTTTGTGCAGACAAAGTGGCTTCTTGAGGTAATTAAAAAAAAAACCACCAAAAAACAAAACAAACTGCTTACCTTATATCATGTATTGCTGCCTAAACTTAAACCCAAAAAACCCCAAAACACCATGAAAGCTAGTCTCTGTGCTTGTTTTGGCTGGGATAGGATAGTTTTCTTCCTAGTAGCAGGTATAGTCTGAAGACAGAGACCCTCTGCTGCCAGGGCAATGTATTTATTGCCTGAATAAGATCAGCATTTCACCTGCTATTTTTTCAGAACAAAGCCTTCTCAAGCTTACTGCTGTGTGAAGTCAATAGCTGCTGCAAGAACAGTATCCAGATGGAGGGTGAGCAGCTCTGTAGCAATTTTAGAGATGAAATTTTGGTTTTCAGTTTATCAACATTTAGCAATTTCTTAATTATAGTACCCAGCACTTTACCTTTTCAAAGCACTGCACAATTATTAACAAATTAATTGCTGCCTCATTGCCCTGTAAAACATGATGATAGTTATTTGATTATCTGGTTCTCCAGTAAATGAAAATAACCATATTGCTTATAAGACTACATATTGTATATATGTGTATACAGAGTACTATATATGGCCTATATGTATAATTCAAAGAAAGTTTTGCTGTGTGAGGGCACTGAAGCCACCCATTATGAATTTGTTTATTGGAAAGGTTATTCAGTGCTACAATAACATTCCTGTATTGTGGCAGATTATTTGGGGAGAACTGAAAGAACAAAGGGAAGTTTATCCTGAAATGGGAGCAAAGAATCTTCTTTTTGTTCATATGAGAATCCACTGTGGTGAGAGCATGACTGAACGGGCAGAGGATTATCATTTCTGCAAGCTTCTCCTGAGAAATGGGACAAAAAGGATATCATAGAATGGTTTGGTTTGAATGGACCTTAAACACCATTTATCTCCAGCCCCACTGCCATGGGCAGGGACAGCTTCCACTAAACCAGGCTGCTCAAAGCCCAGTCCAACCTGGCCTTGGACTGTCAGGGATGGAACCTCCATTTCCCTGGGAAACCTGTTCCAATATGGATGAAATGAATAATGTTTGAAGTATTGAAATTAGTTGGACTATAATTTAACAGAAGATCTGAACTTTTTTTTTTTTTTTGAGAAAGGGGAGCTTCCATTTTGTAGATATTTTTCTTTACCTTCTATAAATTTAAGTATTTCCCTGAAAGAAACTCTGATCTAACATGAGAATTAATTAAACAGTTAACTACATTTATCTCCTTTACACAGGAGATCATTCTCTGATGGGGGTGGGGGGAGAAGGGGGGTAAAGGGATGTTTTATAACGAGTAATGGAAATATGGCAATTTAAGGAATTAACAAAGTCTAGTGGCTGACGCAAATGTTTTTTCTATTTATAAGACTAAATATGTTCAGCTGTCTGAGCCCTGAGAGCTAAACATTGGGAATGATGGACCCCTAGTGCCAAGGCTGTACAAACAGGCAAGGGGAAGAGTTGCTTGTTGAAGGCAAAGAAGGGATCAAAATGACATGGGAATTTTTCAGGTCCTAATAAAGTTTCAGTTTTTGTGTCCTCCTTACAAAGTCTACCAGTTTTTAAATCCAGGTACAACATATTAAATGGATTTATCATATTTAGGTATGTTTAGGTGGTCCACTGATAACTTTGCTTAGTCTTTTTGGGGATTCTGGTATCTGTTTAGTCTTTGTGAGCAAACATGAAAGTGTATTTAGATTGTTGGCGTGAAAAGTCATCTTCTCTGTCCAGTAGGTTTTCTGTGCTTCCTGTTGTGCAATGGATCCATGCTGATTTGGCTGAGTAAAGTGAGGGCATTAGAAATCACCAGTTGTGAATTATGCAGCCAAACATTCACTGGAAAGAAATATACTGCTTTTATGCCTGTTTGACCTCTGAAAAACCAGGAGAAAATGAAAAATTCCTGTTTGAAGGTTGCCCTCTCTCTTTGTTTTGTTTTGTTTTGTTTTGGTTTGGTTTTGGTTTTGTTTTGTTTTATTTTGCTTATTGCCAATGTGTTGTGTAAACCACAGCTTTGAGTTCCAAAAGTTCCTAACAAGTGCATTTGGGTGGTGCCTTCTCCATTTGATGCTGCTCACACAATTTTATTCTTCACGAGGGTACAATCCTGTATCATGATACTTCCAGACTTCAGCTTTGTTTTTCTTGCATGGTTTATTCATGCTCATCTCAAGCTCCTGTTTCAACACTTTGGGAGCTTCTAACAAATTGAAGATTTAAAGTTTGCAAAAGAACAAGGGATAGATCATCTTCCCTAGCAGAAAAGAACCTGGAGGTCATGAAGGTTAGAGAATAGCAAATACCTCCTTAGTTTTCATTGTTTTTAGATTGTGGGTCCTCCTGAAGAAAACTCTTTAACTCCTTAACCACTCTTATGTTCACTGCTCTCATTTCCTGGTGAATTTATTCTGCTTCCTTGGATCATTTGTGCTGTTTTTATTTTTTAAAGCAGGTTATGAATCTCTTTATTCAATAGCATGTCCCTCTTCTCCAGACTTTATCTGGTGGATTTTTTGCTAGAGAGACTGAGTCAATGATTTGGCCACTAAATGTTCATGCCAGATTTGTCTCTTGCCATTGCAATAAAACTGACAGCATGTGTCTGGGTTTTTTGATCTTGTTTTTGGTTTGTTTTATTTTTTTCTTTAAATTAATTAATATTCCCAGCTGACAAAACCCTCTAGCAAAAAGGATGGTTAACCTGTGAGCCATGTTTATGCATATGATATTATCTCATTCTGAAGATGTAATTAATATTCTGCTTCATGGGGTTAGGACTAAAGTCCTGAAGGTTTTATTTATTCTATCACTTTAAAATTTAGCATTTAGCATCTCCTTTCAAAAGATTAGTGCAGTGTTGTTGACTAAATGGTTCAGTATATCCTTTTTATATAACCCTTTTGCTGGGCTGGATTCCAGATTTTCTTGATTTCATATGTTTTTTATCTCCTCAAGAGAGATTAATTCTATGTTAATTACCATATTAGGGTCAGCTAAGTTAAAAAATATGATTTTTGACTTATATAACCTTAAAAGCACTTTACCTGATAACTTTCTTTTTTTTTATATATATATTTGATGTTTGAATACATTTGGGAAAAAGATAATAATAATGATAATGATAATGATAATGATAATAATAATAATAATAATAATAATTTTTTAAAAGACAAACATTTTCACATATTAATATAAAGATCCAGGCTTTTGTGGTTTTGTATTCCGTGGCACTTTGTTTTTTAGGGGGACTGCCAATACTGATGAGAAGAGAATAAGTATTAATTCTTCCCTGAAGCTCAGAAACAGCCACTGGCAGATTTCCAAAAAATAAAAGTTCTGCTTTTTGTCCCTTCCTACCAGAGCTAGTCAGATTGTATTGATATGACCCAGAGCAGAATTAAGCCATTCTATGCAGATAATTCTTTATTAAAATTTATCACATTTAGCCTTTAAAATTGTCTTTCATTCTTTAATGTAATTGTTTGGTTTTGGTTTGTTTGTGTTTAATCCCTTGCTCTTTGGCTGTTCTGTCAGACAGAAGCTGTTTAAAAATTACAATTGTAGCAAAAGTTAACATGCAGATCCCAGCATAGATCTGCCTTTGAAGTGATAAACTGACCAGGTCCAAGCTGTTTCCCAAGGCAGTCATGCTGTGTGCAATATTTTTTATGCATTTCACAGAGGAGAAATGCAGCTTTCTGCCATTCTTCAGCTTCCTCACAGGAGAAGGCAGAGGGGCAGGCACTGATCTCCTCTCCCTGGTGACAGGGACAGGACCTGAGAGCGCGACCGGAGCTGTGTCAGGGCAGGTTTGGGTTGAACATTAATAAGAGTTTCTTCCCCCAGAGGGTGTTTGGGTACTGGAACAGCTCCCCAGGGAAGGGTCACAGCACCAAGCCTGACAGAGCCCAAGGAGCATTTGGACAACACTCAGGCACATTGTGGGGTTGTTGGGCTGTCCTGTTTAAGGCCAAGAGTCGGACTCAGAGATCCTTGTGGGTCCTTTCCAATTCTCTTTCTGTGATTCTGTGAAGGCTTAGAACAGAGATAATCCTTGATCAAAGCAATACAGGTTTGGAAAGACTTCTCTTTTCCACCTGTAATCAGTGCTGTGCAAAGAAAGTTCCAAAAGCATTCAAGGAAAGATTTCAGGTCTAAAAATTTCAGACTAAAATAATGAGACTGCAGGAAGGATAAGTGTGGGTTCATAGTAATTTGCCAAGATCATCAGCCAGGTTTCCACTTTGCCAATTCCAAAGCCCTTTTGTTAAATATGAGCTAAAACAGACCAATTGTGGCATGAAGTAGGAATGGCTGGTGAGCCTTTACTGAAACCAGTTCAGTAACTGCAGGCTGCTGAAGTACAAATTGCCTGGTGTGCTGGAGGAAAAGGGAAGTTTTTGAAATAGCATGAGAAAAACAGTATGTGAAGTAATCAGCTGGGATGAGACCTTTAATTGTAGCCATTGGGTCAAATGAATGGTATTGATTCTGTGGAGTTGGGATGGGTTTGGTTTTGTTTTTCTGTAAAGTAAAAACACAAAGAAACTAAAAAGTGTCTCAACACAGAAACAAATGCAGATCACAACAAAATCACAAGGTTGCTCAGTGTACATGAAATCATTCTTCCACCTTGAGACAGGAGCAGCGTGCCAGGCTATTTTGTATTGAACAAACATCTGTGCAGGAGTGAGACTGTGAAATGAAGTTTTGGAAAGGATACAGGGACCCCTGCAAGCTCAGATTGGAAGAGCTGATCATGGTTGGTCCTGATCCAGCCAAGATCAAGTGGAAAGATCCAAGAGCTGAATAGATAGGACATTTCATCAAAATGTTTAGTGACTAGAACATCCACTGCTGTTTAGTGAATAAAAATGATGCTTTTAGTGAGTCTTTGTCTCTTGACCAATTACCCTGGCTGAAGTGACTGAGAAAGACTGGCAGAACTCCTAATAGGAAAATTCTTTTAGAATTCATAGGGGATTTAAACCTTTATGGAGTTTCATTTGGTTGGAAGTGTGGCTGTTTAATTCTTTGAGCAGTTACCCCAAGCCATATGAAAATCCACTCTATACTCACAGGCAATGATCAATGATCAGATATTAATTTAATTTCTTCTCAGATGAATTATGAAAATGTGGCATTTCTCTATATAAACCCTTGAAACTCCAAATTATACAGAACAGTAAAATATGTATCTTCAGAGACATCTGGCAACCAACCCCATGCATATACATTATATTTTCTGTCCAAGAATATCTGAAACATTTTAGTCTTCAGTAGCATCAGACAGTCACACAACACCTTGGAGATCAGCTAATGATGATGAAAAATGTAATTTGTTGGACAGCTCTCCTGATCTGTTTGAACTCTATGGAACAAGAGCTCTTATGTGCATAGGAGAGGAATTTTTCAGTGGAATTCCACATTGACCTTCTACAGGCAGCAAAGGGTTGACATAAGTCTCACTATCCTGTCTGTAAGAAATATTTGCTTTCAATGCTCTTTAATTCAAATGGTGACATGAATATCTATTAATGGCAACTTAAATGAAACATTAAAAAAAAAAAAAAAAAAAGAAAGTCCAAAGCAAGAAATATTCTCTGTGATTCTGGAACAATAATCACATTTGTGAGATTTATGCTGGTTTTGAACAATTCTTATAGAGAAAGGCAGAGAGTCTGGTACTGACAAGGCTTGCTGCAGGAGCCCAGGTTTTAGTAGAGATGTACTTTGATTTCTAAATGATTTTTCTTCTATAACTTGTTTCAACATTGTTCATTTTTGTCAGGGTCATTAAACTTGAGGGTGGCCTTTAAGGGGTTGAATGTGAGCAACTTTTTAAAAGGCTCCTCCCTCAGTGGCAAGTACCAAGGCTTGGTGAAGTGGGAGATGAAACTACAGCCTAAACTTTCTGGCTGCAGTTTGAAATATTTTCAGCACCAATGACAAACAAAACCCATTCTTAAAGCTGCAGGGTCTGCTTTTCAGTATTGACATACATTTGTTGTGTTTATACAAGTCTTCATTCACCAACTCTATATGCTTTGGGGAAACATGGGATGTTTTCAGACACTGTGGCTCAGCTGTGGGAAAAAACCTCTAATATTACCTCTTCTGTCATGAGGATTGCTAGCCATGCTCATGAACAACAGGAATATGGTCTTCAAAACATTTAGATTTTGCCATTAGATATCATAGAAAAAGCAAGCATGGAAATGACATAAAGAATTCTCCTGTACTCACAACATATAAATCTAAATGGATGTATGATTTTGTGCAGATGTCTTTTTGGCTGTATGCACATGTGTTGGTAGAAATATGGTGTGAGAAGTTGTGGCTGCCCCATCCCTGGAAGTGTTCAAGGTTAGATGGGGCTTTGAGCAATGTGTTCTGCTGAAAATTTCCCTGCCCATGGCAGGGGGTTGGAACAAGATGAGCTTGAGGGTCCCTTCCAACCATTCTGTGACTGCATTTCTTCCCTTAGTCTGTAGCAAACATGCCTTGAATAAGCCTCATCCTCAGCCATTTGTATTCCCATGCCTGTGGTCAGTTCACTAAGGAAATCTTTAAATTCTATATATCTTCACATCTTACTTGCAATTTTTAAATACCCAGCTATTCTGTCTCCCTCCTGAGGACTGCAGAAGTACAAATTGCTCCCTATTAAAACATTTAGCCAACCTTTTTGTAGTGACAGAACATTCTGGGCTGCTGGCATGCAGAGAGGAATGAAGATGTTGACTTCACAAAGTGCAGCGTGTAAATCCCTCCTGTGTGCATTTCTTGCTGCATTAAGGTACAATAATCCACTCACTCCACGCAGCTGGAACTTTATATGTTTCAAAATATAAGAACTTTATATATTTTAGTGTGAAAATTCCTGGGAAGAAGGAGATGGAAAGAATGCTTTGATGCATTCAGGTGGTGACTGTGTATGGAAAAATTAAGAATTTAATTATGAATTTATATAAAACAGAATCATAGAGGGTACTTAAAGACAAGCTCCATGATGTTTTCATCTCCTGTCTTTATTGGTTAGATGCCTGAATTCATATCTCCATGTTGGCATTCCAGGTTGACACATTATCTGGTGCAAGGGCTAAGCTTGGCCTTCCTTTACTGAAATCCTGGTGAAGCATCAAGAGTGGATTATTGGGTTTGAGGTTGCAGATCAGATGCAGTCCATGGCTGAATATTGATTTCTCACATATCAAATACACTGAAAAGGGAGAATTTATTTTTCTTTTCCTCTTTTTTTTTTTGCTCTTTTTTTTTTGCTCTGACTCATCAAGCCAAGAGGTGGAATTTCCTCAGCGTGGAGGGAGAATTTTAGCATGGAAAAAGGGGGAAACAACAACTCATTTCTCCTCCTGCACAGAGTCCTGTTCACCCAGTTGTGCCATTTGTGTGCAGGCCAATAAAGCACAGCTGCTAAGGTCAATTTTCATGTGTACCAGAGCCAAAGAAGGGTGGTATCTTCAGATCTTGTTCCTGCAGCTCAGGCTGAGCCAATATTCACATTTCCTGTTGTCTGCTGTTGTGGCTTGTTGGTCTGAGGGTTTTAAAGTGGAGAGCTTGCAATTTTTCTGTCATTTAAAATATAGTGTTCATATGTAAGGGAAAGGTAGAAGGGACTTGAGTCCATTCCTTTAAAATCTTCATTTCTGGTGTGGTGCCTTTATTCTGTGATACAAGTTTGTCATGGCTGTGTGTGCAGCCTTCTTTCTCTGTCCTGGAACTCTCCCTGCCCTCTAAAATCATCCTTTTTCCTGAGAATATTGTTACTATGCTGGTAAGAAAAGTATAAAAAGTGCTTTGAGCTAAAACTCAAGAAGGGAAGAAAAATCAACTTCTCAAAACTGGATTCTGTAATGTGTTATTTTCACATATCTTTCTTAATATTTTTAATTTCTAAATAGTGAAATGGTTGTTTATTTCAATCTTTCATGCAGAAATAGGAAAGAAAAAAATAGGAATAAAAATTGGAATGCTTTTACAACAAACTAACAAACTTCCAAAATTAACAATATTTTTTGCACACATGACGTTGACCATAGAAAATTGGCTTTTCTTTCCTTTTTAAAGTTTTTTTTTTTTTTTTTTTTTTGTTGTCTCACATGAAACCAGATCTTTTTAGATCTTCAGATGGCAGCTAAACAATAAGGAAACAACAGCAACAGCAGAGCCAGCACCTCACAAGAAGGAAACAAAAAGATGCTCCTATAATCCTGTTTGTAGCCATACAGGTAGTATGTGGTCATATAGGTTATGTATCACAGAATCACTGAATTTCCAGGGCTGGAAGGGGCCCCTGGAGATCTTCCAGTCCAACCCCCTGCCAAGGCAGGGTCATCTGAAGCAGGTGACACAGGAACACATCCAGGTGGGTTGGGAATGTTTCCAGAGAATGAGACTCCAAGACCTCCCTGGGCCATCTGTACCTAAATTCACAGATGGGGGAATCATCCACATGTCAGGTGACACATTCTGCCTTTTCCATTTCTCCTTTAGTCTTCTTCACTTTTCACTTTTAATAGAAGAAATAAATATATCTTTGTCTTTCTTTACTCTTTTCTAAAAAAAAAAAAAAAAAAAAAAAATCCTATTTTAAAATAAATTTTAAAATAAATGTTGCACACCTAAGTAAGTAATTCACTAAAAAGTAAGTTATATATATCATAGCTCACCACTGTTTTGAAAGAGATGAGCCCCACGATGTTTGCTTTATGCAAAAAAAGTCAAGTTCAGCACTTTGCTCTGTATTCTACAACATTTTAAAGAATACTGGCACTTTCCTATCAACACTAACCACTGGACATTAAAATGGTGAGATGATTAAAATGTCATCATTTTAATGTCCAGTGGTTAGTGTTGATAGGAAAGTGCCAGTATTCTTAAAAACCCTGGGAGATTTTCTCCTGACAATGCCTTAGATGCTTCCAACTCAGGTAAAATGAACAAAGCCAAATAAAACAAAACAAACAAACAAACAAACAAAAAACCCCAAAAACCAAAAAAAACAACCAACCAAACAAAAAACCCCAAAAAAAACCAACCAAAAAACCAAAACATATTGTTAATTTCGGAAGTTTGTAGTAAAAACATTCCAAATTTAAGTCCTATTTTTTCTTTCCTATTGCTGCATGAAAAATTAAAATAAACAACCACTTTGCTAATTAGAAATCAAAAATATTAAAAAATATATGTGAAAATAATACATTACAGAATCCAGTTTTGAAAGGTTGATTTTTCTTCCCTTCTTGAGTTTCAGCTCAGAGCACTTGTGTACTTTTCTTACCAGCATAGTAAAAAAAGGATGATATCAGAGGGCAGGGAGAGTTCCAGAGAAAGAAGGCTGCACACACAGCCTTGACAAACTTGTATCACAGAATAAAGGCACCACACCAGAAATGAAGATTTTAAAGGAATGGACTCAAGCTCCTTCAACATTACTGTGCAAATCTAAAGTTCTGGAGGTCTCCTTCAAGCATTATCAAAATGCATTGCTAAGTCACCTTGGCAGCTGGGGATGTGTGTGACAAGTAAATTGCCTTCTGAAATTTCCAACATTTGCCATGTGCAGGTACACACAAGTTGGAATGGGAATTCAAGCACCATCCTGCTCTTCTGCAGACACAGTAACCTTGTGTGTGTTAGAGCTGATGTGATCCCACATTTGTTATGTAGGTAACTCCATGCTCGTTATAATGAACACCAGTGCCTGTGCTGCATTTTGAAAATCATATTTGATTTCCTATATGAGGCTAATGGTGATTTATTGACTGCACTAAAACAGCTCACTGGTGGATTTGTTTACAACAAATTCCAGTTCAACTGACTAAATGACATTGAACTACTAATGGGAAATTTTAACACAAAGGAAAATAGCTTCTATTGTTCCTTTGATTTAGGCTATGAAGCTAGACAAAAAATCCACAGAAACATTATTCTCTTATTCTCTGCCATGACTGGTTCTGGCTAACAGTTGTGTTGATATCCTCTTAGCAACAGTGAATGGCTCCTAAATGGGCTTTATCAGTATTTCAGTCTATTCCTGGCACAAAAATTATACAGAGGAATGCAAGTAAATTCTGAATTGGTGGGTTGTTTAAAAAAAAAAAAAAAGCATTACAATATAATTTGTTTAATAGCTTTTTGAAAAAGCAGATGTGCAGATATCATATTAAGCTAAATTAGATGTTGAAAGAGTGAGGCATTTGATTGCTTGGTATTTCAGCAATAGAAGCCTTTCAGGTGGGCTGTATACTGGTGGTTTTCAGTAATTATTAGTTATTTAGATTATTAGTGACTTGCTGATGTTGAAGTACCAGAGTGCTTCATTTTAATGCACGTTGTTTTGTGGGCATTGGGGCTGATTTCCAGACTGGTTTGGCTTCCACAAATTGCAGTTAATGTGAGCTGCAGGTGCTCAGAAGCTCTTTAAAGGAGAGGTGAGCAGAGACAGAAAAACTCTGCTCTGCCTGCACTGCTCTTACAGGTGCAGCCCCCACGCCTCCCCTCACATTTAGAGTTAAGTAACATCAAAGCTCAAGTGCCATCCATGAGATTTTGGGAATTTTAAATACTCTATTCAGATGGTTTGATCTCTAGAGAAGGGTACCCAGAACAGAAATTAATCTCCCTTCTCACAGGAGAGAAGTTTGCCAGGGTTGTGGTGGGCTTCAAGTTTTAAACTGGCTTTTTATGATTTACTAAAATGGTCCTGTTTTTTATTTAAAAAAATTAAACATTAATGACAGTGCAGTTGGAGACAATGTGTCTTGCAACTCCTCCAAATGTATTATTTTATATGGAATAGAGATCTTTCTTCTATTAAAACTTGGAGAAGATAAAAAAAAAATCTGCTAGTATTTTTAACACATTCAGATGTATTTTATATCTATTCCTACATGCTTTAAGAGTGGTGAAGGGTAGGTTGACAAGACGAATAACATTTTCATGTAGGTTGATTTTTATATTACCCTGCCAGGAAACTTATATCACCTTCCAGTCTTCTCATTCTTCCTTCTTTAGAATCTTTGTTCATCTCTTTCTCAACACAAATTTTGAGGAGTGCCCAAGAGAAAGGTTCTGATCTTTCTGCTGCAAAGGCCAGCCTATAGATGGTACCAATGGAGAAAAATAGTAAATTTACAATAACACATTTAATCTAAGTTTTTATTCCAGAGATAATGCTTTCCTACAATTTAAAAGAAAGCTCTGTTAAGTAAGAAAATGAAAGGTATTAGTCAGTACTTTCAGGTTTCCCCGTCTCTCAATATTTTTTTTAAATTAGGCTTAAAATGTAAATACAGAAAGTGCTAGAATACTGTGGAGATTTTTTTCAGGCCTGACCCAGTCTATTAATTAGTCCATATTGCTGCAGTGTATAAGCACAGGTATGGATTTAAGTTTTCAACCCTAACAGTCTTTTTCTTTAGTCAGCCCTGCACCAATGACATCAGGACTTTCAATCTCATTTCTTCCCCTCCTGCTCTTACCCCTAACTTTACAGCCTGGCTGACATGGGCAATATGAGGCAAGGAGCAGGAAGTGTCCCTTGGCTTGGGCATCCTGCAGTCCCTCATCACATTTACAGCCTGACCCCTGCATCTCCCAGGCCAAAGCCCCCTGTGCTTGTAACAGCAGCCTGCAGTGCTCCTCTCCATCCTGGGCTCCTCTCAGGCACTGCTTTATTCCCCTCCTGCAGCCAGGCCTGCAGGGCTCAGGAGCACAGAGAGACTCAGGTGGGTCTGTGCCAGCTGTGAGTCTCTCAGCTGGGAGCAGCTCTGTGGAGGTGTTTGCCAGGGCCCTGCTGTGAAAGCTCAGGAAGCTGCAGCACTCCCACCTCCTCCCCTCTTGAGACAGCGCTTACCGCCCATCCTGCTTGTCTGATTGTTCTCAGGTTGTGTTTGGGATGTTGCAGAGTCCTGGAGTATAAGGAAAGGACATTGAGGAGGTGGACCTGATAGCCTTTGTGTAACACTTGCTGATTTTTTTCTTACAGTTATGACTGATGAGTTATTAATTTAATTCTGCTCTGAAATTACAGAGCAGAGAAATCACGGTAGCTCCGCTGTGGAATTTCTCCACAGTTGGTGAGTTTCTCTACAGTTGATGAAATTTCTCTACATATGCCAGCAAATACAGCACAAATACCCTTTCCCCTTTTATTCTTTCTGTTGTAACAACACAGATGTGCAGTTTTAAATGCCCTGATTTAGCTGTGCCTCTTGGGAGGGATCATCTTTATGCTGTAGATTTACAGTCAGGCACCATGACTACATTTAGCTGTCTGTCAGCATGTCATGGCTGCAAGGGACTGCAAAGCTTTGTCATATCATTACTAATTTCAGATGGAAGGCACACCTGGAGAACTGGCCTATCCCAAGCCCAAGGCAGTGAGGCCTTTGAAGATATTCTCAGTTGCACAGGGCCACGTCCTGAAGAGTTTTAAAATATCTCTAGAGATTGAGATTCCATCAGCTCTCTGGGCAAGTTACCAAAGTGAAACCACCCAGAGTAAATATTTCCCTTACCTGTGATCATAATTTACTTTGCTGCATTTTGTGAATATTGTCACCTAAACTAAATATTTTGTCTGATGTTATCAACTTCTACTTGAATATAAGGTGATTGATTCTCTGTTGTTTATGCAGAGTTCTCATGGACAGAGAAAACTGTTGTAGGGAAGTTTCTTACTGCAGAAAAAATGACAGAACTCATACATCAAGTATTTAACCTGCTTTTTGTATAAATCCTGAGTGTTTTGAGCAACACCTTAGTTAGACTAAAACTGTGCTGGACCTAATACTGGGCTGCTTTCAGCATCAGGTGCAGGTCATTGGATTTGCCCATATCAATCAAAATAACATAGACCACCATGAGGAGTCACTTCTAACTGTTGAATGCTCAGTCCTGCCAAACCCATGCAATTCCTCATCTGTGAACCAAGAAAGCCTACTAAATTAGCTTGGGAATGTTGATATCAAAATAGCATATGAATAGAAATACTTAGATAAGCAGACAGCGAAACAAGTGAGAAATGACTCTGCAGAGCTGAGTTAGAAGATAAGAAGACTTTCCCATTAATGGTTAAGATGTGATTCCTTTAACAGAAAGAAGTGGCTGGTTTTGAGAGCTTGCTAGAAATCTTGTACATTACAGTTTTGGCCCTTATATGTAATTGAGCAGAGATCTATTGATTTCATCTCCCCTGCTTCAGGCCAGATGAGCATTTTGTTCTTAGGTTCTTTCCATTTTCATTTGGTGCCCATTGTGCAATGGTGCCACAGTGACTGAGCAGGCTGTACTGGGTTTTTGTGGTAGGGTTCTGGTAGCAGGGGGGCTGCAGGGGTGTAGTCAGAAGCTTCCTCCATGCCTGACAGAGCCAGCCCCTGGCAGCTCTAAGAGGGACCCACAGCTGCCCAAAGATGAGGTCATCAGTGATGGTGGAAGCACCTCTGGGATAATGTACTTAAGAAGTAGGGGAAAAATCCTATCTGACTGCAGCCAGAGATAGGAGTGATGATAATATGTGAGAGCAACAACTCTGGAAACACCAGGGTTGGGAGAGGAAGGGGAAGAGGTACTGCAGGTGCTGGAGCAGAGGTTCCCCTCCAGCTCAAGGTGGGGTCCATGGGGAAAGAGCAGAGATCCACCAGCAGCTCATGGGAGATCCCACTCCAGAGCAGGTGGATGTGTCCAAAGGAGGCTGTGGAGAGCCTGTGCTGGAGCAGGTTTACTGCCAGAATTTGTGATCCCTCAGGGGACCCATGCTGCAGCAGTTGATGAAAGATGTGGAAAGGACTCAGGGGGGACATGAAGGATGTCTCTCCTGGGAGGGACCCCACGTAATAGGGGAACGGTCTGAGGGGTCCTCTCACTGAGGAGGAAGGAGCAGCCAAAACATGTGAGGAACTGACCACAATCCCCATTCCCCTGTTCCCCATCCTCCTGCACTGCTGAGAAATTGGAAGTAAAGTTGAACTTGGGAAGAGAGAAAGGGTGGGGGTGAAGGTGTTTTAAGATTTAGGTTTTTTTCTTATCATTGTACTCTGATTTGATTTGTAATAACGTAAATTTTTTCCCAAGTCACATCTGTTTTGCTCATGATGGTCACTGATGAGTGATTTCTCTCTGTCCTTATCTCAACCCATGAGGTTCCATCTTAATTTCTTCCTGCCCTGGCCAGCCGAGGAGGGAAGTGACAGTCTGGCCTTGATGTGCCCCTGCATTCAGCCAAGGTCAACACACCACAAATGTGGTGAATAAATATTACAGATCAAGCTGAGGGGAAAAAATTGTCAAGAAATATTTTACTATTGGAAAAATGCTGCTTTTATCACAAAAGGTAGCAATGTTGCAAGTAAGTGTTGATTGTGATGAAATTCACTTTTGAGAAGGGGAAATAAACAGTAGAACTGAAACCTATTGAAACACATCAGCAATGGAAAAATAATTTCTTAAAAAAACAGTAACAGAAAAATTGCTCTATACCTCTCAAAAAAGAAGAAGAAAAACCTTGTTTAAGATTGTTCCATGGAAAGTCTGCCATAGGAAGCTCCTAAATTTGCCATTGATTTTGATTCAAAATCTAACTTTTTTCTCTGATGAATGAGTTAATAAGTTAATATGGCTTTTGTAATATTTAGCCTATGAAGAACACTGCTCAGGGTCCCCCTCCAGCCATGTCCTTGCCTCTGTCACTTTCTCTTTCTGCATCTCTAAATCCACAGAGAAATTTGGACCTGCAGGAGGGGTTGACCAAATGGGTTTCCTTCTTGGAGATGCACACCATGCTTTGTTATTTCACCAAAGGTATTCCAAGATGTTTTATCATTTATAGACATAGAATCATGGATTGATTTAACATAACTTCTAAAAGTCACCCAAAACATCTTGCTTAGAGAATAGCCACCTGCAAAATTAGGTCAGATTGCTCAGGGACGTTTCCAGGTGATTTTCAAGTAACTGCATGGATGGAGATCCCACAGCCTCTCTGAACACCAATTCAAATCTCTGATCAAAATATGTACATAGGAGTATATAAACACTTCTGTTACTTGCTTTTAAACTTCAGAATGAAATAATTTTGTGTATTACATAATCTTTAAAACTTACAAATCTATTTTTTCCTCCTGTTTTGCCTTTATATAGCAGAAGGTACATATATATATCTATATCCAATATAGAAATATATTGGATATATTATATAACATAAGGGTACATATATATTTCTATATCCAATCGCATCTGAGACTTCAAGAAAGGAACAAAATATTTGGAAATTAATTGCATTTTCATAATTTTACCTTTTCTTTGACTTTGTCCTCTCCTTTCTCGTAATCCAAGGTGTGGAATTTATCACTAAAATAATTCATTCTCTCACCAGAAATGTTTCCAGGTGAAATGTACAGATAAAAGAAATGGAAAAAAAAACCCAAAAAACCCACCTCACAAATTGTTTTTGGTCAGAGAGTTATTACAAAGATAGGTTAATATTTCCCCTTAAATTTTGAACTGTGGCTGAATGATAAAACAAACAGAACTTTTTAGAAAACCATTGAATCCTTCTTGTTAAGGGCAGTTTGGCATCTTATTGCAGGTTCTTAACAACTTCAGTAAATATTTAAAATGTATTGTTTAAAAATTAATACAGCAGGCATCCCTGGTGAACTGAAATAATTGAGCCTCCAGGCACCTCCATCATAATGCAGCTAATTGGAATAATATCAGAGAAATGCAGACCAAAGAATAAACTTCTAATACTGGCTCCATAGGAAATTATAATCCATTGGTTTCTTTGAGGTCCTTTGATCTTTCCTCAGGTGCTGGAAGTACCCAAGCACCAAGGTGAGCTCTGAAAACAAGAGGCCTGAAATTTTCCACTGCAACCATCTCCCATGTATGTTTTTCCTTTTCTCACATGCAACTAGTGATAGGACAAGGGGAAATGATCTCACATTTCACCAGGAGAGGTTCAGGTTGGATATTAGGAAAAACTTCTTCACTGTTTCAGTGTTAAACATTGGAACAGGATACCAGGGAAGTGGTGGAGTCACCATCTTGGGAAGTGCTCAAAGTATGAGTAGACCTGGCACACTTTGCAAAATGGTTTAGTGGGTGTGATGGCACTTGGTTGGAGGCTGGACTTGATGATTTTGGAGGTCTTTTCCACCTTGATGATTTTATGAGTATTATCTGCTTTCTGTTGGAAAATTCCATTTCTCTTTTCATTAACTTGGGAATTTGTTCCATTTCACTTCCTTTTATAAGAGATACAACCTCTCCAGATGTGGAGGGTGCTAGAATTGTGGGCGCTACCCATATTGGTGCCACAGCTGCCACCTATTGTCACTGAGAGGTGACTTGGGACAGATTTGCCCTCCACCTGCATAAGCAGGCACTGTAAGAAGGGCAGGTTGTGCCTTGCAGGTGGCACAATAATACACCTGATGATCCCAAATACCTGGAGATTGGAGTGAGCTGCAGTGAGTGAGGTGCACAACTTACTGAAGCTAATGCCCTTTGCTAATGGCAACATTTTCCCCATAATTCCCAAGTAAATATCAGGTTATTTTTCTGTCTCTTCTCCAAGATGCCCTCAGCTTCAAAATGCATATTTTCCATTGCTGGCTGGGAACATGCTGGCCCTGATGCCCCACACAGGGGAGGAGAGCCCTGTCTTGTTCCAGTGCCCTGTGCCTCCAAGCAATTAATTCATTAATTCATCACAGAGCAGAGAGAACTCAGACTGATGGCAGTGTCAGCCCACATTCTGTTTATCCTTTCGGCCATAAAAATCCCACTGCTCTGGAGCCACATTATCTGCTCTGAGGCTGGGTTTCCCTACCCCAATAAATTTTATTGCAAAGCCCTGCTGTCTAAGATGACCTTGCCTAATCAAGGACTGGTTTGGAGTAAATAAAGCAATAAATACTTAATGTGAACAGTCCCAGTGAGGTGACCCATGATGATTCCTTCTGGCTGCCCTATGGCATTGCATGGAGGTGTGGGTCTCTGCCCTCTCTATGACTTGGAAAGAGTAAGGAGAGACTCAACCAGCAGAAAGGACCCTCTGCTTCCCCCAGCCTGTTTAATCAGGATTTCTGCATCAACTCAGCAGCTTTTCTAGTTTAAGATGGGTTGCAGTTCTCTGAAAAGCTGATGTCTCTCCTGCCACCTGAAATTCCAGTCCCATCTGTGCTTTTTTTCTACGGTGGCAGCATTCCCTCTGCATGGTCTGTTAAATGTGAGCTGGGTAGTTGGGAGATAACTGAACGTTTGTTATAGCAAATGAGGCAATAAATGTCTGGGGTTATGACGGGCAGAAAAGTCAAGGTATTTATCAAATTGCCATGGGAAATAGCTTTGCCAAGTGTTAAGTAATAAACTTTCAATTATCATCTTTATGCTCCTGCTGAAGAATGCTTCTGAGATCAGATTTGCTTCTGGTGGTTGAAATAAGATCAGAGGTGAAGCTGTTTTGCTCTGTGAGCAGAGGTGATGCATGTCCATGTGTGTGCTTATGTACTGTGCCTCTACAGCTCATAGTACTCTAATTTTTTTTTTCCCCTTTATTTTGGTTCTTTTTGTGTCTGGAGACTTTCCCTGACTCTGGATTAAATGACCTACATGCTGATAGTGAGGATTTCAGGATAATCCACTAAATAGCTCTTTGAAAGGTACTTGCCTTTAGATCCTGAAAGATTATTGTACCTTGTTGTTGTTGTTGTTATCTCTGTAGTATCATCCTCTGCCTGGTATGTACTTCCCAGCTGTATATTGGCTTCTCTATCGTATCTTCCTTATGGAATAAGAGAGGATTTCCCCTTCTGCTGACACCTGGTTTGACATGCTCTCTTGTCAAAACACAAGCTGTGTTTAATGTTCAACCTGTCCTTGATTTAAGTAAAAGTCAAGTCAAACTCAGATGAACTTTTCTGTAGAAGCGAAATTTCCGTGTCAGTTGATGAGGAAAAATGCTCAAGGGAGAAGGAATCCTCAAGATCCTTAGCAGTTAACAAAACTAATTCTCTAAAGTGAGAAGTGGTTGAGGTCACTTGGTTTGTTCAGCCTGGAGAAGAGGAGATTGAGGGAACAGCACATCACAGGCTACAGCTTCCTCCTGAGGGGAAGAGAAGGGTCAGGCACTGATCTCGCTGGTGACAGTGACAGGACCCGAGGCAATGGCCTGAAATTATGTCCCAGGAGGTTTAGGTTGGATATAAGGAAGTTTCTATCCCCAGAAGGTGGTTGGGCACTGGAACAGGCTCCCACAGGGCAGTGGTCACAGCTCCAGCCTGACAGAGCTCAAGAAGTGTTTGGACAATGCTCTCAGTCATTGGTGGAATTCTTAAGGTTGTCCAGTGTGAGGCTGTGAGGCTGGGAGTTGGACACAATGATCCTTGTGGTCCCTTCCACCTCAGGATATTCTAGAATTCTGTGGTTCTGCAAGACTCTTTATGCAAGAACATTCATAAATGTGCTCAGAAGAGGCCACACATGGTCAGTTGCTACTGACAGACTCCAGAGTCCTTTTAGGCAACCTCCAAAATTATCTGAAGCATGGAAATTAATTTTTCTCCACTTCAGAGTTTATATTTTTCTCATCTTATTTTTATACATTGATGTTGTAATTTTTAAGACTTGCTATATCTGGAATCAGCTGCACCACCTGGCTGCTTAGCCAGCAGTTCACAAACTAGCCTTGTAAAATCAGACTCTTTGAAAACATACTTGTTAAAAAGCAGGCTTCCTCACAAGCTTTCTAGTGTACTGAATTCCCACTGCAACCCAATGTGTTCTTTTATACCTCTGAAATGGCTGGTGATTTCAGAGGGAGTCTGTGATATGCTGGTTCTGTAGAATTACAACCCTAACAGCTGTAACATCACTAAAAGGATTATTCCAGAGAAAGGCTGTGTTGTAAATGAGGTGTACAAAGACTGGAACTTGCAGCTGCAGCTTCCTAACTGTGCCTGCTGCCAAAAATGATACTCCCCAGGAAAGTAAGTCCAACTCTCTCCTCATTTATAGTTTTTCTTTCAAAATAGCCAAATTTTAGAAAGTTTAGGGATAAAGGATATGAGTAAGAATTTTTGTTGGTGTCTAAAGTGGTGGAGTTTCAGCTGATGAAGTCCTTGACAGAAGAATCGCTGTAATGAGATGTCTGAGGGCTAAAGACTCAGTCATGCTCATGTATCCTCTGTCCCTCCATGGCAAGATTTTCCCCACCAGCCAAGGAGAGTAGGGCTGGACTTCATAGTTCTGTTTATTAGACAAGATATTGATGAAAGCGATTTTTTTGCTAAAGAAGTTTATTGGAAACTCCCAGCACACATATCTTCTGCAGCTTGTGCTCCAGCAGGCAAACTTCTGTTTGAGGGCTGAGAGTGACAGACAAGGACTGCTAAACTGTTAGAGCCAAAAGAATGAATTTCCATTTAGGAGCTGCCAGGCAAGGCACAGGGTGGGACATAGAGTAGTTAATGAGTGTTGGCTGTGTTTGAGCCACATATATCTCCACGTTGCTCCCTAGGGTGTTTCCCTCAGTCCCTAAACCCTCTCCCTTTCCAGCCTTTGCAACCAGCATTTTGGGTTTGGGATGAAATCACCCCCAGACTCTGTATTTGGAATGTAGTTTCCACTTTTCCATGCGCTCTAAACATGTCCAGGAGATGCTTTCTGGACTAGGACAATCAAGGAACATGGTCAGAAGGTTGCATGTTTTAAAGCTGCCCTCTCCCATTCCACTGAGAAATGGCAACATGGGTGCTCAGCCCAGCCAAAATTATGTCAGTGGACATAATTTCAGGTTTTACCATTGCACTGGATGCAATGGAAGAAAGCAAGCAAATAGATACGTTCCTAAGCTTAATTTTAGCATAGTACTGCTATAAATACCCAAGCAATTCTGAGCTTCTGAATTTTAAATGTTTGAGAAATCTGTGCATTTTGTTATTAAAAAAAAATCTATAAACAAAATGAAGTTTAGTTTTTGTGCAGAAATTTTCACATCAGTCTGAATTGGAATCATGCTGATTTTTCTTCACAAGAAAATAATTCCTTCAGAATTAAAAGTGTTTTGTCAGGTTCCAAGGGTTAATTGCATATTGTTATTCTGTCTCTATAGGCCTTATTACAGTTGGTCTCCAACTGCAGTGTGGTGCTCTCAAGACAGAAATTAATTTTTTTTTCAGGCAAATAGAAACTAAAAATAAGAAAATGCATGTTTTGCAAATTCTTATCCAAAACAAATTCCTACCTATTTTTTTATCTATATGTCAAATAGTGAATCCATAACGTATTTTGAAAAATAGTGGTTCATTTTAAAATTGTGTGGGTTTATATTTTTCTTAATACTGCTGTAAGTGTTTGACTAAGGAAAATGTATTTTTTCAGAGTACAATTTCAAATTGGCATCGAGCTGAAAGGATCAATAATAAATTCCAGCTCAAACTGTGAATCTTCTGATGCTTTTCTAAATGAAATCTACATGTGTCAGGGGTATTTTTATCCCTCTGACACAGAAATCATGTTTTAAGAAGCCTTGGCTGCAGAAATAATGGCTTATTATGCAAGAACAGAAAAGGACAAGATATTTTAAACATACAGTGAGAAACATCTTCCAGTGGTATAAGTAGGTACAAACCCCCTTGATCTCAAACTGCACCAGTATTCACTGCCTGAACACCTGACTGATGAGAAATATTCCAGATGCCATGTTTTTCAGGTTCCATGCTGTTTGATAATTAATGTTCTTTGTACAGTATCAGCCCACAAACCCATTCAGCTTGACAGGTTCGTGAGAACACTCTTTGTAATTTTTCAGAGTCATTTGTATCTCCTGATCTTAATAGTGACATGTAGTCATATGCAAAAAACTTTGAAAATAGCCATTTTGCTGCTCTGGATGAGAGGGGAAACCTTTTCTGGAGAAAGTTTTATGGATGGCCAAATTTGTAATGTTTTATAAGTGAAGTGAAGAATTGAAGTTATTTTTTACTTTTACAGACACAGACATTTTTTTTTTTTTATGGCTTAGCATGGGCATGAAATAAGATTATGTGCAATGAGTAGGTTTCAGATGAAACATATCATGTGTCTTAGTAGATCCTTAATTTGACCATGGAAAGAGAAGCAAGCTTTCTATGCTGAAAAAGAAACAAACAAAAAATTACAATTAGCATGTAAATTATTGAAAGTAGTTCTATCTAAGGGAGAGACAACTGGAAAGAGGGGTAAATGTGAAAGTCTTCATTGTGCCAAGGGTATACCATGTTAAATGTGTTAATCCTGCAAAGATTTTATTTCTACAGTTGCTTTTAAATTTCACAGGTATCATATTAAAGATCACTTGATGTTTTGCATGCTCTGTGAGAATTTCTGTGAGAATCTAGATCATGAAAATAATAATGGTATTCAGGTCTTTCCAGTGTATATAGTGTAGATAAAGTCTTAACAGTGACCTCAGATGCAACTTTAATAAGACAGATACAGTGGTTTCTATTTTCTCATTTGTATGATATCCCCAAATAGCTGTTTAACATTCACAAAACTGTTCTGTTGACACCAGTATAACCAGAATTTTACCCAACATCCTTACTTTTATTGCAGTCAGTATATTCCAGGAATCACTGGGCTATTACTCAGTGTGTGATGTTGTCTTTGCTGCCAAAATTTTATCTCAGAAGACACACAGATGGCCCATTTCTGCATATAAATATGAAGTAAAGAGTGCTGGAGCAGCCTTTATCCTGTGGGAGCTGAGTCCTGCAAACAGGACCCTGCCCCAGTCAATGCTGACCCTCCCTTGCAGGATCAGAGTGAGATTCTAGACCAGGTAAAATGTCAATCCTGGCCCAATTTTATTTTTTTGCCTAGCAGGCTGTGTGGTGCTCAGCTGTTATAAACCATGAAACACTCAGGAGCTGCTCTGCCATCATCTGTCTCTGCAGTCAGGGTGGAAACACGACTGCATTTTCCTCATGACACAAATGTAAATACTTGGGTCTCCTGTCTTCATCTGCCTCATAGTGATATTTGTTCAAATGCAGGAGAACAGAACATTTCACTACTTGCTATTTTTGGCCCAATGGAATCATGTGCCTGCCACAGTTGTGTGTACAGTCTGTTTTCCTCATTCTCAGCACTGTGTGAGAATTACATTTCATGGATGTCTGGCTGCTAATAGGAGGATGAAACCAGAAATCCAGGATGAATGTTTCTTCAATACATCAAGTTCACGATTGTGATTAAAACTCCAAAGATGTGTTGAGGCTTTCCCCTTCATATCACACCATTTTTCTCAGATTTTTAATCTTTTTTTTTTTTTTTTTACAAGAAAGGGATCTTGTGTGAGGCACTAAAAACTGATATTGGTGATGATAACATGAGTAGGAGAAAATAACCCTCTATATTTTCTTGCCCAGGATGACAGACCATCACTCCTGAGGAAGAAGTGACTTGCTGCTTTGCTACTTTACTCCAACAATAATTCACATTTCTTAAACCCAGAGGAGCACCAAAGTGCTCTTCAGTGTACATATATCTGATTACTTTCTATCAGCTGAGGAAAACAGATATTTTATAGCATCAAAACTGGAAATTGGTCTGAAACAGACTATGTGGCATTGGAAAATTATAAGCAAAAAATTCAGTTGGGACTTAGGTAAAAGGAACTTCTACCTGTGAGTGGACAGGACTTAGTTTAATAGCATAATTCCTGTTGCATCTGGGATGTTTTGTGATATTATTTATTCTTACCTTTCTATTCCATTAAGCCCTTAGAAATTAGGCAAACATAAATACAATAAAAATTTTATTTAAAATACAATAAAAATTTTATTTAAACGTCCAAGAGTTATTAGTGTGATGTCCATACATGACATCCCTACATAAAAGTCTTGAATCAAATTTTAAATCTTATTATTTATTTTTCTGTTTGAGATATAACATCTGCAGGCCACAGTTTCATTTAGATTCCTAGCAATAGTCTTTTGTCTTATGAGTATATAATTTGAAATTCCAAGTACTTTAAGGGGATTGCCTTTCAGTTGCGTTTTGGACAGCAGTGAAATCTAGGAATTTAAAATTTAGAGTTCCAAATGAATGGTAAGTGGCTGAAGATATGTGTGGATGTCTGGTGGTATGTCTGAGAGGCAGGTACCTACATCTTGATCAGTACCCATTTACAGATGTGGAATTCTCTTCCCTCCTTGAGAAGCCACATCAGGGATAAGCACTGAGATTCTCCTGATAATCTGTGGGAACAAGTGGTGTGACCCATTTCAGTGTGAGATGGATGGAGAGAAATGGGGAATCTACTACTTTTTTTGGGGTTTCCCCCCTTTTGTGGACAAGTAGGCCATGTGTAGGTACCTAAAAGAGGTGAGATAGGTTTCAGTTTGAGGATGGGATGAATTCCCACATTGAGGCACCTCCATTCTGTTGTGAAGGCACTCTGTGTATCCATCCAAGCGTTCCATTGCTTCTAAAAGAGATGCAGTCAGTAGAGGCTGAATTAGTTCACTGGGGTGGCTATTTCAGGCTGGGTTCAGCCACTTTCTAGGTTTTATTTGTTTGCAGACTTTAGAGAAAACACTCAGCTCCTAATCATAAATGTGTGTTGCCATTTGAGAGGCTTTAAGACGCCTCATATGATATTGAGCTGCTGCTTCCAAAGAAAGCAGGACTCACCCACATTGTGGGTAAACTGACAGTTGGGAATAATTGTCTTTATTTATATCTTAGGGGGTATAAAATGACACCAGATATCTATGTTTAGGCTTTGGAATTTCTCTCTAGCTGTTTAATTGCCGTTGAAAATAGAGCTTTAATAATTTCATGTCTGGTGAAAATAGTAATACTTTGACACTCTGGATTTTGAGTCTGCAATGTGTCCTAAATTACCCTTTGCCCAAAGTATCTTACATAGATACTTTCTATGTAAGCATTCTCTGGGGGTAAAATGAGAGATAAAATGCCACTGCATTAAAAAAGGCAATAAGAAGACCCAGAAGGCCCTCTGTTCTTTGTGTTTTGTTGATTTTCAGATCAAAACTGAAATGTTTGCTTGCACAGCAAGCTAGTGTCTGAAATTCAAAGTGAGATACACACATGAAGGTAGTTTCAGCTCATTTCAGCTCTGCAGGCCCATCATCACTTCTACTGTGAGTTCTGGAAATAAAATTATGCCTCTAACAAAAGTCATATGGAATTTTAAAATTGGCTAGACCTTCTACAGCAGAGGTAAAATGAGGCCATAGGAAATCTGAGATATTTGCTGGGGTTTGTGAAGCTGCACATAGCACTGAGTGCTCTGTGAGTGCTCTGATGTTCTCTGTATTTCTAATACAAAACCCAAAACCAATGAGGGTTAAGAATTTGATTGTGGGACACCAGGAATGATTAATCTGTTGCCAAGAACCAGGCTATGAAAATCCCACAGGAACAGAGCAGATTTTTGCTATTATTTGTACTAAATAAACATTTTCTGAACAGGGATATTCACATGTCAGGGAATTTTATTTAGATGTTGATGTACCTGGTTTTTGTTACAGCTTTCTGGTTAGCTACATTCACTTGACTTCAAGTTCACACCTGTCTTGTTTGGAGAGGGAGGAAAAATCCTCAGCTTGTTTTAATATAGATGATTGATCTGAGGCTGACATTTGTTAGTTAATTAGTGCCTCTCACAAGCTGAGTCTTCATTCCTAAGAGATCATGGATGTTCCCTGTGAGGTATGTAAATACAAGGAGCTCAAAAAATTAACAATGCCAGGATTTGGAGGCTAGTCCTCTATAGATAATTCAGTTAACTAGGAAATGCTGTCAAAAATTTTCAAAATTACATTTTATTTTAAACTGGAAAGAAGAAAATAATCTGGTAAATTCCCATGTGCCAATAGAAATCTGAACAGTATCGTTTGGCATAAAACTGAAAATTTGGGCTGCATCTCAGCCTTGTTTGCATAAGATTCCTTCTATGAATAACCTCCATCCAAAATGCTGTCCCAGATCCAGCTTTAGTGATGAAATTTCCTCTGCTCATGGACAACCTCTCTGTTTCTGGTGTCTTGTTCTTAGAGAATTCCTGGCCAGGAGCACCAGGAACTGTTTTGGTTTGGTTTTTAGCTCAGCAGCTTGGTGTGAGATTGTGTAATTAGTGCTGAATGAGATATTGGTGTGATACATATTTTCCTTGAGGTATTCTTGTTGCTGGATATGCAGTGTATTAGCAAAATGGGAGCAAGATTAACAAAATGACACCTTTGCTGGCTGCAAATTTGTCATGGTGCTGGTTCATTACTTCATTTTGCTGAGATAATATAGAAAGGTCTAGCAGAGAACAGTTTAATTTCATTTTTCCCCGGCAGAGTTGTATCTTTCCATCTGATTTTTTCTGAAACTTTATTAAAATATCTGGATGCCTAATCTATGTAATCTATCTAATGTTCTAAAGACATGAGAATGTGTGCTGAAAAACTTTCTTCATTCCTGAAATGACAAAGCAGGATTTTAGTGTGGGAAAGGCAAGTAACTGGGACAATTACTCCACAACTTTCAAATTTGCAATATTTTGCCTTGGGAAGAATTTTCATTTGATGGCTTCCTAGAATCTTTTCTCATGTTATGTTTATTTGAGTATAAATATTTATATGGGAAGTGTTGAAATTTTTACAAAATTGAAGTATTTGGTGTGTTCACAGTCTGATTCTGGCTGCTGATTGAAATTGTGTGTCTTCATTACCTAAACCAAACAGGAATTAAATAAGCTCCAAGATCACTAATTTTAAATTGTACAAACTAGTAAAAGTTATCATCACTGCTATATTGTACCAAAACCACACTCAGTACTGCTATGTGACAGTGACCAAAAATAAAAATTTAATGTCCCTTAGTTTTTCTAAGTATTTCTTCAATAAGGCATAGAATGTCCATGTGAGCATAGAGCTTTGACAAAGGATGTTATAAAACCCCAAAAAACAATACAACAGGTGATAAAGTTAGCCCTTCTTTATTTTGTTTGTCAGGAATAACAGTCTGACAACAAAATTAGGAAGGAAGCTGGAGTGGATCTAAGAGGAAGAATTTCACTTTAACGTTATGCAGGTGTGGTACCAGTCCAGCCTTGTCCTCACAAAGTCTCCAGATTTCTGTGCCTGGTGGGGTTTCTTGTATGAATGTCCACATGAAATTTCTTCTACCAGCTACATCAGAAAACTGCAGTTCATTGCTGGTTTATGTGCACCCTCTGTGTGCCATGGACATCCAGAGTGTTCACAGCCACTGCCAGGAAAGCAGAACTGCAGGGGACATGGAGGTGACATGGCAGGATGGAGGTACTGGTGCCTCAGTGCCTTTCTAGAAAATTCCCTGTCTGTGCTGCCCAAGTTTACTTAGCTGGAGGTTCTTGGGCACACACAAAAAGTATTTCAGGGGAAAAGCCCCGAGCTGGGTATCTCTGCTTTGTTAAAATCTCACTTTCCTCTTCAGAGGATGACTGTTTTACAACTCAAGTACCCTTGTTAAAGACAACACCAAAGCTAGCACTTGGGTGCTGTGGAGAATCAGGAATTTTCAACAATTAATGGGTTGCCAGTGGCCCCAGTACTCTGAAAGGAAATCCATCTCCATGTCCAGCTGGACCTCAAAAGCTCACCACGACTCCTGCCAGCCTTTGCTCATTTGGGAGGGGACCTCAGCTCTCTGGGGTGACTGAGCAGCATCCTTTTGGCAAGACAGGCACAGCTTGAGGGACAGCTGTTCTGCAGCTGGAATGAGAGTCGTGGCTTTCAGAAAAGAATGCAGCCCTTCTGTGAGGCAAACTTGCTGCACAAAACCTTCTGGAGGAGCTTGCCAAGATGCTGGGCTGAATTTGAGAGAGAAATTTATTTCCTGTTGTTTTGATAGACTCTGCTGGCCTTGCTGTATTCAGCAGCTGTACCTCAGGCCCTGTTGTGTTGGCTTTATATCTATCAGTGGCACAGTTGGCCCTTTCTATTTTTGTCACAGATCAAGCAGTGCCATGACCAATAAATCAGCCTTTTCTTCTGTTTGTAAACCACTTAATTTAGCTCTTGCTCTTTAGGAGAACCTGATGCAGTTATTTATATCAACACGGCCCCAAGCACTTAAAACTAGTCAAAATTCTGATTAAGGCTCTGCATATTTTATTGCCTGTACTTAAACCACACTGCTCTAAAACAGCACCTGTTCCTCCCTTAATTGCATCCCAGTTCAATAGTTACTGCCTATCCAAAGAGCTGTTATGATGGAAAATGGTCTGCAGCTTCTTTACTTACTATTGTACTCAATGGCCCTTGTAATAAATATCTGCCTCAAAGTTTGTGTGCAATTTGTTAAATATTTTATAACTGAGGACAGTGATGAAAAGTCGTTTTTAATGCTTTTCTTTTTTTTTGTGAGCCTGAAAGTAAATCCATATTGTATTAATTTCAGTATTGCAAATATTCCCTTTTCCAGTAATACCAAGACTCTGGTTCTGCTGATGCTGCTCTGACCACCTCTCTCTGTCAAAATTTTCTCACCAACATCCTTATCCTTTTAGAATCATAGAATGACTTGCATTGGAAGGGACCTTAAAGATCATCTAGTCCCACCCCTGTGCCATGGGCAGGGACACCTTCCCCTAAGACCAGGTTGCTCCAAGCCCCATCCAGCCTGGCCTTGAACACTCCCAGGGACATTTTCCCACCCTGCCCCAGCCTTTAAGCATTTCTGGTGATGGTAATTGAACCACAGCTGCTTGTCAGATTTCCAGGGCTCTGAATTCTGCTCTTCTTCAGTGTGTGAGGGTACAACAGCTCTTGTTGTGCTGTTCTCTTTTGGTCCAGCACTGCAAACAGTTCAATCGCTCCTTACAAACATCAATAGCTCCACTGACTCCACATGAAATATAACATCTGCTGACAGTGTTTAATTTCTAACAACTTCAGATAATTTTATTGAATATAATAGGCTGCATTAGGAGCCTTTAACTTGCTCAAAACTTGTTTCAAGGGAACAAGACAACAGAGAACCTGACTTGTGAAATATGCACAGATTTTCTTGGATCAGCAGAGTCGTCTCTTTTTTACAATATTCTATCTCCCTTATGTCTTTTGAAGTCTGAAAAGCCAAAAAATGTCACTTGTAGTATCCAGATTAATTCCCAGACCTTGTATGTCCTGAACACTGCAAGAGACAGAAGTGGTTTTGATCATTCCCTGATCATAACCTGATCCATGTGCATTAAGTAAGGAGATAATGGAGACTCCATGGCCAGCCTTATCTTTGACATTTCCTATCTCCTGAGTGCTGAGCACCTTTCCATCCAGTGACAATCTGACTGTTGATTCCAGCTGGATGTCTACATGTATGATAGAAGGCAAAACGTTTTCAGGCAAACAGAAAGGAAAACATATTGTATCATCAAGTTTTGAGGATTTGCTTTTTTTTTTCTTTTTCCTTTTTAAGCACATATAAGAATCATAGAATCATTAAGGTTAGAAAAGACCTCCAAGATCATCAAGTCCAACATAAGGTACAAATGTATATATAGAGATGCATACATATTACCTCTCTCACCCTTTCCATGAGTGATTCTGCTCACACATTCAAAATCTTGTTTATGTGTGGAATTTGATTATGACTGACATTCATCTAACTAGATGTGGACATGGCTCATATGTCTGCACCTAGGAAAGTTGTTTTCAGCTTGCTTGGAAGCCAGCAATGGTGACATGAATCCTGTTGAAGGCATTTTCTATGTCCCCACTCACTACAGTGAGGCTAAAAACACCTCATACATATGAAGACATTTATAGTTAGTGAGACAAATCTCACGGGCAAGTGTCTGTGCTTTAAATTTTTCACAAACAAGGATAATCAATGCAGTTAATGTGGACTATGTGCTCACTTAGAACATCTTCAGAACATCTGAAGGAGACTATACCTTGTCCAAGAAAGTCTGCAGTGAATTTGATCATGCAAAATGCAAAATAAGCATTAAAAGTCTGACAAGGACAGTTGAGTTTACAGCACAGTTAGACAGTGCCATAAAATTTTTCATGACCAGAAATGGAAATGCAGTCAAAACAGTGCCAAGAAAACATATAACTCAGTAGGCTTTCCCTGTCATAGCTGTCACTAGTTTATTAGCTGTGACTAGTTTGTAGCATCAGGCTGATGTTCAAGCTCCTCTGTTTCCTACCTGGATTCTTTAGTGATGTCTCTATTAACATCACAGTTTGTGCTCCAAAGCAGAGAGCTCCTTTACTCATGCATCAGGCTGCCCCATATCTCTTGCAAGAGGATGCATCTCACTCCTCTTCTTACCTCTCCTTTGCAGCCCTAGAGAACCTGTTACAGGACTTTTTACAAGGAGGATCTTGATCAAGTTGCTGTAACAATCAGAATTCAGAAGACAGCCAGAATTGACCTTTAGCTGTTGCCAAAGTTTTGAATGTGGCCAAATATTCTGATAAACTCCCAAAGACTTCATATAGACCTATGTCCAAGCAGTGTTGACTTCAGTCAGGTATGAACTGGAGTAGAACTTTAAAATAAATAATTATAAAAATAAATTGTGGGGCTCTTCTGTAAGTACATGAGAAAAAAATAAGATCAGTAAAGAGCCGTAAAGAGCCCTAATTTCCTCTATGAAACCAACAAAAAAGCCCAGACTGAGAAGAATATATCTCCCTTTACTGGGAAGAAGAGCTCAGTCAAATGTGAGAATGATGGATAATTCTGTCTGAGTGTCCTAAATAGGCTTCAAATAACTTACTGCCTTTTGATGCATTTTGTCTTTCTAAGACTGACAACAGGAAGATCAGAAAAAAAAAAAGACGAGGTGAACAGTGGGAATAAGACACAAAAACTGCTGAAGATTGAAGATGATGGTGTTCTGAGGAGTCTGAATTTAAGCTCTCAGTTGTGCATAAAATTTTAAGACATCTTTTTCTTTTGAAGGCCATAAAGAAGGAAAATAAGTCAGAGAATTAACACGTAGGGAAGGCGTGAAGAAGAGAGGATTATGTAGCAGTGGGAAGGTAGTCCAGGGGAAAGTTTGTATTATCTCCTTTTTCCTTCAGTTTTTCTCTTCCTCCACTTCTGTCTGAATTTCCCCTGCTGCTTCATTTTTTGCACAGTACCAACAGCAGGTTATTATTAAGTAGTGTAAGCAGTTAGTGTTTTTTGCTGAGCTGAACTCAGCACTGGTGTCCTGACAGGCACGTGCTAACAGAGGACAAATCGAGGCTGCTCTTCATTCTTTTTTTTTTTTTTTTTTTTTTTGGGCATGCTCTGACCTAAATTTGCACAGCTGTGTTCACATTTAATCCTGTGTAATAGCTCAAAGGCTTTATATCTCACAAGAGCAGCCTACTGGCACCTGACATTTATTCGGTCCCTCTTCAGTTCTGCCTTAAAATCCTCTGGAACAAGCTGGTGGTTTTGGGTTTTTCTCTTATTCTCTACCTTATTTATCTAAGGTAGACTTATTCCTCTACCTAAATACCCTTGAAATGACCAGTTTATGGAAGGTATAATCTAGACTTACTTCTCAGCCTTCTTGGACCTGGTGACCTGTACAAAATCTCCAGTGTAGATTGGCCTCACAAACAGAATGTGAAAGGAATTGAAGTAAGTTGTTGACTTGTTTTCCTGAGTGATTTTCTTTGGATCCTGTAGTTAATGTTTGTTTCTACCCCATGTGGTCCATATATTTGAAGCTATTGATCTAGTGTGGAAGTTCTCAGCTGTGGGGTTCAAGTGGTTTTTATCTTAACACTAATTTTGTTGCTGGAGGTTGAATGGGCATCTACCCCCAGCGAAATTATACTGCTGGTACTTTGTGAATTCCAGTTGTAATGGTAAAAGACAAATCTCAGTGGAGTTTGTAAATGTAGAAACACCCCCATAAAATAACACAGCTACTTTCTTATGTGATCCACTCTGAATACTCTTTGGGCTATGAGTAATTTTTTAAAGGCTCTTTTAATATTTGTTTCTCTAACTCATTACATTTCAGTGGTAGCAATCAATGAACCTTGGGAAAAGTGACTCATGGTGTTGCACTCTGTAAACATATGTCTAATGCATCTGACAAAATTTTGAATATTGATTTTATTGAGAATATTAAACAGCAAACTCTTTTTTTGTAATATTGGAAGATTATTCTCAGGGCTTGCATCCAAACTGAGTTAGCTCTTTAGAGCATACAAAATAAATTAGTCTTTATAATTTTAAACCCAGCTAAATGTTTATGCACTGGATAAAAAGCATGTTTCACTGATGTGACTGAGCAAGATTATATGCCTTGTATTTGTTTTGTGCCTTGTACCTGTATCACAGATCTTTACTTTGGTTTCGATTCTGGAGAAAAAATGCAAAGGATTACAGGAGACTGGAAACCTAAAAACCTTATCAAAAGAGCTGCAAGGGATTATCTGTGATGCTATCTCAGTCTGCAAATTATGCTGGGTAATGTTAGGTGGTTGTAAAGATTGGAGACCTTACAAAGGAATCCCTGACATTTCCATGACTAAGATAGCATTAGAAGGTTTCTCATGGTGGAAAATAACTTGATTTCCAGGGAAGACTTGAGACTGAAGTCTTAATTATAATATACATGATAACAGAAAATCACAAATATGCATTGACTCAAAAGTTCAACAAGACTAACAAGTCTTTGGGGTGAGTTTTACATGATAAAATCATAGAATCATTTAGGTTTCTGGGGTCAGCTGGAAATTCAAAGGGAGGGTCCCCTCCAGGCACCATGCAACTGATGCTACATGCAGAAAATGGTTTCACTGATAAAGCACCGGGCTCAGACTGGAAGTCCTGAGTGCCTGGGAAATATGGGTATGGTCATGGACTAGCCAGAGAGCACATGCTCATGTCCCTTGCACTTGTGACACTGAAGAACAACATGACAACAATGGGCAGGTGGACCAGGCTGCTAGAACTGAAGTAGCTCTGGTGGATCTGGATTTGGAACATATGGGTGAGCTATTTATAGCTCAATGAGTCTATGACACATCAGGACATTTAGGAAGAGAGCTAAAATACAAATGGGCTGGTGATCAAGTGGTAGATTTGGCTACTGATGGCATTGACAAGCCTTGTCACTTTTTGTATCTTTAGTGGTATACTTAGATTGGCTTCTTTTAAAGTGTAAAGGAAATGTCTTACTGCCACCCAAAATCTTAGAAAAGAAATACTGGCTTGATTTATTTTAACAAAATGAGGTGTTAACTTTTGACATCACCTTGAAGGTGAAGACCTCACCTCTCTCATTTTGCTGATGTGCTGGCAGGAAAAGCTGACAGGTTCTGTAAAGTGGAGAACAGCTAATGACAGCATTGTAGTGAAAGGACTTACTGACATTTGTGACTGCTTTGTCTCAGGAAATTAATGTATGCTCAGGCAAGCCTGTTGAGATGGAGTCGCTGTCCTAAGGACTGGGATCCAGTTCAGCTGCAGGAAAGTGAGCAATTACAAAGGAAAACAACAATGAAAAAGAGATTTGGTCTAATGAGTTTGCATCTTCTAATCCTCTCATCTCAGAGCATATGTGTGTTTACTGTCCTCCTTCTCTTGTGTTCCTCTTCTTACTTAAAAGTACAGTGGGTGAAGGCATTAGTGGAGAGGAGAATAAAGTCATGTAACTGTGACTTCATTCACTTAATCAAGGAATTCCTAATAAATTAAAGAAAAAGGATATAAATGCCTAGCTTGAAAAAAATTCCAGCTTCTGCAAAAAAAATCACAATAAAATAAAAGATGTTTTCAAACCAGTAAGGACAGTGGTGATATCCTTCAGATAGTATGGGCTGTGTTTCTTGAAAGGTAGCTGTACTCTCCTAAATGAATGCTTCTAGGTTCATGAGTCATTGCCCTTGGTCACATGGTGTTTCATTCTTTTCTTTTGTCCTTGGTGTATTTTTCCTTTTTTTTTTTCTTTTTTTTTCCCTTTTGTTTTAAACTCGTTTCTGTAATAGAGATGCTTGAGAATGGTAAAAACACAAGAAAGAAAAAGAAAGAAAGAAAGAAAGAAAGAAAGAAAGAAAGAAAGAAAGAAAGAAAGAAGTAGTTTATACTTAAAAAATATGTTGTTTTTTTTTTTGATTTTTGGGTTTTTTTTGCTTGGATGTAATTGTGCAAAGGCTAGAAGGTTTGTAAACTGGCAGATTATGTAGTGTCCTGTCCTTCTATCCAATGTGCTCTTTCCCCATCTCACCTTCCCTAGCTCCCTTTGTTTGGGCTGTCAGTGATTGCTGTTCCAGTGGGGAATTGTCAGATTCATTTTTTATCTCCAAGGTCTTTAACAGTGGTGTCTGTGGTACATAATCAACTAATCTCTTCCTGGCAGAGGCTTGGTCAGGTGACTGGATCCCTAAAATGCCATTAAGTACAAATACTGTAAATTAAAATTGTTGCATTTAGCCAATATCATTTCTTGAACAGTGTCCAGTGCAAAAGGTATTTCCACTGACTGCAATGGGGATGTGGGGAATAAAATCCAGCCTTCCTTTAAAAATGCAAATGAGACAGTCTCCAGTCTTTAAACATATAGATTTTCATAGGCTTTATTTGTATAAAGGATTCTGATTTTCAGTTGATTTGTCCTTGCTCTAAGTGA
Source organism: Agelaius phoeniceus (assembly GCF_051311805.1). Lineage (NCBI taxonomy): Eukaryota > Metazoa > Chordata > Aves > Passeriformes > Icteridae > Agelaius > Agelaius phoeniceus. The sequence goes on along the minus strand of NC_135265.1, from coordinate 149,412,216 downwards.
AGTGACAATTGAAATTTCCTGTCCCTTGCTAGGACACCAACCCCAGCTGGAAGGACAAATTGTCAAACTGGTGACCTGACTTGTGCCACTGGTGCATGTAGGACAGCACAGCACAGCCAGTGACAGTGGCAGTGCCATCTGAAGCCATCCAGTGCTTTGGGGTGACCATGGCACTACTTTCACAGGAGCAGATGGCCAAAACACTTCCCATGTTACTTTATTAGCTTTGCATTAATATTTATTAATGTTGTCATAAGGTCTTCTGAAAAATGCAAGGAGCTTGGTATAGAAGCAGACATTTCAGAAATCCAAATATACTAAAGCCTTCCCAAATATGACCTCTATATTTTTCTTTAAACTGCTTATTAGATAACTGATGATACTTCAATACTGGCAGCATTCCCTATTGTCTTTACAATAGTGATGTCATGGCAACCTTCAGTATTATTTTTGGCAGCTATTGCTCTATTTATAACTCAAGGTTGTTCCACACAAGGGTTGATCAGAGGTCCTTCATGAGCTCTGCATTTTGGAGGGTTATGATAAGGTTCCTTTAAGCAGGCACCTGGTACAAAAGTTAAAAATTAGTGCTTCATTTTAATTACTTAATATTTTCTTGATCCAGTGGTGCCTGCAGCTATTTTGTCAGATTTCCTAGCTTCTTGAATCGAAGAATTATACCCATGTGTCTTAGCAGGACTCTTTGAACCTTGCTAAGTGCCTGAAAATAAGGTGCACCAGGGGCCCTTTTTGGTACTTGTGAGGTGCTCCCCAAAGTCCCAGGCTCTAGTGCTGGGGGTGTAGATCTGGGTCTGGATCTGGATCTGATTTTCTGGTGTGCTGCTGGGGTGGATGGAAATGCTAACTGGTGTAGCAGGTGCTTACACTTTAATTCTGGTGATCACTGAGGGATGTTTGCTTGTTGCTTTTTGGTATTGGGATAACTTCTGTATTTGTTTTGAAGAGGTGTAAATCTTGAAAAATACAGTGCAAATATAGAGAAGACCTATGTGCATATTTCCATCTATTAAATTTTTCCTATGCCTTAGTTAATCATAACTTCACATCACCATTTCTGTAGTTGCCAATATTGGTACTTGGCTGAACTGGCTGGCCATCCATTCACACCTCTCCTCTTTACACTGGTGTCTTCAAAAGCATGGAGTTTCCTTTGATCCTGAGCTTTTGGTCTAGGGAAATATGCCTCAGCCCAACATGCAGATATATTGCCAGAGGCAATTCTTTTAATTAGCACTCTCCTCAAGACTAAATACCTTGTCAGGGTATTGCTTTGTGGTTTGCATGGTTTCCTACTACTTCCCACACAGTCTGCTTTTTGAGTCAGACAGGACTATCACACATGGGCACTCACACATAACCTGGTGGATATGTCATATCCATCACTACAAACTGTGTACACCTTCTTAGTCTGTGCCAAAAAGCAAAAGAACAAAATATGAGTTTCATTCCTGTTGAAATGGGAGACAAAGGAAACAAAAAGTATTACTTTTCTTCCCCTGTACTCAGCACTGATTAGACACTAGCTGGAGCGCTCTGTCCGGTTCTGGACCCCTCTGTTTAAGAAGGATGTTGAGGTGCTGGAGCAGCTCCAGAGAAGGGCAGCAAGGCTGGTGAAGGGTCTGGAACACAAATCCTATAAGGAGCATCTGAGGGAGCTGGGGGTGTTTAGCTGTAGAGGTCTCTGGTGTCCAGATGACCCTGAGGTGTCAGAAAGTCTCTTTTTCCCAGCCCTGAGACCAAAGAAGAGGCCGAGATGCATCAGTTCTGCTTTCCAAGGTTGTTTATCTTTTCCTATCTAATACATTGTCTTTCTGACCTGCTGAGGTTTGTCTGGCAGGTTGGGTTGAGGCACACCAACTGCCCTCAGGGCAGTGTTATCTTTTTATCCTAAAAACTACATGTACTTTATTTACAATAATTTTCCAATACCTGTCACCTATGTTAGATAGTTTGTCTCTACTCTAAACCAATCCAAAAGTGCCACCATCACAGCAGAAGATGGAGGACAAAAAGAAGAAGGAGAAAGACAGGACACACCCAGATTCCTCCATCCTGCCTCCTGAACACCCATTCTAAAAACCCTAAAATTCTACATTTTCACTCTGTGATAAATTCACTAACATTCTATTCAAACCCTTGTGGCTTGTAACTCCTCACACAAAGTTGGTAATTGTTTCCATGGGTTAAAATCAAAGGCACAGGTGTCTTTGACTCCTTGCCAAGGCCTCTGAGCCCCTGCCAGGGTCTCAAGCCCTCCAGGACAGCCAGAGGAGTGTCCTGGGTTCCAACATTTAGCCTGGAGAAGAGGAGGCTGAGGTGAGACCTCATCACTCCACAGCTCCCTACAGGAGGGTGCCGCAGGTGGGCTTAGTCTCTTCTCCCAGGCAGCAGCAGCAGGACAAGGGGACACAGCCTTAAGCTGCACCAGGGGAGGTTTAGGCTGGATTTTAGGAAGAAGGAGTGATTGAGCATTGTAATGGGCTGCCCAAGAGGTGATGGAGTCACTGTCCCTGGAGATGTTTGAGCAGAGGCTGGATGTGCATTCAGGGCCTTGCTCTGGTTGATAAGGTGGTGCTAGGTCATGGGTTGGACTTGGTGATCTCAAGGGTCTTTTCCAACCTAGTTTATTCTGTGATTCTCTGGCAAGTACTAGAGTTTGAATATACTTCAGCACACCCAAATCATGGCCTGACTCAAGCTAGAGTTCCTTACCTCAGAGGCATATCAGACGTGTAGCTTAGCAATTGCCTTTTTCTTTCTCACAGTTATAGACAAATATTACGTATATTTTATATCACATTATTGTCATTCCAAAGTCTGAGGATGGTGAATCAAAAATTAATAACCTTTTAGCTATGGAATGAGATCTTTTTGAAAAACTGTAGTGCTTGAAAGGATAGCCAGAAAAAAAACTTAGTTTAAAATAATCAGTGTAATAAGCCAGTCAGTTGGAAAATTACTAATCAGGAGCAAGCCTTGAGAAATCTAAAGCCTAATGCTTCTATGAGGACTTCATGTATCAAAATCCTCTTCACTCCTGCTGCATTAAAGGACACGGTCAAATCTATGAGTGCCATGAAAAGTATTGATTAGCACCTCTGGAGAAATTTTTCATTTTGCATCTGAGCTACATATCCCTTTAATGCCCTGTATGTCTCATATGTCTCAGAAAGGGGAATTGTTAAAAGCCCTGACATGGGTCTTCCTCAGAGACTGCACTTGGCTGCTGTCAAACAACAACTAAAATGTTGCTTCTGAATGTGTTAATGAAAAAAATTTAATCTTTATCCTCTTATTGATCCTACAGAAAATTTCCAGGCTGCTTGGCGGATAGCCAGAAGTACATTTGCAGGGGGGGGAGATGAGGGAAAGGAAGGAAGGGCAAAAAATAATTGAAAATCTGTCCAAAAGCTGTAAAAGTCCTTGGATCGCCTCTGCTATAATTAGGGAAATGTTAAGGATTTACACTTGTGTATTAAATAGAGCTGGTTTGGAAACTTGCTTCCTTGAGTGAGGCATGACCTCCTGAAGTCCCTTCCAACCTGAATTATTCTGTGATTCAATAAGCACATGAGATGTACTGTGTAAATGGCTGTAATGCTTCAAAATCTTGATCTGACTGTTGTGGCCTATTAGGTGCCATGACTGTCAGCATTTTCTTTAAAAGAATATCTTCCATTCATTAATATTTAAATTATTCATATTCCCTCAGAAGCTTCCCTTCTGGGACTTTATTTAAGTCATAGGAGGGGTAAAAAAAAAAAAAGAGAAATCTGAATTCTGCTCTCATCTATCTAGAGTTCTTGTCTTTTTGGCCTGTGCTTTTACAGAAATGAGCTGTGCTGACCCTGGAAATCTGCCATTTCATAAAATGAGAAGGAAAAAAAAAATCAATTTCCCATTCAAGAGCAGCAAGAGAGTTAATTAAAATTTGCTTTGAGATTCTTGCACATAATATGTTATTTACTTTTTGCTTCTTATACTTTTCATAATATTATCGTTCTGTCCTCAGGCTTAATTAGACTTCTTACCTCTCTTAATTACTGCTTTGATCTGGCTTTTAGCAAGTTTTCCTGAAGATGGAGCCAAATGATGTCATTGGAAAGATTCCAATTGATATCAGTCGATTTCAAGCTTTGCATGGACCCCAAGATGCTGACTAAAATGAAATCATCCATTCATGGATTTGTTAAGTAAAATACTTCAAACATTTACAATGTCTTTATATATGTGTTATTTAGGTGATGACCTGAAAAAACCATGTCTGAGGTTCAGGGAACGGTCGAGTTTTCTGTGGAGCTACACAAATTCCATAATGTGGACCTCTTCCAGAGGGGGTGAGTTGATGTTTCCATTAATATGCAGCTGACAACAGGGGAGCAACCCACAGAAAAGAGTTAAATTGCAAAACAGGTTCTTTTCTGCCAAGTGCAGTTATATTTCATGCAATCTCCAGGGCAGAGAAGGATGTCATTGGGCTTTCATTGCTGTCAAGGAAGATCAATGTACATTACTTTCACTATAAACTCAGACTGACTGACTTGTTTTTGCAATACAATGTTGTAATGCTCCAAATTATTTTAAGCCCTTGTTCAGATATAAGTACAATGACTGTTTTAAATGCTTCTGGACTGATTTTGAGTCTCTCTGGTAAATGATAGCTGTATTGAATTATAATGCAAACAATTTCATTTTAGGGCCATAAACCCAATGACTACATTCTTTTAATGAAAGTTAGCTGAATCCCACCATTTCAGAAGGGAAAATGAATACTTATATTTGTCTAAAGCTCTGCTTCTGGTGGCCACACTGATTTTTCACATCTCCATAAATTAGAATATGTACAGCTTTGGTCTAGTTAAACTTTTGCCTCAATTATTTTTGCACCACCCTTCCTAGTAGATTTTTAAAAACCTGATGGCTGTGAAGAGGCCTGGCCAGGTGTGAATTGTTGCTCAGCTTGCATATTGCACCCCACAGGTGTTCTTCAGTAAAGAAAAATTAGACAAAGAAGCACTTTTGGGAGAGACCAGGACACTCAGGTCAAAAGAATGTGCTTCATGGAAAACAGTGGGTCTAGAGTAATACTATTTTCTTTCACCTACCACAACTGATATTTACAGAACATCACATATTCTCTTTCAAGCCTTAGCTTGGCACAGGGCTGGTTCACAGCTGATTTGTCTATCTCAAGCACCATTTCCCCCACAAAAAACAGGGAATTGTTTCAGGTATTTGGATGGATTGGGTAGAGCTGTTTCCATCAGTATAGAAGCATTTTGTTATTTGATTTACTTTGATGAACTGTGTGGGAAAAATGCTGGGAACTTGAATGAAGGAAACACAGCTTTATTTGGTTTTAACAGCTGGCATCTGTCATTCTGTTGTTCCCTCCAAGAGAATATCCACCAACTTTATGTTAGAGAGTATTCTGACTATGTCAAATACTGGTGTCAAACTGAAAAAGAAACCTCTATGCTTGAGCTGTTTGGTTTGTCCAAGCTATTAAAAAAATCTCATGTGCATTCTGGTCCTTATGATAACATAAGGGAAATCTAACTATAGATTTTTTTTTTCCCTTGGTTTCTGGTGATCACTGTAATGTCTTTGATCTTCCTCACAACTAAAATCCACTCCCATCTGTGGGCTATGATTTTTTGGACTTAGACAAAAGGATGTTCAGAGGTTAGCCAGGAATCTTTCCATGTTCCAGTGTGATGATCTGCCTGTTTTTTTTCTTTTATTGGTCTGATTTTGCATTCAATCATTTCTGTAAAATGTTTTCCTTTGCTTTGACAGTCAGATCAAATCTCTGGTGTGGGGGTAAGCCTAGCACTAACACAGATAATATATTCAGCAGTCACACTAATGAGTTCCTAATTACCTTTGCTTTTTCCCCACTGGTACTTACCTTGCTTTACCGATTAATATTCCAAACACATTATACTATAGGTTATACCGCATTAAGTTGTTTGCAATAATTTTTGTTTCGGTGTACCCTGCACAATATTACATTTGTTTTCCTTCCATCATTTTAACCTTTGAATTTCCAGCAAAATCCTGGTGTCTCATATTTGCTGGTCACTATCCTCTGGCTGGATATTCATCTGATCTGCAGGCCCTTTCACTGTAGCATAAACGTGTGAAAAGAAAGAGTGGATGAGCTTGTCAAATTCCATTTTAACTCAAGGACACTTTTAATTTTGACATTTTTATATTTCCATTGTTGATATTGGCTATAGACATCTGGGATATCTTGGATTTATGTGGCCTCCACAGATAAGAGTGTGAAAAAATTAAGAATGATGTGTATTTTCTATTTAACTAACATTTTTTTCTTCTCTGAGTGACTTGTAAATTGAATCAATATCATTCTGTCCTGATGAAGGTTGGAAAGGTGATTTATAAAGTGTTGTCTATCAGAAAAGCAGAGAAATTGAAATTCATCTTATTTTCTGTGGGAACCCAACATGCTTTGGTATTTTTACCTCAAAAGCATGACAAAAACAAAGAGCCTTAATAATAATTTATATAATCTATTTTTCCTCCTAACATTTTGGTACAAAAACAAAATAAAAAATCATAACAAAAGCCCTGAATATGCTCACAAATACAGAATAGTCCTACTCCTGTATGCCTAACTGACAAGGCTGAAATTTCTGGTTTGGAACTTGGCAGCTGCAGAAATAAGGGCAATATTTCCCAAACCACTTAGTCTTGGATAACAATCCTTCTGAAAGCATTGCCCTTTAGGAGAGTGTGGCTGTGCCAGCCACGAGTCTTTTCAAGAAGAGCACTCCACTCAAATAAAGGAATGAATAAATCAACGTGATTTAGGAAGAATCAGCCCTTCTGGAACCATTGGGTGACAGTTAATCAAGCTTGATTAAGGACATGATCTGCTGTCCATAAGTCACAAAGTGCTTTAAAGTGTTAGGCTGCTGGTAATGGCCCTGTTCTATTTTTGATTTTACTGGATGCTCTTTTGAAATCCGTATGCATGCAGAGCCAGTTGTCACTTCTACCTCCCCATGTGAAATGGAAGCTCCTTAAACTATTTGAACTACAACTTGTGCTATTTGAATCATGTTTCTTTACCTGTATGAATAGTTATTATACAAAAATCAGGACTCTTTTTTTTTTTTTGGTGAACATTTGTCATGGTTTTATGTTTTTGGCAAATATATATCAGGAACAGTCAGTAAATTATGTGTTTCAGGTAGTTTGGTCAGTTACTGTTAAATATATCTTCTTCTGGAGCACAAATATAACCGTGTCAGTATTTATAGACATCAAAGGTTAAATGCTGTAGGTGCTGCTACAGGGGAAGAAAACCTTTTTTTTTGGTCAAACCAAAGGATTTGCAATGCTGCTTGATGCCTGAGTTCTAAAGGTTGAGAAATAAGTAATGCAATTTCTGGAAGGAAAAACATTTTTGAGCTTTCCGTCTTTAATTTTTTCTATCATGTGCTGCTTAATAACTGGTGACATTTTCTCTAGTGAAATTAGCTAACTGATTCTGATTTTCCTTAATAGACTAGGAAATAAAATTATCCCTGACTGCCGGAGATCAATTAATTGATTTGTCTGGTTCTGTCAGAAGCAATCCTTCTGCACCTTTTTTTTCTTAAAGCTTTTCAAAATCTATTTGACTGCGGGAAAAAAAAAAAAAAAACAACAACTCCACAACTACTGCATCCACAGGGTGAGTAATATTTGGAGTTTGTGAGGAAAGAGAGGGCACAAAGAAGGTGAAATAGTGATGGATCTGTGGTAGGATTCTGGCAACAATGTATTATAAAACGAGGACCAAGATAAGTCACTGGTCACTGATCACAGGGCTGGATCCACTGCTTATCAGTCATCTCAATTCTCAAATTCCAGGCTGCAATTTCTAAGTGTCTGACACTTACACTGGTGGTTTATGTGTGGGAGGGGTAGTGGTGATTAAAAATGGGTGGGAAAATGGAGTCCGGTTCCTTCTGAAAGGAAGGCACCATTGCCCTGGAGAAAAGATGAGTGGTTTCAGAGCTTGCAAAAAGGATCCTACAAGGATCAGGCCAGGGATCAATAGCATTCAGAGCTGCTGGAAAGAAGGTCCTCTGACTTAACAGACTAAGCTTTTGAGTGGCAAAACACCCCTGTTAACTACCAGATGGACACCTGTGCTTTAGTGTACTTAGCCATGAAGTCATTCCTTTAGGGACAAAATGCAGCAGCTCCTTTTCCCAACAAACTGGAGTTCAGCAATCCATCAGTGCCTCCCTCACCAGATGAGTGCCTGAAAAATACACATTGTGTTCAGAGCTTCAGACTTTATTTCTCAGAGCCTTTGAGGGCAGTGTCAGAATATACATATATATCATCATGTAGTTTGAAAGTGTAGGACAGAAGTAAATCTTGTTACTTTGTTCATAAAAATACGCCTTTCTTCAGACTTCTCACCTGTAATGAAACACAAATCACTTTTGGACTGTAAATCTGTAATTTTGAAAATATTTACCTAGTGCATTTATGATGCATGAATTCTCTTTATTATAAATGAAGAAAGATAAGGCGGGAAAAATAAAAGGAAGAGGGCTTGTAAGCATTGTAAACTGACAGAAGCCTTTTTAGAATAATGAGTGCTATCCCATGGAACAGATGCATTGACAGAACTGACTTTTTTTCTTGCCACGATGACATAGTATCTTCACTTTAAGGCAGCATCCAACATCCAATATTCTAAAAAAAAAAGCATAAAAAAGAGAAAACATAAAACCCCTCAGGAGTCAGTCATGGTCATGCAGTGATATTTGAGAACCTGCTGCACTGAACTGACAAGATGGAGCTTTGTTTAGCACAAATCTAAAGTCAAGAAAGTAGCTGCAGTGCAGGTGTGCATGAAGCTAAAGATCAGTGTCCTGAAGTGTAGCAAATGGCAGCTCCATGAAAATCATGAGTGATGGGTTATTGTCATGACAGCTGGTGAAGACAATTTTCTCATTTGGTTAATGAGTATAGCCATCTTTAATTTCTAGGCACTCTGTGTCTGCTGAAGAGAGCTGGGGAGTCCTGTGCCAGTGGTAGGGAGGAAACTTTGAAAATAAATTGAGTGAAGCCTCAGAGGTGAGGCTGTTCTGCAGGTGAAGAGCAGCATCTCAGCAAACTCCACTGACAGGTAATTGATTAGTCAGTGGAAAGCAGGGTGCTCTTGAATCTGGAAATTATCTTTCTCCTTCAAATGAGCAATACTCTGGCTTAGCCAACCCTAAATACATTAGGTAGCCACTTGGTCACCTATAGACAACTGAGTTAGAGGCCAGCTTCACCTCTGCTAAGAGCTTGTCTAACCAGAGCAGTATCACAGAATTAGTACAAATTCAGAAATAAGGGGCCTGGATAGCCACTACTCAAGGCCTTGAGAAAATGCTTTACATGCTAGTTTGTGATTGTTTCCCATACTCTGTTCCCAGCAATCATTAACACAGAGTAAAAACCAGGCCTGTGCACTGTCAGAGGGAAAATTCTGGACAACACATTGACTTGGAACAAACACATGTTCGAGAGCCCAGAAATGTTATAGCAATTTGAGAGCTTCTGAGAACTCCAAATGTCGTCTTGCCATTCCTCAACCCATATGGTCCAGCCTCACCACTTGTTCTGCTCCCATTTGGCACCCATGTCACACAACATGAGTTGATTGAGTCATATGTTGAGAAAGAATGTGCTCAGTTTGCTTCAGCCACCCTTCACACATGGGATAGCAACTGTTTCTCTCTTGGTCATGAACACTAGTGTGATAACTAGTCATTAAAACAGCTTACTTCAAAGTGCACACTGCACAACATTCCGCAAATTGGCCTTTACTCATGGGCACAGCAGAGGAAAAAAAAATAAGGATGCTCTAGGGAATCAATACATTCCCTTCCTATCTCTCTTTCTGATCCAGGTCTTGTTAGAATAGTCTCTGGTTTTCCCCACCTGCAGAAAATAAACAACTGGGACTTAAGAAAGACATTTTGAAGGATCAGTAAATGCTGAAATTGCAAAGCAATTTCTGATCCAAAGATAAAAGGTGGTGATAGTTACAGAGACAACAGTTTGGTATAGATGCTCTGGCATCCAGGTGGAAAGCTTTGTACACACCAGGAAAATTCATAAATCAAAGGTAAGGATACAGAGAGAGAAGGCATTCTGCTTGCTCCTGGAAGACAAACATTAAAATATATCATATAGACAGTGCTAGCCAAGAGGAATGTCATGCAAACAGATGGGATCGACTCTCCTAGGAAATAAAATGCAAGCTGTGATGTTAGATTAAAGTCTTGGGCAAAAAAATAGAGTTAAAAAGAGAAGAAAAAACCAAAATGAAACTTCTGGGATTTAGCCAGCTTTTAAAGCTCATCAGCCATTAACCTGGAAGACATTTCATTCTATCATCTGTAACATTAAAAATTGACTATTATAAGATTTTCTTCAAAGCTCTTGATGTGTAATTTGGCACTGCCTTTCCTATTTTTATGAGTTCAATTCATAAAATAAAAAAATATTTCTATAAGCAGAGATCTTAAATTTAAAGTGTCATCCCCTAGAGTATCACCAAGTGGCTTTGATCCCCCTTGAGTTCTGCTAATCAAATGTATTAATCTAATGGACTACGTGCATGTCTTTGAGGTGAATTTCTACTTGAACCAATAGATTTTATACAAAAAAGTAGCTTCTCTTTGTTCATAGGTCTTTTAGAAGTAGCTGTGATCTTCATTGATGCACTTGGATCTGTTTTACCCTCTATCTCCCCAGTGAATTGATGACACAAGCCCCATAAATTCTTACAGTCATTGTGTCATTAAGGGCAGCATTGAAAATTGAGCTCCTCCAGGATGTGACACACTTGTTGAGGAACTGCACAGAGTGACATCAAGACTTAAGGCATGGAGCATTGCATACTGCTGAAAAAAACCCAATTTTATTAGAACAGAACTCAATTTTATTAGCAAACCACATTGCTCAGCTAAAATCACATATTAGTGATAATCAAGTCAACCTGTTTTGTGCTGTAAGCTAAAAGGTGAATAACTGGAGACCATCATCCTGATGATAAATCACTAAAACAATGTGTACTTCATGGGGCTAAAACTGAGTGCAGAAAGAAGCTGCAGAGCTTCTTTGTTGTTTCTATGCTGAGGAAGACTATGGTCATACTCATCCTAGAGTCAGGGAATCATTCATGCTGGAAGGGAACTTCAGTGATCTTCAACCCAATACCTGCTTAAAGCAGGAATTATTGAATTCAGACCAAATAACTCAAGGCCATGTCCAGTCCCATATTGAAAACTTGCAAGGACAGAGATTCCCCAGACTCTACACAACAAATTTCAGAGCTTGAGTATAATCAAAGGATTTTACTTTTTCCCTTGCAAGGTCCAGTTGTCCTCCCAAGAGGTTATCCTGTATTTAAAGACAGGATTTGCTGCTGGTGGTCACTCTGTGCTTTCCCTAGGGATATACACAGAGTGTGCCACAGAGCCATGGAATGGTTTGGCTTGGAAGGGACCTTAAAGACAATCTATTTCCGACCTCCCAATGTAACAATGTGATAAGAAATTCCAAATACAGGTAATTTCAGCTGCCTCTGTTAGCTGTTGTTTGCAGAATGCTTTGGAGAGGAAAAGTGCCAGAAGAACTAAAAACATCACAATAACCCTCACGTGAAAACTTGGAGAATAAATTCTCATTCCCTAAAAAATTGCACTCAAAGAACGCAGTGGGTTTTTTGAAGCCTTTCATAGTTATTTTATTACCAGACCTTCTCATTCACTCATGTCTGGCACTCTCTGTTGTTAAGAATAATTGCCCTGACACAGGCTGTGCTGATGCCATGTTTCTGGCTTGTTCTAGTTAAGATCAGTGCTTTAAAACTGTGTCACTTCACTTGTTCTTAAGTAATAAAATGTTGCAGCACATACACATAAATCCTTTCACAAGCCTGAGGGCTTAGGCTTCCTTCCACAGCTTACACTACAGAGAGCTGAGTGATTCCCAGCAGCAGACATGGGCCCATCTGTAACTCTCTGAGCTAGGAACTCTAGTCAACATCTCAGGTATAGTTTTGTATAAATATAAATCATGTAAGGTGAGATTGAAGTTACTTTCTGACATAATTCTCTCAGAAAGTCATCAAGGCAACAAGGTAAAGGTCACTTGAACTGGGGTGATGTTTGCTTTCTGCAGAGGAGACAGTATCTAGATGTTAAGGGGCAAAAGTTTAATTTTTGCCTAGCCAAATGCAACATTTAGCCCAGTTTGGGGCTTTTTTCTTTTTTTTTTAATGTAAGGGCTTGCAAAGAACACACTTCCTTTCCACTCCTCTATCACTGATTGACAACAATGAATTGTTTAATATGTGAATGGAAGCTGGATTTAGTATTTTTGAAATATTTTTTTAACTCTTACATATTAAACTGTTTTTGGAGTTTTGGGGTACAACCTGCCATGGCTTTTTAACAACTGTGAGCATTCAAAGATTAATTGTAAATAGTACAAAACTTTCTTGTCAAATTGCCTCACTCCAGGAAATATGGTTTTAAAAGAAAGGGGAAGGATGGGCATATAAAGCATAGACATTACCTAAGACTCAACTACAGACTCTTTAGTTACAATAAACACACCAGGTGACAAGCTTTCTTTTTTTTTTAATCCCATTCTGTATGAGATTTTTATATGATACTCATCACTAACATCTGAGTAGCCCTCAGAAGTTAGATTAAGAAAAAAACCCCACACCAGTATTTTCTCTCCCTGTTTTGTCCACATTATTTTCAGAGAGGAGGCCCTGCCTAATGTCCAGGAGATGTGGTTTACCTCTATTGTCCCGTGTTTGAAGCAATTCTGTCCCTTGGCAATCCTGTTCATACAATTCATTGCACTTTTGTAAGGTGCATTTTAATGTAACTTTTTAATGCTGAAATACAGTATCTGACTATTGCTATTGGTTGGAATGAGTAGTGAGTTTGGGAAATTACCTGAGGTGGGCTTGAGTGACCATTTGGCTCATCAACTATTATCTACAAACATAGGAGTAGTAATAATATCTCAGAAGATTGTTCTTTATAGGGTGCAATTACAAATGCTCAGATGCTGTGATAGTAGAAAATATTACTGATTACTGTGAATGGGAAAGGTTTGTTCTGACTTTCATTTATCAGATATCTTTGTGTTCAGCTGAAAATATCCCAAAGTCTAATTATCAGAATGGAGAACTGGACACAATCTCTTGATCAGACCATTTTAAGATGGCTTATGCTGTCAACTCAAAATAATTACTCCTTTTTAGACATGCAATCTTTTAGAGTTTTCTTGCTGTATTCACTGGTTTTGGAACTATTTAAACCTATGGATGCAATTAAGCTATATGGTGTATATGCTGCAGACAGGATGCACTCAAGATGCAATGAAAAACCCAGTTGTCCTTTGTCCTTCATTAATGGAGTTCAGTATATTGTGTGTCTGGATGGGAAGATCTCCTTTAGCACTTTAATTACTTAATGTGCTTGCTGCAACAAAAGTACATTAACAAACACTAATCAATTTCTCCCATCAATCCACATCCACTTTGTTACAGTGGAACATTAATTCATTTGTGAGGATAACATCTGCCAATAAAAGGTATTACAAATAAAATGCAACTGAAAAATGAACTGTTGTTTAGTAATTTCTTGTTCCTGTTTGGCCATGCATGATAAATTTTTATATGGATGTCTGGCAACAAATGAGAAGTCAGTTTATAATGTGACTTTTTGGAGTGTTGTCTGCAACCAAAACCCACCACAAATACTGAGAAAGATGTGGATTTTTAATTTATTTTGTAATTTTTTTGTCGACCCATTTAAAGTAACCTCTTTGGTTTAGCTCTTTCCAGGACTCACATGTCCTCCTCACAAGATAAACTCTGTGAAGCAGTGGAAAGAGATAAATTGATGCAATAGACCCACTAGAGCTTGAGGAAAGGACAGGGTGGGAAGATTCTCAGAGAGGAACAGCCCTGGGTATCTCAATCACTTAAAAGTTTATAAAGTATAAAGAAAGAATGCTAAATCATAGAATGGTTTGGGACTTTCAAGCTCATCTTTTTGCAACTGCCCTGCCATGGACAGGGACACCTTCCACTAGACCAGGTTGCTCCAATCCTGGCCTTGGACACTTCCAGGGATGGAGCATCCACAGCTTCTCTGGGCAACCTGTGCCAGGGCCTCACCACCCTCTGAGTGAAGAATTTCTTCATAATACCTAATCTATACCTTTCCTCTTTAGTTTAAAATCTCATATTCTGTCACTATCTGCTGGTGTGTAAAATCCCTCACTCTCTCATAAGCCCCCTTTAGGTACTGGAAGGCTGCAAAGGGATCTCCTGGAGCCTTGTCTTCTCAAGGCTGAACAATTTCTATTCTATCGTCTTGCCAGTAAAACAACATTAAAATTTCCTGCTGTTCTCAGGTCCTAATGCTTCCCTCATTGGAAGCAATGCTGGATTACTCTTGATGTGCTGCTCTACTTCAGACTCTGCAGAACTTAGATGATGGTCAAGCCTGTTAGGAAGGTCCAGTGCCAAGATTAGCCTGGTGGCAGATAATATCCTTTATTTCTCAAGATTCTCTTCTAGCCAAATTAGCAAGGTACAAAATCCACTGAGTTCAGGCACTGTAAAATTAAAGACAGTAGAGAAACTGTGAAAGGGATCCAGTGAGATTTTCATTCTCTAAGGTGGATGGCAAATCCATAATTGACCTGGATGGCCAGATTGACTGAAGCCTCACCATGCTGGCTGAGGACTCCAAGCTGGTGGTGAGGTGAATGTGTCAAGAGGGACCTGGACAGGCTGGAACAGCAGGCAACAGCAACTGTGTGCAGTTTGGCAGGGTCCTAGCCCTGGGATGACATAACCAAAGACCTGAGCTCTGAGGAATGACAGGAGACCTCTTCTGACTGAAGGTTTCATCTCCCTGGAGTAGAGAGGGCTCAGGGGGAATCTCACCACAGTGTCCCAGTTAGTATTCCAGGGTAACTATGAAGAGGACACACTGTCTCTTCATGAGAAGCCTCATGGTGAAGCTAAAGGGCAATTACACCAGAAAAGGTTTCATCCCTTAGAAGAAAGAAAATTTTTCAGCGAGAATAATCATTCACTGGAACAACCTCAGGGGCTGGGTCACTGTAGAGTCCCCATCTCTGGAGGTTTTCTAGATGTGACTGGTCTAGAAAAGGCTGCTGGAATCTCCTGGCTTCCATTCCCATGAAAGGCTGAATTGGATTATCTTTTGAGGTCACTTTCATTCTAGGCTATTCTATCACTCTGTGAACACATGGAGGGTGTTTTTCCATGGATACTGGTAGAAGATAAGTGTGGGTTTCACTTCTAGCTGTTTTGGAAATAAGCCCCCCTCATACAAAGAGCAGATTTGCAAACAACTTGGAGGCTTTACTGCTGCAAAGATAAGTGCCTGCAAACTCTTGGTGTTTCCACAGTTTGGTGGCAGCTCAGGTGGACATATCATCATTTGTCTCTGCTTCTGTGTTGTTCACTATTGCTCTGATTCTATTTTTTCATCTATGAATAACTTTTTCTGGGACAAAATTTCTGAAACACAAGGTTTTGTGAATTCTTATATTATTAATATTAATATTTTTAGGATTAGCTCAAAATGAGATCAGAACTTGAGAAGAGGGGACAGATTCATGGTACAATTGGGAATGAAAACTCTTGTCACCTCTCTGTATAGATTTTCTGTAAAGGACTGAGGACACATATTGACAAAAAAACATTGTGAAGAGATTTCAGTGTAGTTGTTAGTGCTGAATCCATTCAGCAGAAAATGGGATTTCCATCACTAGAGCTGTCAGGCTTGTGCCAGCACTGAGTGTGCTTTCAGAACAGAATATTCATCTTTGGTGGAAGGGGAAGTGTCCCTTCAATGCTGCCAGCACTTCAATGAGAAACATGGGTGAATTGGTAAAATCCCACATTTAGCAATGACTTTTGTTTGAGCGAGTGGGTAGACATAGAGATGACCCATTTCTTGAGAAAGGTTAGGAAAGCAAATGTGATGCAGACATTGTATCACAAATCTGTCTCTCAAAACTGCTTTTTGGAAAATAAAAGCTGGAGGGTCCCTGTGCAGGCACTGGAAGCAGGGACAGCAGGGAGGGGCTCTGTGGGGAGAGCCTGGGCTGCACCACGCCAGACACAGGGGAAAGGAGGAGCTGGGAATGGAGGAGCAAGGTTGAGATTGGGAAAAAGGCAGAAAGAGCAGTCAGAAATCAAAGAATATGGCTGGCTGAGTCTCAAAAAAAAAGGGAGTTGATACAGGGAAAGAGGTTTATTTTTGTTTATCATCAGCCTACTCTGCCTTTAAATATAAATAAGTTATTTTACCCAAACCCTGTCTGTTTACCCTGTGATAGTAAGTGCTCTATCTTTATCTTGAGCCAAGAATTTTTTTTTTGTTTTCATTTCTCTTGCTGTTCTTTTGAGGCAGGGGAGTGAGGAAGCTGGCAGCTGACCCAGGCCAAGCCAGAGCACCCAGGTCCATCTCCAGGTGTGCATTCTCTGACCAAAGCTGAGTGATGGTGGAAGTCCTGTGCTTTTCCTGCATCTCTGTCACTTCAGCTGTAATATCTCCTAATTTATACTGATCAAATGATCTCTATATGGTTCTGTTTTTTTCTAATAAGACTGCAATCTCTCTTTTGTCACTATTGCTTCCTGTTCTGCCTCCAACAGTTCCTTTAGCACTTAATCAAAGCTGCCTTCTGTAGGTAGCCATGCCTTGTATCATCCAATTTAAACTGTAAGCAGACATCTGAATCTGGTTATTGTACTGTTGCTGTTGTAATCTTTCTTTGTTTTCTTTTAATTCTCTTACCACTTTCTTAATTCTTTGTAGTTGTTGTTCCAACCAGCTTATAGTCTCTAAGACATCATTACTTCTATTCTCCAGTTCTTGCATCTGTGCTACCAGTTTTTCTATTTCTTTGTCAGAAGCTGTAAATTCTTGATGGTTTTGCTCCTTTCCTAATAAAAACTTATTATATCCATCAATTATTTATTTTATTTCTGCTTGCAAAAATTCTACCTCATATTCTGTAAGCATTCCACAAGTCTTTGATGTTACTCCTAAGTTTTAACTGTTCTTCCTATTCCTTAATTTCTTGCACCCCATTAAATTTTCCTTTTAAAAGATGGTTTATCCATCAATTGCCACTGTTTTTCAAACACTGAAATTTGCTTTCTCAGATATACAGGCTCCAATAATTATTTAGCTAAGTCCTGGTTTCTATGCAGTTGTTCTCCATGTTCTACATCCTGTTTTATCATTTGAGAAGACAAGCTCAAATGGTCCTTTCCTCCCTGACACTAAAGCTCTGCACTAAAAATTCTACTTCCAGTCCTAGAAAATAATTATAACAGGAGCAGAGGTGTTACAGTTTTGTGGCACATTACTTTCTTTTCTTATGGAATTGTACAGGCTGTGTGAAACTCCAAAAAATTATGTTTTGTACAAACATGTAGTTTTTGCTCCACATTCTATTCTGACACTGAAAAGTGTCCACATTTCCTAGTTGCTCTTTGAGTGTTTTTTTTTTCTGATTTTGCACTGATTTTTTCTGATTCTGTACTGATTTTTTTCAGAGGCTGATTTCTGATTCTGGGGTTTTTAGTCTCAGAATAGGAAATGCTATTTGTTTGTTTTTCAGTTTCATTATTTGTACATGTATGACACAGACACATCAATCTCTGTTTACATCTCACAGAGGTTACCCTCATAAATAAATCTGTCTGTCTGAATTAAGAACCTAATTTTGAGAAGAAATGGACCATTGCAATCCCTTTCTCTTTAATGGGAGGACATTGAGCTGTAATGAGTTCTAGGAATCAGGATCCAAAAGAGAACAGGATCAAATTCCTCTCTGAAACTCACAGGAGACATCTTAGGAAATTTTCACATTTCCATCTTAGGAAATGGCTGTTTGTGTTCAAGAAGTGTCTGGATGATGCTTTCATTCATGTGGATAAGTTATAGTTAGTCCTATGAGAGACTTGGACTCAATGATTGCTTGAACCCAGTGATGGGTCGCTTCCAACTTGAGATTTTTTATTATTCTCTGTGTCGAATGAAAAAACATACTCCCCTCAAAATACCCCATAACAAATAAAGCTGCATTTCAGCAGAAACCACTGAAGCAAAATTTCTGTTTTCTCACTTTAATTGAGCTGGACCCAGACAGAAATGCTGAATTTTGTATTTCTCTTTGCTGTGGTACTGATCAGCCACCCCTGGGCTCAGTTTCATGGATCTCTGCATTCATTCCCTTGGGAATGTGCTGTGTGCTCTTGCCTGATGGTCCCACCTTGCCCCTGCTGATGCACCTGAGCAGAGCCCAGGCCTGACGTGCTGGGTCAGTGCTGGAAGGAGAGCCTGAGACCCCAGATTGCTTTGGGATGGAGGTGCCAGTGGGTGTGAACTCCCTTGGGCTCCAGCAAATGTCAGGCCTTAGTGGAGGCTCTTTCCAATTGCAGTATGGTAATGCAGCTCCTTTTTTTGCTGAAGACTGAAACTGAGTCCAGTGATGGCAGATCAGTAACAGAGCAGTGTCTGTCTGGGATCATGGACCTGGAGACCACCCTGCAATTGTGAGAGGTACAGGCATAGCCATGAGACAAAACGAGTCTGAGACCACACTACTTAACCTATCTGCACAGTTTTGTTCCACCACAGCAAGTGGTCAGCCTGGTGTTTGAACTGGCCAATTTAGTGGCAGTAGAATTTAGGGATCAGCTGGATGAACTAAGTAAAGTGACTTGTCCTGGGACCGTGATTCACTGCGTCTCAGGTCACACTGCATCTCCACTGGGTTTATTTCCCTAAACCTGCTTCTTTTGGAATCTAATTCAGGGTCAATGGCTAGAAGATACTCAGTTTTTGTATTCATTTGGGATTAGAAAATTATCAGGCTGTGAATAAAGTGAAAGTCTCTCCTTGGTCTGCTGGATTAGACATTGAGTCCCCAGTAGTTTGCATCTTTGTTTTAAGGTCACTTTGGCTTTCAAATTTCTGAGAAGTTCTGAGATATGAAAAACAATCGTACAATTTTTAAAGCAACAGCTTCTGAGAAGTCATTTCATGCCTATCATTTTCATTTTTCTCCTGTTTCCAGGAGTGGGATACAAAACAAAATGTAGTGTAAATAACCCCATCTCCAAACCTGTTTATCCATTTCACTCCACAAGCACAGAAGCACTTTAGAAATCTCATGAGACACGATGTTTGCCTTATTCTACTAAAAAACCCCATTTAATATAAAGGTTTGACTTGATCTCCAGGAATATTCAGCTAATTTTATATATACTAAATGATTTTTAGAATCTCTTGATTGCACCCAGAACAGGTGAGGGTTAATTCTCTCTCATATAATCAGAATGTAAGTTTTTCCAGGTGCTTCAGTTAGAAAAGCACAAAATCTCTCATCTTTAGCTCTTCATATGATATAAGAACAGATTGGAAAAGGTTACTACTTGACTGTGAGACTAAATTAAATTATGTTCTCAAGGTTTCCTATTGCTTTTGAGACAGGAATATAAGTGCTTCTATCCTTATTGGAGTCCTAATTTTTCTGCCCTTTCCTTTCACTGCCTTTCTTTTCCAACACTAAAGCACATTTCTATCGTTTTACTCTTTATTCACCATTCTACTGCCCACTCCTCTTCACCCCTACCTTGCTATGATGACTGAAAGGGAAGTAAAGGGCAAATTGCTTTAAAAGGATGAATATGGGACTAAATAAAAGACAGCATTGCTACCTTGATGAGAATAAAAGGGCAAGAGCCCCTGAGATGAGCATAAAAGGAGATGTAAAGAGAGCTGGTTGGTGTAATTGTCAGAGAGCTGCGGGGTTTCATGGGCTGGAGATTTTATGGCTTGTGGGATTGCAAGTTTCTGCAGAGGAGAGATGATCTGATGAAACTACAAGAAGCTGGATGCATAAAAACAATCAAGGTTGTGGCTTACCTGGATCCAAATGAAATCCTTGCCTGAAAAGCATCAAGTGCCAAGTGTAGGCTCTCCTTTGGTGATGCACTGAAATATTTTAGTGGCTCTTCTGCCAGAAGTTGAGTAGATTTTTCTAATTATGCCCAGAGCACTGTGTTCTTGAGAACTTCCAGCCCTAAATCCTGGACTCAGGACATAAGTATCCATGTTTGATCCAGGGATATGCTGAGCACCTTCTGAAGATATTGAGAACCCATGTGTACTGTTTGCTTGGATGAGAAGGAATCACACCAAGCACTTCTCAAGCCTGCAGAACTAGGCAGCATCTGGTTTTAAAGCAGGATTTTCTATCACAATAGAAATAAGAAAAAATAAAAAAAAAAAGGCTGCCATACCTTTGCAATAGAACAATTTCATCCTATCTGCATGATGGAGACTCCTGGCAGGTGAAAAGTTTGCTTTCACAGACCCACTTTGTCTTTTACTGAGAGACCAGTTTGTTACTGCACTCCAAGGAGGGTATGGCTCACCCTCCCCACACTATTAATTTTAGACCTACCTTCATCAAAAGTTAAAGAGCTTGAGAATAAAACTGGGATGAGAATTGTAGAAACTTGATGTGATAAATGGTTGTGGAGTCTGAACTGGGGCACTGCAGCTGTGTTTGACTGACCTGCCCTGGCACAGCAGCAGCTCTGGGCATTGCAGAGGGAGCTGCCAGACAGACCTGTCACTGTGTGTGCAACACTGAGGGTTGGAAAAGCCTTCCTCTCCAACCCTGATAGCCTCCAAAGTGAGTGTAAGATTCCCTGGGCTGCCAGGGGTGTTCTTCCTAGTTCCAGAAAGGTGAGAATAAAATGCTAATAGTGGCAATGACTTCTGTGAACATCCACCTCCTGCCTGCTGCTAACTCCTGTGTCCCACAGTCACTCCCTTTTTTTCTGGGCTATTCTAGAGCCTGCCAGCAGCTTGAGGTACAGTTAGGTCAGAAAAGCTTCTTGAAATAATATTTAATTGAGAAATGTCTGGATTTTTTAGATATGTCTGAAATATTTTGTGGGTATATTGTAGGGCTTCCTCATGCATATGATATTGCACGTTGTGCTTGCATTTATAAAAATGTGGTAATTTTTCTGATATGCTCCATAGTCTGATTTATCTGTCTGTTTTCAATCTTAGGTGTAAAATTATCACCTTTTTCCTTGCTCTTCTGTTTGAATAGCCAAAGAACCCACCAAAATATTTATA
Organism: Agelaius phoeniceus; assembly: GCF_051311805.1. NCBI lineage: Eukaryota > Metazoa > Chordata > Aves > Passeriformes > Icteridae > Agelaius > Agelaius phoeniceus. The sequence continues at coordinate 149,390,920 of NC_135265.1, read as the reverse complement.
TACAAATAAGGATGGATTTACACAGTGCTCTTCTGTATGACTTGTGCACTTTAGAGATCCACCAAATCTTATTGACTCTGTTAGATATGTAACCTTCAACATTATCACCACAAACAAGGAAAATTCTACATTGTTTTATGCAAACTTACAGAATTTTTTGGCTACACTCCTGACTTGTTTCACTAAAGGGAAAAGAGAAATAAATGGTCTGCTTGCCCTCCTTGCCCTGGTGTTCTCCCTGTACTTCCATAATGGGTATTGCTTTACATTTTTATTTTTCAGCAGGAAGCTAACCAGATAGAAAGCTTTATTTTTAAGCTTTGGTCCCCAGTGTTTCTATGGAAAGTAATAGTGTGTTTGGCAGATTATAGATTATTGGTTTTTCTGGGAATCAGCCTGGTGGTTGCAGATATTTACTCTGTCCTGCATAAACTTCTGGAATATCCATCAGGAAGCCCTCAGATGGTAACACACTTGGTAATTCTCTGCTGGGGCTCATCAGCTCAGGACAGAAAGGTCTCTTAATGCTGTTAGAGAGACAATGAGGTTTTTTACATCTGAGGACCTGGAGTTCAAAGCTCATGAAGTTAAGCCTTGCAATGAGATTTTGAGCTCTCCTCTATTGCTGTTTTCATGAAGACATCCATCTTTTTCCTTGCCTGTCAGGCTTTTAGGCTTTTTCTCACTGACTCCCAAAACAGTGTGCTGCAGTCCTTGGCTCCCTGGAAGCAGTAATTCAATGGAGAAGATTTGCTGATATCCAGGTTCCTGGAGGACAACTCCAACACTGCTCTGAGGAGCAGCTGGAGCTCCAGGCTGACTCTTCAGGCTCAGACACAGCTCATTTGTTTGCTGGATGTATCAGCTTAAGGATTGTTTATTTAAAGGCAGCCTAAGCTGGGATGAAATTTTAAGCCTTGGAGCTGTTCAGGCATAATTCAAAGCAGGTGGAATTTGAACTTGTCTGGCTCCTGTGACACTGCTACTGAGCCATAAGTTTTGCTTTCCGTGTTGCAGGGATGATCAGGGAGGAGCAGTCTGGTCTGTCAGTGCTCCTGGTGGGAGTGATCTGGTTTGGTGGCATGAGGCATCAATATTATCTTACAAATTGCTTCTCTCAAACCTGTCAACCCTTCTTAACCTGAGTTTTACAGTGTCATTACAAGGCATTCGTAGGGGAAGACAAGTAGAGGATGAGAGCTGTGATATTCTGGTATTAATGTGAGAGGAGGAAGGAAAGGAAGGATGGAGCCCAGAGCATCAGTAACAGGGCTGGTACCACCCAGCTCTCTGTTGGTTTTGATGTAAATCCTCTAGAATCAGGTACTGCCCTGTGCTATGGTTAGATCACTAGAGATGACGTGATGAGTTATCTGTAGCAAAAACATTTTATTATCCTAACATTAGGAGAGGAGGTCTGAGCTCCTCAGTGTCAAGAGACTGAGAGGTGTCAGCAGCTCTGCCCCATGCAGGGGGAGGCAAGGGCAGGGATTGTGACCCAGCACATCTGTCAGAGCAGGGATTGTCACCCAGCACATCTGTCAGTGCAGCCAGGCTCCTGAGCGAGGCTCCAAGCCAGGAGTGAGGAGAGTCAGAGCAGGCCAGCAGGGCTGAATGTGTGCCCAGCCACAGGAAAACAAAGGAGCCACTTGAGTTGTTTAATTTTAAAGATTAGAAATTCACAAATAGCCAGTGAAGGTGGGGATGGCAAATTCATTGCTGTTAGGGTGACCCATGCAGTTTGTCTTGCAAGAGAGAAGGGACTTGGTGTAGTATGCACTGCCTGCATAAATAAAATGGTACTGCAAATAAAAAGGATCTGTGTCTTATAAATCATTTGGAAATTTACTGAGCTTCCCCCAAAAACAAATTGGCTTTTTCATTACTGCTTCTGGTAGGAGCTCTTTGATTTTTTTTTTTACAGTTTTGCTCCTTTGCCAGCTGCAGTTTTTACATCTAAACAGGATTTATTCATGGACAGTTTATATGTGTTTGTTCTTGTGCCAATGTTGTACTTTCTTGTACCTCAGTCTTCTTTCTTCCTGATTATTTTCCTCCCAATATATTTATAGATGGAGAGGGGATCTGATTGCTCTGTTTTGCTGAGTTAAGTGTACCAAGTTCCTTTAGTTCTTAAAATCAGCTTGCTGTTTCCTGATCTTCCCTTCACAGTGTCTGTACCACATTATCTGGCAATTTTCCATGCTCTCCCTACTTTACTGAAGTCTTAATAAGTTTTTCTGCACTGCTCTTCCCTTTAAAAAGGGAAAAAAAAAAAACCCAAAAAAAACCCCCACAAACAAGATGTTTACTCAAAAAGAGGTACTGCCTAGCCTAACTCTAATAAGCCAGACTCAGCCTAATTGAAGTAAAACAGGAATTGTGCTGCAGTTTCTCATTTATTCCCTAATTATTCTTTTCTTTAAATCTACTGTAAAGCCTTATGTATTTCTGGGACCACACTCAGGGAGCCAAGTGGTGTCCATTCCACTCCCTTTGCAAAATGTCTGTTCAGCTTCTGCTCTTTGCCAGCCCTTCTGTAACTTTATGGATTTACTGTATTTGTTGTAAGTCTGTATTACCAAGTGTCCAATTCACATGCCACGTCTACCAAGGCTCTCTAGGAAAAATAGTTTGTTATTTTTGGAGGCAATATCTCATTTATCATTACTGTCAGCTCCATATCACTATCAGGCAGTGCTTTCCTACACATTTGTGGTGAAGGACTTCCTGTAAATAATTTGATGGCCTTTGCAATGTCTACCTCAGTCTGATCCTCCAGTTTTAAGTATAGATTTTGATCTCCACATCCTGTTGTGTTCTTTGTAGTTTTTTTATGTTCATGCTTCACATGATTTTGGAGAGGGTTGCTCAGCTGGGAAGAGATGAAGTTGTCTGTAGGATTTCTCCCCAAGCCTGAAATTCAGTGAGAGCCTCTTACACTAAGAGGGAGGAGCCATGTCCTTGGAATTGCCCCCAGCCAAGCAGCATCCCACCCTCAGGGCTCTGCTGCTGCTGGCTCCACACAGCAAATGCTCCTCTCAGGTGAGAACAGATTATCCATACGCTAGGAGAGCTCAGGAGACAAAACTGATCCCTCTTTATCTTGAGGGGATTGGAAGAGTCTGGTGAGCATGACCAGACTATGAGGCTACTCCTTGATTAGAGTATTTAGAGCCAGCTGGAGCTGGTTCTCTTTGTTTTGAGGAAAACAAGGCACATTGTATGATCAGGTGTATCTGTTGCTTCTCACTGTGATTTATGTCATTTATTGCTCAGAGTGCCACACTAGAACTGATGAGTGCTCTTAGTACCCCAAAAAACCCTTTTCCCTTTGCCATCCTGTTAGAATCATAGAATGGTTTGGGTTGGAAGGGATCTTCAAGATCATCTGGTTCCACCCCCTTGCCAGAGCTTAAACACCTTCCACTATCTCAGGTTACTCAAGGCCACATCCAACCTGGCCTTGAACATTTCAAGGGATGAGGCATCCACAGCTTCTCTGGGCCTCACCACCCCCTGAGTAAAGAATTTCTTCCTCATGTCTGACTGAAATATATTCTGCTCAAGTTTGAAGCCATTCCTCCTTGTCCTGTCCCTTAGCAGGGACTGAGGACAGTACTCTGTCACCCAACAGTGTGGGTTTTTGTGGAGGTACTGAAAAAATGTTTTATTTATGCTCAAAATAACATGGCTTCATTTTATATGTTGGTCTCAGCATCACTCAGACTGGTACAACAAAGAGGTGTGGCACAGTGGGATGGGGAAGTAGAGACATATCTGTGTTTGCTGCTGAAGAAATTGAGTGGGACTCTGCATCTTGCAGTGTATTTTATAACATATTTGATTTCCTGTGTTTTGATCAGGACACCCCTCCTCACAATGCACAAGCTATTATGAGTAACATCCAACTTCCCAGCGTGGGAGCAAGAACCTTCATAGTTTTGGTTTTGCTTGGTTATAAAGTCACCGTTTGGCAATTCCTCCCTGCTTACAAAGGCTTAGAGAAAGCTCTGAGGAGGAATGGATAATGTTTGCCTTTCTAATGATTTAAATATTGATATGTGGCTAAAAAAATAGAAAAAAACCCCAACCCTACAACCAGAAAGAACATAACAGGTACTGGGTTTTATTACATTTCCTGTTGTTGGGGTTGGAGGTTGTTTATTTTAAATGGACAATAAGCATTCTTGTGAAATTCAAACAAGGATGTCCTTGGGGTTTCTGACCACTCAAGGTGAAACTGTTCTTTCTTTATATACTGCTTGTGATATTTATCTCTTTTATTTGCCTCCTCTGGAGCTGTTAACATTTTGCCTGAAACTCTCACTGAAAATATTTTCAGGAAAAGTATTTTTTTAAAAAAGAATAAACTGATAAATATTTCTCTGCACTAATATTTCTCTGCAATTTTGTAATTCAGTCTACCAGTTTGAGCCTTTAACATTCTCACTGCCATGTGTGTTCTTTACCATGAATATCCCTGAGATGTTGGGGGGATCTGAGGTGCTCTACATCTCTGTCCTCTGCCATTAATCCAGCTGAGCACCTTGAGGTACAAACCTTTGCAATGAACTCATATGCACAACAGAACCAACAAAAGGACATTTAGAAGTCTCTTGTGTCTTTTGACTAGAAGACCATTCTCCAAAGTCTTTCTTTAGGAAGAATCTATCTAATTCCATGATGATTTATACCAGAATTCCTTTATGCCATTGCATTATGAAGGCCAGACTTTTTGGCATTAGATGCCAAACAATCTACAATAAATAATTTATTAATAACTGTTTATTGTCATTCTTTTTATTAAGAACTAAAACATGCTTGGTCACTTAAAGAATATGAGTTACGCTTTTGGCTGCAATCCTCAATAGTGCAGAACTTGCTAGTCTCTGGATTCTCTTTATATCTGGACCTTCAGTCTCAGAGTTTGACATTAGTCTGAGTGTTCCTTAGTTTTCTATGAATTTTCTATGCATTTTTTACTTTGACCAGTTCAGTTTGGTGGGTACACAGGAAGACAGCTACTTGTGACCCCCTACAACATCTCTGCCATCCAAATGAATTTACCAAAATTTAGGGGATGAATAGGGAAAGGTTTTAATTAGATGAAGACCTATTTTTTATGTCCTTGCACCTAGTCCATTTGGCAAAGGACATAATGAATGTAGTGAGGTATCTTCATGTGGTTTTGATATCCAAGGCAGAATAGTCTGGGCAATGAGGAAATAAATGTCTGCATAGCATCCTCCAGGTGCTGAATGTCTCTAAGTCTGCTGAGAGTTTTGACTGCGTGGCCATCATTGCCCAGAAAGGTTTTGGATGCTGGAAGTGTTCAGGGACAGGTTGGATGGAGCTCTGAGGAACCTGGTCTAGAGGAAGGTGTCCCTGCCCATGTTAGGGGGTGAATGAGATGGGCTTTAAGGTCCCTTCCAAAACTATTCCATGGTTCTGTGATTCCATAATATGAAAGTGTCACCCTAGGCACCTCTGCATAATCTCCCCAGCTTTAGGTGGCTTAATCAGAAGCACCAGGAAAGCCATTGGACATCAGTTTTCTACTGGAAATATTTAGGGCTGCGTGGGATGTTTCTGAACATGAGACACACAATAAGGGAAGGGTGACATTCCCATGGTGTGGCAGGAGGTACCCAGTATGACATTCCCTGGAGGAACTGCAGCCTGTGGATGCATCTGCACTGGATCAGGGAATGTGTGAAGAGGAGGGAGCAGCTGAGAGATGCTTTTATGGACTGACACTAACCCCCATCCCCTGAGCTGCTTGGGAGGAGAGGAGTCTAAAAGACTGAAGCCAAGCCTGGGAGAAGGGAGTGGGCTGGAGAGAGGTTTCATTTTAATGTTTAGGTTTGTTTCTTTCTACCCAATTGTGAATGAATTAATTTCCCAGAAGCTGAATCAATTTTGCCAGTGGCAGTAACTGGTAAGCAATCTTCCTGTCTTTATCCCATCCTATTTTTCAGCCTATTTCCTCCTGCTGTTCTGTTGATGAGGGGGAGGGACAGCTCATGTGGTTGGCAATTTGGCTGTTAGCCAAGGATAACCCACCACAATTCTGAGCAGCAAAAATTTAAAATAAAAGTGGCCAGACAGTTATAGAATATCATTCTTTGGAGCTGATCTAGTAGAATGGGCACATGGTAAACCTTAAATATCTGCATATGGAGGAGTGTGTTCAGTTACACTAATGTGTAATATCACTTTAATACCCTGTTACTGGTATTTGGAAGTTACTAGACTTTGTGAGTAGTCCACACAGAGTATTTTTGTCAGTAAAAAAAATTGTATTGCATAAAACTATAATGAAAATTCAAAGGGTCTTAAGGTATAAGTCTTGCTATAGAAAAAATCAGGATCAATACCATCAATCAAAAACTTCTGCATAGTTCAAGAACAGCATAATGGAGAGAAAGATCAGGTAGCTTTGATTGCTGTTATGTCTAACTAGATACTGAGTGTATTTAGAATATGGACTGCTTTTATTTTCTTTTCTGAAAACTGGCATGTAAACAGAGTTTTCATGCCCAAGCTCTTGACTGAAACAGATACCTAGAAATGTCAAAGGTTGTGCTGGATTTAGATCCCAGATGGGAAGAAGCTGCCAGCTGAAACAGGTAGAGTAACATGGGCTTTCAGCTGTGAAGGACATGGAACCTCTGGAGTGGTGCCTCTGGAGTGGTGCTTCTTTTTTAGTTTAGTTTAGTTTAGTTTTGTTTTGTTTTCTCCCCATCAAACTCCTTTTTTCAGCTTTTATCCTCAGAAAGACAGATCTAGGTCATTCACTATTACACATTTTGGAAAGATTTAATTGGTAAGTGTAGCCTGAGAGGTTCATACAGGAGTTCAGAGAGAACTTGGTGTTTTCATAAAGTTACAGAATGGTTCAGGTTGGAAAAGACTTGCATTTACAGGCTGAGACAAAAATCAGGCCAAAACTATCTGTAAATACTAGTGAGTTAAAGGACTTTATAAATAAAGAGACCAAAGGAGGGAAAATCCAGAGAAAGAGAGACTTTTGTAACACCAACATGGTGTTAGAGTGTGTTGGTGGGAGGTCTGCAAAGAGATGGAGATATCCTGATCTACGATATCCTGCACTGGGCACAGTACTGAACACTGCCTCATATTCCTCATCCATGGAAGGGGTGGTGAAGGAAGGCTAGGATGAGTTTTTCCTTCTGTTTTGACTGAGCTCATGTTCTGGGGTCTGAAACAGGCTTCCCAGGGAAGTGGTCCCAGCACCTGCCAGAGTTCAAGAAGTGTTTGAACAATTCTCTCAGACACATGGAGGGACTTTTGGGGTGTCCTGTGCAGGGCCAGAAGTTGGCCTTGATGATCCTTGTGGGTCTCTTCCAGTGCAGGGTATTCTATGATTCCATGTGTAACTTAGACCTCTGAAATTGCTGCTGTTTTCTTTTTCTGTCTGCCTTCACCTAACACAGGGATTCCCTATGGGATAGAAAACAACCAGAATACAACTGGTTTAGATGTGATTAACAGAATCACAGAATGGCAGGGACCCCAGTGGGCCAACTGATCCAACCTCCCTGTTCATGCAGGGTCACCCCAGAGCACAGGATTGTGTCCAGACAGTTCTGGAATATCTCCAGTGAGGGAGACTCCACAGCCTCTCTGGGCAAATCATTAATGCTAACATTTTCTTGATAAGGTAGACTCACCATGGAACAGCAGAGGTATAACTATTATGTATAATATGTGCAATAATGTTCCTAGATGTGAGATTATCACTTTTGTTGTCTTTCCACCAAAGTTTTTTTTTTTTTTATTGTTTGTTTGGTTGGCTTTTTTTGGTTTTGTTTCGTATTAATTTTTGTCACACCTTGTCTGATATCAAGGTCATTTTATCATAGAATTTTCTCTATGTCTCCTTTTCCTACAGGATGCCAAGTGCTTTTCACAATCTTTCTTCACTATTCACACATCAGGCCATTGTGTCCACTCTGCCTGGTGTAAAATAGAAGGGGCCAGATTAAACCCACTTGAATTAAAGCTAAAAAGCAGAAGAAAAGATCCCAAACATGCCTGTTCTCTTGAGCCCTTTTGGGTGCAGATGCCCAGGGTGTGCTCTCACAGAATTTCAGGTTGGATCAAGAGGTCACTTCTCCAGCAGTGTGTAACTTTTCATCCTTTCTCTCCAGGTATTACCAGATAAGAGCTGGACTGAAGATCCCATCCAGGATCCCCCACAGGCTCTTTGCTACCATTGCAGGACAGACAGGTAAGCAGGTCCCAGAGGAATGTGGCATGACTGCAGGTGGGGTAGGGTGGAGAAGGAGACTGTGTGAGGAACAGGCGAGCCTGGATTGAGAACCAAACCTGCTTTTCCCTAATGATCAGTAGTTGTTCATCTCTGTTTGGGTAAGGGTTTGTGTCTGGTATTGGGCTTGTGTCTGTCAGAAAAGCAGAGGAAATTTTCACAATCTGATCTGAAAGCATGTCTCTTCTATATGGTTCCTTGCTGACAATTTTTCAGTTTAATATTACTTTATATCTTTAGAGTTCTATTTTTTTTTAATAAATAAAAAAGTATTGTCCAATTTGGAAGTCTGGTTCAATTAAAATCAAAATTGTTAGACAGGTTTTATAAAACACAAATGATGATACCAAAATCTGAGAAAATCACCTAAAAAAAATAATGCAAAACTCAAAAGCTGAATAAAGAAATTTTCTTGGAAAATCAATGAATATATAAATAATTTAGTCTGGGTTTGGAAAAACATCTTGTGAAAAATCCTCAAGGAAAAAAGTATTATTTTACAACATATTCCACTGTAATTTGCCCTTAGCATATCCAGAATCCCCTGGAGTTCCTTAGATTTCTGGAAATGTCCTCAAATTAGTGCAGTTTCTGGCATAAGTAATCTTAAACTAATGAAATAACCTCCTGTGAAGACAGCTAGAACTTCACTTTCTTGGGTTAAAAAAACACTCAATAACAAACAGTAAAAAAGCCAAACTACTCCTGTTCAGAATAAACCATGTTTTATATTTACTTTTTTTACAAAATAGTATTTTCTTCTCCCTCATACATCTTCAGCATCGAGAAAAGAGTGAAGATTCTTTCACTTCTTCTGGAAACAACTCACGTAGACACCTGGGCAGGGGAGAGGCGAGGCTGGCAGTGCAGTTACAGGATTAGCACTTGACTTTCAGGGTGCTAATGCAATCCAGACTGGGCTCTAATAGCTTTATAGGGCTAACATCAAGACAAGGGATATTTAAGCCATTAAGGCTTTAAACAGTTTCTCCTTGGCTATCTTTGCAAGTACTTCCTAATTGATTTCATAGATCTGCAAGAGAGCATTATTTAATGGGACTGAACTTAAAGGTACACAGGCCATAATGTGGGGTTTTTTTTCATGCCACTGATCTCTCTCAGTGTGTGGATACCTGGGATAGGGCTAATTAAATTTCTGTGCATGTTTCAATAAGACACTCCTATTAAAATAGCATTACAGCAAAACATGGGGGATATAAAATAGTGAATAAACTCCTACCTCACTAGCAAGAATGACTATAAAATAAGTGGAATTCATGAGTTCAGTTTAAAGGAAGTATTTTTAATCTTTCCCTTATCGGGTTCGTAGGATTTGTGAAAACTGAGAATATATTTTGGAAATGATTATGTAAATTCATAAAGTAAAATCTGTGAATTTATGCAGTAATAAAATATATAAAATATGTAAGCATACGAAATAAATAGGAGGCAGTATTTATCTTCCGATGCACATGGCTTTTTATTTTTATTAAATGTACAGGATTTACAATAAAATCTTGGGAACTGACAGCATTAGCAATGTTTGCTTCCCACTAGATGTTTTCAGCAAGAAAGGCAAAACCCCCCATAGTTTACAATAATTCAGCAGAGGGAAAGCTGCAGTCTGTGCTAGGCAGTCCCTTGGTGGTGACCAAACAAAAGTGAGCAGAAAGAATTCCAGAATTCCATCCGTGGCACAGGACTGACAGGTTGTGCAGGAAGCCTTGGTGACCTACCACATGATCCACAGTTTATCCATGTCCTGTGTACAATTTAGGAAGAGACTGGGCTGTGTGGCTCAGTCAAATCACAGGAGAGCTGTGCTGGAGCCCCTGTGGTGTGGTCACTCACATCCTCATGCTGACCATTAGCTTGTGTTGAGTCAGGGTGCATGAGCAGGAATATGCTGTGAACATAAATACATTTGTAATACATTTAGTATTTGTAATTTGTAATGAAATATATATTTAATTCATATTTCTAAGCATTTTTAGCTAGGTGTGTTTCTCTAAAGACAAGACAAGACTGGTGGCTGGGAATTTTCACAGAATCATGCAATCATAAAATCTGGGAAAGACCTCCAAGATCAAGTCCAGCCTTTAGGCTGAACACTGCCTTGCCCACTAAACCATACAGTGGAGTGTCACTTCTTGTTTTCTGAACAAAGGATGCTGACTCCACCACTTCCATTCCAGGGATGCTGACTCCACCACTTCCCCAGGGAGCTTGTTCCAATGCTTACCCACTCTTTCAGGGAAGAATTTTTTTTCCTTATATTCAACCTGAAACTCCCCTGACTCAACTTGAGGTAATTTCCTTTTGTCCTATCACAAGTTGTTTGAGACTGACCCCCGCCTCCTTTCAGGTTGTTGTAGAGAATGATAAGGTCTCCCCTGAGTCTTTTCTCCAGACTAAACCACTCCAGTTCCCCCATCATTTCCTTATTTTCCAGATTATGCTCCTTATTTTTGAGCAATGAAAAGGAGAAAGGGAACAGGGCTTGTTGTGCACAAGTTGCTGTCATGCAGATTTCATACCCCCACGAAATTCAGCTTCCTGTCTTTTAATAGATACCATGACTGAAGACTGCTTTGGGCTTGTGAAGAAATTATTCTCTCTGCTCATTCATGTACAGCTCATAACAGCACAAACTCCATTGCCCTCAGCATCCCTCCTACAGGGCTGAGTTAATGCAGACATAGCCTGAATTTAAACCCTAGAAATGCCTTTCTGAGTGGATTTGTGGGGCTTTGGCCTCTGGTGCTCTTCAGCAGCATGGCTTGTTAATGTCCTCATGTGATGGTGTCTGCCTGCAGCAGGCAGTGGCTGAGCCTGTGGGACCCAAGCATGAACAGCCAGAGGAGCAGGGAGTGAAGATGCCATCTCACAGTTATAATTTGTATAATTAGCTCCTTGGCTGAGCTGCCTTATGACCCACTAAGTGTCTACCATAAGATTTTAAGCTACTATATAAATTTTGGGGCAAGGATTCATGAAGTATTGAACATACAATCATTCATTGATTTCCAGGCTGCAGGCACAAGCTGAAAAACTGCAGGAGTTTATCTTACAAACATGTATTTAAACCATCTTTTTTTGCTCATTCCTCAGAACACTGGGAGAAAGAGCAATGCTCAGAAACAGTTAGGATTAGTTGTTTTATCTTGATGTTCTGCACTGTGTCAAAGAGGGGAAAATGGAGACCAGAACAGTATAGAGGAGGACAAGTTAAAGAACATGGTATGCATGGGATAAATCTTGGCAGCATTAACACCAACAGAGACTTAGAGGGTGAATTACAGCCTTGAAAATGCCTGATAAACCCAATCTCAGAAAGAATATAAAAAATTTCCATCTCTTCTGCAGTGTTTTGCAGTAGTCTACACACCACTTTAGTGCATTATAATTTTGAAACAGAATTATTTTTTAAAAGTGAAAGCTGCAATTGGCTTTTTTGGTAAGTTTTCAACCCGCTACGCCTCACTCTCATATACTGCAACCAGCAATATTCATTTGCTTCCAACTTGCCTACTTGTTTACCTTAGGCCAGGAAAATTGTTTTGCTGGGTGAACATTAAGAAAACAAAAATCTTTTGCATGGCATATAACTAAAGAAATTACTCAGGACTTTGATTTGTGTCCTGATCTCCCTTTTTCTCCACCAAGAAGTACCACATTGCCAATTCTCAATACTCCAAATAGACAAATATTTTTGAAAACTTGACCTGAAAATTTAATTATAAGTAATACAAAGTATTTAAGAAAAATTATCACTGGCTATGCTAATCTTTATTGGACTGTAGAAGTCTTCCATCTAATTTTAGTCAATTAAATTGGGTTATTGTTTGAAAGTGCAGAAAACCAAGGACAGCCAAGGAATTAGATTCTTCCTTCATTTTTTCTCATAAAAGGCAGGGAGATAAGATTCAATGTTTCTTCCAGACAAGTCAAGAAAAAGCAGCTGTGATTGCCATTTCACGTTGACTCTTTTTATTGGTGATGTAAAATTGTGTACTTACAATTTTTATGCTTTTTCATAAAATGGAATGCCTGACTTTAGGTGACAAGAAGAAGCTCAATTTCAATTGTGGCATGCAAAGAAAAAAAAAAGTAGGAGCATCAGAAAATCATGGAATCATAGAATAATTTAGGTTAGAAAAGGTCTCTTGTGTCCCACTATTACCCTAACACATTAAACTCCAACTCCAGCACTAACCCATGTCCCTAAAACAAAGAACATTGCTGTAACCTCTGTCTGAACTATACAAGTTCATGATAATCCACACTGAATTCCTTTTCCTATAAATTAAATTATTTAATTAAATCTCTGGCTACCTTTCACCTAAGACATAATTTGAAAGGTTATTTGCATTTCTGATATGTTCCATAATTAACTGTTTGTGCCTGTTTTTAATAAACAAGCAGTGATCTTAATTTCTTCATTAATTTTTTGACTCTCTCAGAGCAATTCCCAGTGAAGGAATTCTGCTTTGAAAATTAAAGAGAAACCTTTTCTTGTAAATGGATTCTTAATGCAGTCAAAACAAACAGTTGCAGTTAGTTGCTCATTAGAGCAAGGAGAAACAGCACCATGACTTGTGGAACAGTATAAAATTGCAGTCATTATTTTCAATAACTTCTTGAAAGGTAATTTCTTCCTCCATTAAGTGAAGGTAAGGTTATTGTTTTTGAAGTATGAAGAAAAGGGGTAGAAATTTATGCTTTAGCAAACAAATTAGTTTCTTTTCAAAGCTTATTAAAAGTAATCTGAAAATAAATAGGGATTTTCTATATAAAATAAAGCATACCTGATAAATACAAATTATATCCAGAGGGCACTTCACTGTGAGAAAAGGTGTTTTGGGGATGAGTTGTCTTAGGAAACTTCAGCTGTGAGGCCATAAGAGATGAACCCATCCCTGGAAGCATTCAAGATCAGATTGGATGGGGCCCATGGTCTAGTGGAAGCTGTCCTTGACCATGGCAGGGGAGCTGGATTCAGATGATCTTTAGGGTGCCTTCCAACCCAAATCATTCTATGATTCTATGATCAAACATTTAAAGACATGCTAATTCATAATCTAAACAGAACTAATTCCATGATATTCCAAGAGAAAAGGGGAAAGAAACAGAGAAAAAATAATGAAAAGGAGAAAAGGGAAAATCTTTCTGACTGATGTGATATTTCTGTCTGCATGTCTCAGTCATTCTTCAGTAAATGTCTTTCATAAATGCCTCAAAGGATGGAAGCTGAAAAGTATTTTGGCTGCTACAAGAATTTCCATTGTTGACCTTCATCTAAGCTGGAAACCCTCAATTCCCCCCTCCAGAAGCTGGGTCAGATCACTCAGATGGAAATGGAGTAGGTCCCACAGTGCTGGAGATGCTGAGCAGCATCCCAACCCAAAATTGAGACCTGGCCAATGGAGAAAGCCAAAACCAGGAAGGGTCTGCAAGCTCCAGCACAGGCCACAAGTCTCTTCCCCTGGCTAATGAGTCTGAAACACAAAACTTCAACATCAGTGAAGGCTGGCTGGGACAGAATCCAGCTGTTTATATGTAGAGAGCCAACACAGCATTTCTGGTGCTTGGGACCAAGGATGAATTTCACCTTTGGGGTAAAATTGGCCATGGAGCAGTTTCAGACCTACCACTCCAGTGTGAGCTGGCCTTCACAGAGCTCTCTTCTCTTCCAGGTTCACTTGCATGTCTTTAATTTCCCCACACAGTGATTCTCCCTGCCTTCACTCTGATGTAAATTTCAGTCTTGGGATTCCTTTAAAATCCATCACTGCTCTAAACATTGGTGGGTCACACCAGTTCAGCAGGCAAATTGCACCCAGACATAAGTTGTGTTGTTTTCTGCATTGATGAAAAGCTATGTGCTGTTATAATGCCCCATACTTTACATAGAGATTTTTGCCACCTGAATTAATATTTGGAATAAATATATGGAGTGGCAGCTACAGAATTATATAAAAACAGTGAATTAGTATTTCCACATGCAAGTGTCTGAAGAACAGAATTCTTTTCAGATATGAATTGTATAACTAAATGAGGCTCTTAAGGAACTAGCAATGAGTTTAGAAACAGAAATAAACACTACAGAAAAAGAAAAAAGATGCTGTTTGTTTTAACAAAGCATTAAGCATTTAAGAAAGAAAACTTTCTGCTGATCCCAAGCAGTTCAGTTATTCCATTATCTCAAGTTTCAGCATCTCTGAGAAATGAACTTTGGTTTACAGAACAAATCAGTGATAAGAGACTGTATTTATGTTAGGAGCCTTCCTACAAGGAAATTAATAGGACATCTTGCTTTTTATTATCACTGAATCTATGCATGGGCAGAGAGGTAGCTTTATATAATTCTTTCCATGAGGCTAATTCAAAATGTCAAAAGGCAAGGTTAAGATAAAGGATTCCTCTCAGAAATGTGCAGCTTTAATCAAAAGTCACACTGAGGGAGCAAACATCCTGAACTTTTTGATCAAGCAATTTTAAAATTATGGTGTCTCCTTTAGAAATATAAAATCTCCATTTATTCTAAATATATAAATGCTAAACATAATATTTCAAAATTAAAACAAGTCTCTTCAAACATTTAAATATGAAAATGATTATACATTGAATGAGTTCATGCCTGAAAAATGTTGTCTTTGCACTTTACAAGTAGGCTTATTTTAGCCCTGGAGGGTCTGCATGAGTGTTCCTCTGCCAAAGAATGTGCATTTTCAACCTTCAGCAACTGGGTTTTCAAACTTCCTTAAAACCAGATTTGCAACTCAGCACACGAGGATAAATGTGTCATGTTCAACCCTGGTTTTTTGATTTCAGAGCCTAAATTTTCAGAAGTCACTACTTACCAGTACCAGTTCAGTCTTTATTTTTTGTTCAGACTGGAACATGCCAGTTTCACTTGAAACTGGGATGTCAAAATGGCAAACTAAATAACAAATCACAGCTTAAAGTCTGCAATAAGATCTGATATTTCCCATTCATTGAGTACCAAAAAGGTGAAAAAAATGGACAGCTTGCAATAAATTATGAAAATCTTGACAATCAACTGTTACAAACCAACATATACAATTCTTATCTATATCACAGGAGGAGAAAACCCCACAAAATGTACCCAGAATTCTATGCAGGAGACAACCCTGCTTTATTAACAAAGATCCTTGAAGTCTGTCATCAGAACCAAAACCAGGGTTTGTCCTAGTGCTTCGTGGAGCTGTGAATTCCTGTGAGCTTCAAGTGCCTGGAATTTTGGTGGAGCAGATTCAGTGCTTAGACTGAAGAGCAGGTGAATTGTCATTCTAGAGATATGACAGATAAAACTGAAAGTTTGTCCTGCCTCACTTGAAGTCAGTGTGAACTCTGAGCAGTATCATATGCAGCTCTGATAACCTCAGATTTCCTTGAGGAAGGATGTATCAGAGGGACTATGACACACTGAACAGAGGTCTAGAAAACACTAGAAAATTCTGCAGAAGATGCTCCTCTGCTGGATTTATGTTAGCTAAGAAATAGGTAAATACCCAACTGAGTGTTTTCATAGAACCATTTAGTTTGGAGAAGACTTCTGAGATGACCCAAGTCCACTGCTAAATCATGTCCCCCAGTGCCACATCCAGACATCTTTTAAATACCTCCAGGGATGATGACTCAACCACTTCCCTGCAGAGCCTCCTCTAGTGCTTGACAGCCCTCTCTGTGAAAAAATTTCTCCCAATGTCCAATCTGAACAGCCCCTGGCTCAACTTGAAGCTGTTCCCTTTCTTCTATCATTTGTTACCTGGGAGAAAAGAGGAACTCCCACCTCACTACTTCATCCAATAGAGGTCCATGGATCTAGCCTGAAAAGATTCCTCTGTGGAGCCTTCCTACCCTCCATTAGACCAACACTACTGCCCAGCTTGGTGTCATCTGCTCTTTTTTGCCATCATCATTCTGTTTTTCTAAAAGCTGCTTTTTACTTACTTTAGTTAGTTAAACTGCTACAAGAAAGGGACAGGCACCTTTGTTGAAGGCTGTGAATCACCAATTAAGGGATGACCTTCTATGGATCTAAAATGCAGAGGAAAGTGAGGGATTATATGAAGGAGCATGCAGCATGTCTGGAGCTAGTTATTAGAAGCGTTCTACAGTAACAAAATCATTTAGCATGATTACATTCTCATTTATCTCCACCTCTTCATGTCTTACTTTCACATTTAGCAAGTAGTTCTGCAATAAAGAATTTGCTGCACAACCAAGGTGATAAATATAAAGTGTCAGCATCATCTGAAATGAAAGAGTTTGGGGTCTAGTAATAATTAAATTGTTATGGTTTCGGGATGGAGCAACTGTATTTTTGTATGGGGACTACAAGTATTTTTAAAATTTTATTAAAAAAAAAATTATGGATGATTGATTATGTCCCAATGTTCTGCTTGGGAAATCATCACAGTCTACAGACATTGCAGGGAGTGATGGTTCCTTGAAAATACAGGTGGTCAGGATTTCCTAGTGACTATGTGATGCAGAACATCTTAAAAATTAGTATTTAAGTAACCTGAGATCTACAGATGACAGTTAGATGTCAGTTTAAATAACAGGTGTTAAGTAAGAAATCAATATTCATTCATAAGAACATATCTATATATACCTTTACCAGCTAGAGGCAATAATGGTTCTTCCCTGGGGAGGGTGTATTGCATGATTTATAAATTAGCTTTCTAGCAAATCTTGTTTCACCAAGCTTTCTATACCAGCAGGAAACAGTTGTCCTATAATGATTTGTTAGGCTATATTCGAAGGGCAGGAAATAAATCATCTGTAACCTGAGTTATGGCTGCAAGATGGAAGAAGCCTTGGAAATCTGTGGCTAAGGGTAAAAATAATCTTATCTAAGTGCTGAAATCTGTGCTGTGGGTGTCTCTACCTAAGCTAATCAGCCAGTCTCCCTTTATAGCCAGAGGAGAGAAACAGGTAATTTGAGGGAGTAATTTAACATATCTATTTTAAGATGAGTTGAATCACACCTATTTCTGCCCATTTACTATAAAAGAAATTGCAGGAACTTTTGCAGAGAGACATTTTCATTGTGCTTGTAAAAGACTTGTCACAAAAAGGCTGTGATTGCAGCTTTGCCTTCATGTATCTATGCAAATCAGGCAAGTAATAATGAAAGGTAGGAAAGGTGACATAGTCAACATAGAAAGAAGATGATGCTCTTGTCTTTCTCAGCAAATAATCAAAGATGGCATCTTGATTCAGGATTTTAAATAATGTTCCTGAAGATTTTTTCAGGGTGAATAAAAGAGCAAGGAGAAGCCTCCAAAATGAGAACAACTGTCTTATTCTTTCTTTTCCTAGAAATTGTTTCTGGAACTAATAGAAAAATAATCAACTGTATTATGAAAAAAAAAAAAGAATTTATATTTTCCTTCTGTAGTGGCCCTGTAATTTATTAATTGAAAATTAATAAATGGAAGTGGTGTAGTAGTTTGTTTTTATATCTTGTAAGACTAAAACTATGACTGTATTTTCACCATAAATTTCAAAAATGAACAAAAAAATATCCTGAGAAATAGAAGCTGGGTTTGAAGTTTGACAAACCAGGAATTTAATTTGAGATTCAGCAAAGCATTCTGTGCTATTAACGGATCTCTAGAACATTAGTCTATGGTCAGTACCTCTGAAGCTTAACACTATGCATGAAATGTGACCATAAATTAGAAAATTTACAGAATTTTCTGTGCCTTCCAGTGTATATGTGGACCTTTTAGAAGGATTTGCTTAATTTACTATTCTAGATAAAGAATGCTGCTTGGTTTAATTTCCCATTGATATCACTGTCAGGAAGATCTCTGAAAAATTCCTTCAGTCTAGATGTTAAAACAGGGAACACACACAGCAGGAAAAACGTGTCTTATCTGTAAAATGATGGCACTGCTTCAGAGATACAAATATCTATATAATTTAATAACCTTCCAAAGATGTAAGATAAGCAAAAGGAATCCAAATAGACATACACTCTCTAGCAGCTGCCTCAAAATATTCCATCTGAAGAAAAGCTATGTCCCAGGTAAGGCAATGATGCCACAACAAGAGGGGAAAGTTATGGATGATTTGTGCAGGAATTCTATTGACTCCAGAAAGGGACATTTTTATTTTTATAGCTAATCTGAAATGCTCTAAACCTAAGCCACAGAGCTTTGCCAGTGCTTTGTGGGCAGAGCACAGCTCCAGTATGTGAATTGTGACATATCTTTGTAGAAGTATATTCAATATTAATTTTTAAAAGAGGCAGGCACCTTGGAATTATTGGTTTTGGGTTAGGTTTCTCATTTGTTTCAGTTTTTCTTTTTCTTTTCCATTTCCACTTCAGAGAAAGTATTGTCCTGCTTTCTGTAAATATCTCTATAGTGGAAACAACTGGAGCACTCACTGCCTTTCCAGCATCTGTAATCAGAGACATATGATGTCCAGTCATGCAGTTTTAATTAGTATTCTTTTTCTTTTTCTCATTGCTAAAAGAAGCTAAAAAATTCAGATACTATCAGTTAGAGAGGGCTTTTAGCTGCATAATGTAGTGAAAGATGCCCTTGCTCACAGCAGTGAGGTTGGAATTAGGTGAACTTCAAAGGTACCTTCCAACTCAAACCACCCTATGAGTATATGATTTTACATATGAATGGTCATGTTCAGATTGAACAAAAATATGGCTTTGAATGCTGCAATTTCAATTTTCTGTTTACAATTGCCTCATATACCCATTAAGTGTGTGAAGAAATGTGCAAACGAATTGGTCCATTTAGGCATAAGAACTTTTGCTGGATTGAGATTGCCCTTCAAATGCTTACATTTAAATTTGATGTTTGAATGGAATAGATGGGGTGTGTGTGGTGGAATAAAACTGTGCTTAGATGCACTGGTCAGCCCTGGCATTGGACCATTTGTCCCAGGGGGAAAACCTCAGTTTTGCTTTAGACTTCATTGCCTGGGATCCATTTTCCCAGAGAGTGAATGACAGCCTTGGGCCTCTGGCTGCCTCAAGTCTTGATCTTGCTCTCTCTCTAAGAAAAAAGATTGAGGGAATCTTTGGGAAGACAATGGAACTACAATAATCTGGGCAAGAAGTTAGAGGGCTCAGCTGAGTAAGACATCAGGTTTGTGTAACATACTGAAGAATAGAATGATTCAGACTCTCTTCATCCTCTTTGCATTTCCTGTTGGTGTGACACCACAGAGCCTGCAGACAGTGCTGAAACTCAGCATTTCCTTTCCTACAGATTTCTCACCCAAAAGTAATATCTGTATGCCTATAGGTTCACTTAACTACCCTTTTTGCCTTGGATTTCATGCAGAGTTTTCACTCTTTTCATGAATTAACAGCAAGTTGAATCCTGAGCAGGGATTTACAATTTCCATTGTCATTGCCCTTGCAGAAATGATGGGATATATTTGAAGCACAGTGCCAAGCCAAATGGCTCAAAGAGGGGCACGGCTTGTGGGAACCAAACCACATTTAGTTTTTTGATTTCTTCCTCTCTATATCTAGGATAATGTGAATTTGGCTCTGCTTTCTTATGGCATGAGCAAACAACTTTCTCCACCCTAAAAGTAACCTAATTGTGAATATGACCTAATCTGTCAGAAGCAGGTACTTTCCCCAGTGACTCGTGTAGTAAAATGCTGATTTTTAACTTAAAAACAATCCTGTTGGCTTAAATAGGTCCTGCTTATTTATTAGATAAGCTGTTGCTTAAATAGCTTATCCTGTTTGATAGACTGGGGAAGAATGTTAGGAAAACCCATGGTCTCACCTTGATTTTAAATTGTGTAGCTGGTAGCATAAAAATGATGCACTAGGAAACAGGAACTAAGGAAGTTCAAAATTACATACTTGGCCTTTACAGACTGGTGGTAAAAGCTCACATTCTACTGCAGATGATATGTAACTTCTTCTTCCCCTTCCAAATCTGTGTGGCAAGTCATAATGAGTAGTAAAATTTGCTACCACAACCCCCTCCACTGGTAAGATCATAAAACTCCCTGAAATTACACGGTGTCCATTTAAATGTTCCTCCAGGGGCTGCATGTAAAGTGGGGAGTTCAGTGGAGCAGTTGGCTCACTACAGCTTTCTGTGTCAGAGTAGAAAGTGATAAAATCAGTCTCCAGCAACTCTGAGCCATAATTTTTTTACTCTAGTATTGCAGGCTATAACTTTGAGAGACCTATTTCACAAGAGCATTTTATAATGCTGTGGATAATTTAGAAAGTATAGCAAGACAAGAAAAGCGTGTAACTGAGGGATGGTACTCCATATTCTGATTTTTCAGCTTAAAGGAATGATATTGCACATTACCTAACAGGTATCAGCTGTTAGTATCAAAAGCTGATATTCAAACAAAAAGCAAGCAAACAAAGTTCTTTACAAAAAAAAAAATCCAGGAGATAAACACATTATCCCTTAAGAACAGGAATAAGTCTTTCTCATCGTGTTAGAAGAAACAGCCATGAAATTGTTACTCATATTTAGGTCTCCAAAAATTATTTCAGCATTTCTTGCTGTTACAAAAGAAATTCAATTGAAAGCATAGTGTAGGGAAGATCCATGCACTACAGGCACTTAATTTGGTTAAAGAACACCCACAAAAGGGAAACTGTGGGTATTACCCAGTGTGTATGGCCAACATCCCACATCCAATGCCATCACTCAAGTCAGCAAATACCAGGAGCAGAAATCCAGGAAAGAATTTATCAGAAACAAAATCCCTGAGTCTTTGTAGCACCAAGCTGTGTAGAATGTGATAGCAGGAGGAGTTGAGGACCCATGAGGATTTGCTAGTCCTTAATTCCTATGATTGCTGGGCTCTTCTTCTGCTCTGATTTTGAGCAATCAGCTTCTCTCTGTTTTAGTTTCCCCATATGTGTAATGGGGTTAATTGAAGCTGTATCATAAGGGTATTGTGAAACTTAATTACTTAATATAAAGAGCTTTTACTTTTTTGGGATATGTTAAAGTGCAGGAGAGTAGATAATTATTCATGGTTTTGAAACTTTTAATGGTTAGTTTACATTTTAAGGAATAAACCAGCAGATCTAAAGAGGGAAATGTTTGACCTACTATTTCTACTACACACTGTATAATGAGTCGCAGTGATAACAGAAATCTGGGAGTCTGTTAATGTAATTAAAACCACTGACTTTCTTCTAGGTGGGAGGTTTTTAAATGCGGCTGATGTCCTAAATGAAATTATGCTGCAACTTCATCATAGCTGCTGTACCACATCCAAAATTAGGAGAATAATTCTGCTTGTGAACATATTTTTCCCTGAACCCCTACACATTAACATGCCAGAATTTACTAATATCCATTTGGAAAATCTTCAGCAGTGAACAAACTTCTGCCTTTGACAGTCTGAGGCTCCAGAGGCTCTGGAGTTTCACCAGTACTGCAATTCTTCATGGCAAGAAATAAGGAACTGTGTTGTGGAAGGTGTTGGTCCTCAGCACTGCAGTGTTGGTGACACAGTGAGGGAGGGAAGGGGGGGGGCTAGGACTTGTTCTCTAATGTGTAAAGGAAAATATAAAACTACTTTTACCTGCCCACTAAAAGTATTGCCATTCTCCTGCTCTGCAATACAGGAGACTCCTCTGGGAGAGTCTGTGAGTGATGGGCACCTCTGGGGCCAGGTGTGTCCCATGCTGAGCACAGATGAGTGCACAGCTCCCTTGGGAAGAAGCTGCACTGCCTCACTTGCTCCAAGACCATCAAATCTTGGTTGCACAATTTGGGAATATGGAACAGACACCAGCTGAGATGAGTGTGCAGTCAAGGGCTGCTCAGAGGAAAGGAGTTTTGAAACTCAAGCAGCAAAAATCACTCCCCCACCAGCTTAGTTACATCCCTTCTGCACAGTGCCTGAGTAGCACAACATATGCAGCCAGAGACTACTTTAGTGGAAATTTCTCTCTTTAATACCTTTTCCACCTTTGGGCTGCTCTCAGTCAGATGTAGACACCTTCCTGTTTATTGGGCAATGCTCTTCAATTTTCTGAGAAACTTGACCTTAATGACTGTCCTGAAGGAAGATACATATTTATATCTTCAGAAGCAACAGGACAAACCAATTAAAATGTGAGAGGAAAATCTATTTAATTTTAAACAGCTTAGATACATTGATCTATGATATTTAGTATTTTTTTATTAACAGCTATGAGGTCTTGCCACTTCTGTCTAACACTTTCCACCTGCACATCTCAGCATGTCTTGTTACTGTGAGTTAACTCAGCTTTGAGGCCAAGTTCTTGTGAGGTAAACAGAAACATTTGTCTGTACTGCCAAGTGTAAAAAATATATATTGAAGATCTTTATCCTGACTCTATCCTGGTTTATTCTAGTAAATAATATCAAGGTGACCTAATAAACACCTTCCCTGAGCTAACTTACCTCCTGAGAGGCTGCACTTGTGCTAAATGTCTCTTTGTCATCACATTGCATCCTGTATCTTGCTCTGAGAGAAGTTTGCTGGGTGTTAAGAGGACTGGCACCATTCACACTTGTGCAATTATTGGTATCATGCCAAGTTTATTTCCCATAATTTTCACTCCAGAAAAACTCACACAAAGCCCAGCAGAGATGTTGGCCAACAATAATGTTTGTTTTGTCTGCAAGCCTTCTCAGAAGAAGAAAACTGTATAACCAGGGGTCAAGTTTTATCCAGGAAAATGATGGGAACGCCTGAGTGAGGTCTCCCTGAGCCTCCTCTCTTCCCCTGAATAATGTAAGTTTTTCCAGCAGTAATGGTGCTTTGGTGAAGGTCTCAGCAAGCTCAGCCAAGTTGTGCTGAGAATACTTCCAGTCATGGAGTCCAACATCATCCAGTAATTTCCTGGATTTGTCTATTTATGTCGGCCCATCTGTTATCTCTCATCTCACACTGCACCTGGAAGCCATTTATGCAGGTGAAAATCACTTGGCTTTAGGTTTGAGTTCTGCACATGTAGGCACATTTTCTACCATGCCCCTGATACATTTAAATCATCTCTTTTCTCTCTGTCTGCTGGTCTTGGCATTGGATTCCCAAACTCAGGAGGAGGGATGGGAGCTTCTCACATGATCTTAGCAATAATTACAGACTTGGGCAGTCTTGGAGTCAGATTGAGTAACCTGAGGTTGTAGTGCAAGTTTCCCTCCTAAGTAACCCTGGAAGGACTTCATTCCACAGGTCTGAAGGATGAATTTTAGGTTACAGTGATTCCTGCTATTAATTCTTAATTTCTTGCCACTGATATTACAAAAAGCAAAAACAAAACAAAACAAACCTCAAAAAACAAAACCAAAACAAACAAAAAACCAAAACCAAACCAAAAACAAAACAGACCCAAAAAACCCAAAAAAATTTGTTGCTTGCCCTTCCTGTGACCAAAATGAAACAGATCCCATCCTAAAAATTTTGATCAAGGCTAGTGAGTGCAACCAAAGGGCAGGGCTGATATGAGGTGGATCTGAGGAACCTCATCAATAGTCTCTGATAAGTATGTGGAAGTCAGGATTTGAGTTTTCCCCATGTGACATTTCCAAAAATATCAAGGGTTAATTCCTTCTGTCTCAGGCAGTTGAAAGTAGTGTAATAGCACCATTCAAACACTACTAAAGTATTACTAATAAAATAAAATTAGTAAATATTAAAAAAGTATTATATTTGTGGGAGATGAAAAATCTGTGATACAAATAACCCAGGATTTCTGTGTTACTAGATATTACAATATTTGACTGAAATTGCACTCACCAGAGTTCAGAGGCTCAAGGCCTAAGTTGGAGGACACTACAAAGGATCTCTGACAGAATCCAAGGAAAGGCTGTGTGGCTCTGTACCAGTGTTACACACAGAAACCAAGCAGTAAGGTTTAGACTTCCATAATGAGTTTCTCTTTTATGCATTAAAAACAGAAGGCTAGGAGGTTTTAAAATTTTTATTTTTCATTGTTGAATTGAGTTTTAAGTTTTAATGAGATGAAATTAAGCTTTAGAATTTTTTTTTTTATTTTGATTTCTAGTGATAGAAGTTTCTACAATACTAAAGAAGAGAAGAGGAGAAAAAAGAGTTTATACTCTTGTTGAACTATGAAATGTGATTTCTATTTCCTACTGTCCAGCAGGCTCTCTCTCCAATGTTAGGCACTTAGATGCAGGTCTTCAATATTCCTCAAAGGCCTAATTTACATTGACTTTAATTGAATACTCCTGAGGAAACAGGTCCAAGTAAAGCCCTGCCTCAGTTTTTCACCTGTAAAAGAGACATGAGCAGTAACTACAATTAGCATTGTGAGGGGTAAAGGTGGAAAATCCACACTGTGAGGATGTGGCAAAGCCATAAAAATGTTCATGTGATGCATTGCCTCTAAAGCTATGCAAAGAATTGGAGGTTTTCATGTTATGTCAAAGAGATTCAATGTAGAATATTGATCACTGTTTACATTGACAGTGCCTGGTTTTGGCAGCTGTTAGCTGCAACAGGAAATTGAATGACTACACACAATGAAGGAAACTCTTTGAATATCATCTGGAAGTGGTGTTTCATCCAGTTATTGCTGTCCTTTTGGGATAAAGAGGAAAGCCCATTTAAAATTTTCCTTTTTCATTTTTTTCTTTCTCTGGGTAAGCAGTTCTTTTCCCAGACTGAAGCGAAAGGTTTTCAATGTTTTTCTTCTTTTTAATTGTGAGCCAAGTGGAACCAATGGAAGTTATCAGGAACTTCACCTTCATTTACATAATTGCTATGTGGAATGGGAAATTGGCTTATGCAAGGAAGCTGAGACTCATTAGTGACAAGCATCTTGAGGAGAGGGAGGGCTCCCTGCATCTGTGTTCAGCTGAAGGTTGTAGGGGTGTCTGAGGAGATACATCCCTGTTAGGCAGCCAATTAATGAAAACTCCAGTGAATTGAATAGGATTGAGTGTTTGCCTGTTTCTCTGAGGTCACTTGCCTGGTGATTGCAAACAAAATCCTGATGCCTTGCCCAGCAAAAGAAGATGCTGAATACGTGTTTGGGGAAGTGTGGGAAGAGGTACTTTGTTTTTTTACAGGGTGATAACTATAGATTAAATAAGTGCTTTGTAGTCTGAGTTGTGATGTAGAATTTACTCATGGGTAAAAAGGATAAAACCCTCTTCTTGTTCTTCAAGGTTTTAGGTCCATCAGCAGCTTGGGGAAAAGGGGGAGTGTAGACACATGAGGCAGGCAGCCCATTCCTGCACAGGAGTTTAATTGCATTCACTTAAATTTCTTGATTCAGATGGCTCCTCCAACACGAGGGACAGGGTAAAACACTGTGTTGGCACTGATTTTGTACAAATGAGAAATGATCAAATCCTGTTTTGCCAAAAAAGTTCAGGAAGGAGCAATGCCTCTATGGGGATTAGTCATAGCATACTTTATACTCCACTGAAAAGTTTATTCTTCACTGACCCAAACCTCACATTTAAGGCACTGATTTTGATATCACTCCCATCCTTGCCAGTGTAATTCAGCACAGGCCAAAGGGACCTCAGAAGCATTTTTGATTTAAAAGTTCATTAACTGGACTTTTAAATCAAAGTGAAAAGATAAAGGATTAGTAACAGCTGTGGCTGGATGGGTTGATCAAAGTGTCTCCTCTTTTCCATCAGATCCTTGTTGTTGCAAGCTTTGAGACAATCTGAGTGCAAGATAGCCCTTAATATACAACTGCTTCTGAAAGGGAACAGCATGAAGGGAAAAACCATCCTCAGTTAGGAAGAGTTCAGCCTTACCAAACATCTTAGATAATTATAGCAGGAAAGAAACACAACTATTCTAGTAGGCAGTTTTTGTTTTCTCAGCTCTGCAGGCTTGAGTGGGAAATCATCCCTTTTTGGTACATTTTGAGAGAGTTCCCAGAAGTGTCCCAGTGGCAAATGACTCAAGAGTGTTCTCAAGCAGGAAAGGCACAGCTGCACTGAAGAAAGAGTTGCCATTCTTGCACGAGTTCTCTTCAGAGGTGCTGACCCAGCTTTGCATTAAATCTTCTTGAAACTGGTGCACTTGCAGTTCTTGCCTGACAGAGTATTTTCTCAAAAAGACATCTAAGTCCATATGAAAAGTATGAAAGAAAACCAGTTGAATTTGAGTAATTTCAGCCAGAGAAATGTAGAAATGAAGAGAACTGCAACAAGATAAAAAAAACATTTACCAGGTGTTGATATTAGTGTGCTTTAAATTATTCAGCTGCTTGTAGAAATTAAGATTCACTCAGCTGTTCAGCTGTAATTCTGGCTGATTTATACACAGTTTCTGCAAGATTCAATTTTGGAAAGAAACTCCTTGCCTTTATCCTATGCAGAACTTCAGCTGCAACTAAGAAAAACCAGAAAAATTATGTTTTTCAAAGAAAAGATAAGTCCTTTTTTTTTTTCCCAATATACTTAACTGGTGACTTTTGCAAAACTCCTGAGTTTCTAAAAACCATCTTTTCCTCCAGAAAGTTCTGCTGGCTGGATAATGCTTCAGAGAACTGGGAGACCTTGCCCAGATTTGGGTATAGAAGAGTATGGGGTGATTCTATGTGTGTTAATGATCCAGCTTTAGGAACATGGAGCCAGGATTTTAATCCAGTCACTTGTAATTTACTCAGAACCCCAGACCAAGTATCTGGTCAAGCTGGAACAGGAGTGCCTACTGTCGAGTTCAGTGCTGAGGTCACTGGAACAGGATTAGAATTTATGTTGTCCTCAACCCTGTATTTTTAAAAAAAAATACATTAAGGAGAAGCACAAAATCCTCTCAAAATATTGGTGTAATCACCTTATCTGACTCTGCATGTCTCATATTTGAAGTTTATTTTGTTAAGGGGTTTCACAATAGCTCCCACTGTCACCTTCCAGCTCTGATCGTTGCTACAGGACTGGCTCACAAACAGGAGAGTCAACAGGATGGAAAATCTTGAGAAATCTGTCTGCAAAAAGTTTGTCTTTTTTCTGCTTGAAATATTGCCCTTAAGCCTTTAAATTCTCTTTATTAATTTTGAATAAGCACAAGCTAACTCTTGGCCTTTTCCCAGTGATTCATATCCATGGACTCTTACATGATTTCCCATAGCTCTCACTTTCAAGGACAGCTGAGCTTGCATGGACATTGGCATGTAGAAAACTGCCTTATTCTAAAGGCACTGTAATTTTTTTCAGCATCTTAATATCTGTCGAACAAGCTTAACCTAAATCACTATTCCCTGGGTAATGGAAAACAACATCTTGGCTTTAGGCATTTGTAAAAGTATTGAAAGGAGAAGAGGCATTGTTTTTACTGGCTTTGAGTCTTCTTACCCTACTTAATATTTGCAATTTCCTGATTAGTGCAATAATGGCAGGGGGTCCTTGCTGCCAGGAGGGCCAAAGGTGTCTTGGGGTGCATCAGGAAAAGTGTGGCCAGCACTCAAGGGAGGTGATCCTGCCCTCTCCTTGGCCCTGGTGAGACCACATCTGGAATTAGAGAGCCACACTGCTCTCCTCAGTTCCAGAAAGACAAGGGGCTACTGGGGAGGGTCCAGCAGAGGCCACAAAGTAGATGAGGGGTCTGGAGCATCTTTCTTAGAGGAGAAACTGCAGGATCTGGGCCTGTTTAGTGTGGAGAAGACTGAGCTCAATGCAAACAAATATCTCCAAGGTGGGTGCCAAGAGGATGGAGCCAGACTCTTTTCTGTGGTGTCCAGAGAGGATGAGGAGCAAAGACCATAAACTAAAGCACAGGAAATTCCACCTCACCGTGAGGAAGAACTTTGTTACATGGAAGATGGCAGAGCACTGGAACAGTCTGCCCAGAGAGGTCATGGAGACTTGTAAAACCCACCTGGATGAGTCCCTGTGCAACCTGCCTTGGCAGGGGAGTGGGCTACATAACCTCCAGAGGTCCCTTCCAACCCTAACAATTCTGTGATCCTGGGATTCTGTGAATATTTTCTAGTTGGAATCTCCTGTATTTCTCTCAGACTTTCCTACCATCAAATTCTCTTAATTTAGCTTTAACAGCAGAAATGATATCTTTTTCCAAAGTTATGTCACTTGAATATATAATATTCATATTATCATTCTTTGGGAAAGAGTTTAAAAGTTAGGAAGGGAGCTAGGTGTAAGCAGCTGCAACATAGTCTCTTCTGTTATCTTCTGTGAACTTTGAATAAAGTTATAATGCCTCCAGGAAATGGACTTCAATTCAAACCTTGCAAATCATGTCCTGAATATTGTCAGCTCAAACTTGTCTCCACAGACTGCACTTGGAGTGGTTGGTTTCAAAATTATTGGGAATGTTGATGGATAAATTTAGAAAAAAAAGTATGATTGTCACTAGGCAAAAATATCTAAGGAAATTTTGGCACAATTGATTCCATGTGGGAGCCATAAAGGACTTACATCCCAGGCTCAGCAGTATTTCTCAGCCAAGGTAGATACAGCAGCTGAAAGCAGTGTGGTAAATGTTGAAGAAAAATTCAGCTCTCTAAGTGTGAACTGGTTAAATGAGAGACAAAGCAAAGGAGAAGTTGGTGGGAAACTGAGGCTCAGTGTTGCCTGGAAGCTGAGGCCCAGTGTGCTTTGAGATTCCTTCCAACCCAAACCATTCTATGAGTTCCTTCCTGGGTTTGCTGTTGATTTTCAGGATTAACTTGAGCAGCTGACCATAACTTTGTGCAAGATCACTGTCTATAGTGGCTGTAAGGCCTTTGTTTGGCACCACTTTTTCACTTGGGGAGGTAAAGGCATTTAAACTTTTGAGTACAGGGGAAGTTATATGAGATTTTTTTGGATCCAGAGGATTTGGCCCACTTCAAAGTCTTAGATGGGTTTTGTTGTGAAAGGCAGGTGGGGTTATAGGTGAAAGGCATTTTATCTTATGGTGATTACTCCATTTAAGAGCTCGCTGCAGAACTGTGATGTGTATGCAAAGTTTATGCCAAATAAAACCCAGACTGGTCAGAAAGTTATAAGTGATCCTTTTCTTGAGTGACCCTTAACTCAGACTGAAGGCAATGAATGGTCTTACATAAAACAATCCAAAGAAAGAGAACAGCTAATGATACCTTTGGCACATCACAGGAAGAGAGAAAAGAAATGCATTTTAGTGAAGCCAGAGAGAAACCCAAATGGCTCCTGCCTGACCTGCCTTGGCAAAGAAGGATCAGTCTCTTGCTGATTTATATATTTATATATATTAGTTATATGTTTATATCTGTGTGATACAGATGAAGCCTGAAGATTTCAATTGAGATGAAGTGCATAACAAAAAAGTAAAAAAACCAAAAAACCAAAAAAACCTCCACCCCCCTCCCCCCTAAAAAACCAACAAACCCCCCCCCAAAAACCCCAAACCCAAACAAAACCCCAAAAACAAACAAACAAACAAAACCAAAACAAAACAAATGCAGTGGCAGAGCTTGATGGAGTCTAATTGGGAAAGCAAATAAGTAAGAAAAAAAAATCTATTATATTTTTGTGCTGAGCTGTATAGACAACAATTAAATCATTAATCAGGAAAGAGTTGGCTGACCTAGGAAAGGAGCAATCTCATTTCTCAGCTGGATGGGAAGTTTAAAAATATCTGCTCAAAGGAATATTTAAAGGATTCAAAACAAACATAAGAATATTCTGGGTTTCAATTAAGTTTATGGCTTATGGAAACACTTCCTGTGGCAAATTAGCAATATGCTTTACTTACCTAGAAGCTACTTCGTAATGATATTGGCTTTATTTTTAACAGAAATTGTTTCTCACCAAAAAGAAACAAAATTTATTTTTGTGTGCATGTGGGTTAGTATTTAGGAGAATTTTTTATTTTCTCTGCCAGTCTCCATCATGTTCACTTCCTTTCTGGAGGCTGTTTTGTAATTTCTTTGCCTTGAGAAATCAGCACTGTACATGTGAAATGTCTCCAGAGCAAGGATTGTATTGTAATTTATGGAAAGAACTTGGGCCAGGAGAGGAACATCTAATTTAGAGCATGTTATACTGACCTGGGGACTTGTAGAGCTCTTCCACCTTTTTATGGGCAAGCAAGGACTGGATGTGCTCCTACTTCTTCTCCCATTATATATAAATATCAAATCTAGTGATCAGAATCAGAGACCACCTGGGCAGTAGGATCAGGTCTCTCATGAATGAGCAAGGGATCTGTACAAGTCCAGTGGAATGTGGAGGAAAAACTGAATGTAGAGGGATCCCCTTGCAGATGTGGGTGTGACAAACCCACCCTGAACGTCACACTCTGCATTGAACTTGCAGGCTGTAGAATGAAAGACCCTCAACAGCAGCAGCAGCAGCAGTTATAGCTGAGATATCAGGGTTCTTGTATCTCTATCTTGTATCAGGTTCCTTCTTATCTCTACTCTCAAGATTAATCATAGAAAGGATGTGAAATACCTCATTATTGGTATGTACAGAGAGGGAAAAAATCTGTAGGACCTCAAAGCCTTTTTTGCAAGTCTGAAGCCCTACTGAATCCTCAGGATTTTTATTTTAGAGTGGAATATTAGGAACTACATCCTACATCTGAAAAATTAGATTTTTTTTCTCATATTTTTTATTATCTTGTCATAAAATGTTTTTCATATTCAACTCAAAGTAATTTACCCTCTGCATAAAGTGCAACTGGCCAAAGTGCTCAAGATAAAAGTTTGGTAAATGTACAATTTCCATGCATCACCTTCTTGAACACAGGAGACATTGAAATAACACATTAGGAAGCATTTAGTTCCCAATCTATACCATTGATGCAGGACTTCAAAGTGTTACAGATACATCAGGGAAATCTTTATTTTCCAGTTTGACTATAGGTCTGGGATTTTAACTCAGGACCTTTCCTTTTGAATCCATAGCTGCTGTGTTGATGAGAGGGTGCCAGGTATGCTGTGAGACACTAAGGGAATAACCAGTGGACTATTGCAATATCTATGTCTGTAAAATACAGATAGTCACATTTTTATATATGCATTTCAACTCTTACATTTCTGGACCTCTAAACATTTGGGGTTTTCCAGCTGCCAAAGCATTATGTGAACAATGGTGAGAAAAGTGGAAGAGAATCTTCTTATTGGTAGCCAGAGGAAAAGACAAGTTGAAATGAAATTCTGGAAGTGATTTCTTTCTTCTTTGTGCACCCCTCATTTACATGGGGAGGTCTGGGTGGCTATAATGGGAAATAACTCTCTACCTGATGGGTGGAATGAATTAAAACCATATTTTTTAAATTTCTCTTTTATTTTATTTTCTTTTATTAGTCTTAATTTCTTCTAGAATAGTTCTAAACTTCCTGGAAGGTCAGTACAACAGTCTGAAATTGCCAGAATCTTGTGATGCTGAAAGAGCTATTTAGTATTTGGGGTTTTCAAAAGGCACTTCAACTGTTCATTTGCCATATTTAGGACTGGATTATTTTTTATCCTTCAGTCTTTTTTTGTCTTTTCACATTACACAGCAAAGTAGAATGATGTTGACACTGGAGACAGTTATAAAACATTTGCCTGAATGGTACAAATTGACATTTATACAAATGGACATTTATACAAATGCTCATTGGACATGAAAGTGAAGTCTCGTCTTTTTTGAGCTCATTAGGAGATATATTGTTCTCTAAATAGGCTGGAATCTCTCTTCCAGAATTTAATTTTAGCATTGGATCTATCTTTGCTCTGGTTCTTCAGTGCTAAAACCAAGAGGATTTTGTGACAAAGTTGTTTCTTTCCTCTCTTTCACTCACTACAGCAGCACAGGGGCGATGAAGGAAAACTCAAATCACCAAGAGCTCTGCTCCAGAATGTGTCAGTGGGTATTTATCAGACACAGTCATTTTCTGTCCCAAAGTCACCCCACCTAATGTGCTTGGGAGCTGTACTCTTTATACTTCCTCAGCTTTTTATGGATTTCTCCCATGTGTTAACATGGACATGAGTGTGACAGCTTTTACTGCTGTGTACCTAAGTCCAGAAAACCAGAGAAAGGCAACCCTCTCAGAACCTTGCTTGGGTGAATTTTTATCAAGGAGAAATGAAAATTCCAGTTGAAATTTGCAACAGTTACCACTGTTTGATTAGTATTGGTGGAGACCTATAATTAGCTCTTATTTAAGAAGGCATATGGCTCCAACAGATGGTAAAGGAAAAAAAGAAAGTTAGATAAACAGGGATATTTGCACAAGGTTTTCTGATCTCCTTTGCTTACATTTTGCAGCACAGTGCTTGCTTAGGTTCTGGAAAGATGGCCTACTCTCCATATAAGGAACACTTACATGTCTTAATTTTCTCTAAATATACCAAAATAGAGTGGCCTGCAAGTATTTAAGAATTCTGACAATAATAGAAACTTGAGGTGTCAAGGAAACCTAGAAAATCCTTAATTTTTGGTAGGGGTTCTGAGCAAGAACCAGCTCTACTTGTGAGGTTAGTGGGAATTTCAGATGGTAAAGGCCAAGGAAGAGGACAGCAAGTGTATGGATGGGTGAGTGAGATGGCCATCCAAGAGAGAGATCTGGGTTATATTTATGGCAGTACCAACCAGGATACTGTATGCTGTAAAGGTCACTCAGATAACAGGTAGGTGGATTTCAGCTAGTCCAGACTGAGATTTTAAATGCTTTGGGGAGACCTCACTGCAGCCTTCCAGTACTTAAAAAAGAGAGAGAGACAGAGAGAGAGAGACTTTTTACACAAAAAGGGATAGGACAAGGGCAACAGTTTTAATCTAAAATAGAAGTGATTTAGATAAGATGTTAGGAAGAAATACTTTCTTTACTGTGAGGGTGGTGAGGCCCTGGCACAGGTTGTCCAGAGAAGCTGTGGCTGCCCCATCCCTGGAGATGTTCAAGTCCAGGTTGGATGGGGTTGGAGCAGCCTGGTCTAGTGGAAGCAGCCCCTGCTCTTGCCAGGGGATTGGAGATAGAGGATCTTAAAAAACTCTTCCAACCCAAACCATTGTGTGATTCTGTGATTATTTTATTAATGGGTTCTTTGCTTCTTTCCTGCCAAGGTCAGGATTAAATCGTGAAATGGTGTTTCTTGTTCAGACTCAGATGTTTATTAGTTCTTATCTATGCCACAGTCTCACAAGCTGTGAGTTCTGGAGTATTTTGCTCTAATATTTGCCCAAAGTACCAAATGGCCACATAGTTCTCTCTACAGGGCCTTTGAAGGATAAACTGTCCAATTAAGAAATGACACCTAAATTATTTTTACTTTTTAACCCAGTAACCAATCACCTGTGCCCCACAATGTGGACTTTTCTGTCCAGTTACAAAATACAACCAAACCCATGAAGAAGAAGGTAGAGAAGAAGGAACAGCCTCCTCCCTAAACCCTCCATCTTAGCTCTATACATATTATTATATTCTAAAACATTAAACTCTAAGTTTCCCACCATGTGATAATTCAGCTTCTATTCAAAATACACACTCATCAACTCAGCTCTATCATTCAATTTTGGAAGCTTTCTCCATGGCCTCAGGTCAAATGTGGTTTTCTCTTGGGGGTCAGTGCCTGACAGCACAGAAAGTCTGAAATTCTCAGCATCCAGGGCTCCAACATTTTACGATGCTCTCTCTACCTGTTTATTGTCAACCTCCCTGTTCACCCCTGTTTAACTGACTGTGCAAATGCTTCCAGGTGCTCTGGGGTGAGGTCGCATAGCCGGGTTCAAGCTGCCTTCTGCTGGGATTTACCGACAGCCGGCTTTCCACAGAGGCAGATCCAGAGAGATCCCATGAACTGCTGACACCACATGGCTGTGTGGGCAGCAACATAATGTTTGTGGGCAGGAAAGTTTCAAAACGTTCACAGCTCATTCTCAAGTGAGTGCCTTGCAGTGCCCTCCCCCTGTCTGTGCACGAGTGACCCGGGAGAATGAACCCATCTGCCTTTAAAGATATCATCTGCATCTGAGATTTTCCTGTGTGGAAACACAAGTATGATATGCTTCTATTAGCCATGAATCAGGCTGAAATACAAATGTTTAAGTGTGCACTAATATTTATAAAGAAACATTTACAGTAAAGCTCTTTTTACAGCTGCAGTGTCTTGATTTCCCTATATTATTGAAGAGCATCTCTTTCATTAAAGCAAAACTTAGCAGAATCCTGCTTTTCCATTTATCTGAATAGCAGCATAATAATACTGCTTTTCCCAGATAGCAAGAGACATTCAAGAAGTTGCCAGCTTTTGAGTAATTATCTAATTTCCAATGCTATAGTCATAAAGACATTAGAGAGGCTAGATCTGAAGTTAGATCTGTTTTCCATATGGATTTTTCCTGACTGTTTAAGCACTCCTTATTTATTTTAAATCTCTGACACAGAGCTCATGAAACTGCAGAGAGCTAATTCTAGAGAAAGCTGGTTGTAAACCTGAAGTTGTCCTTCTCAAAGGCCTGGAGTTATCATTTTATATTTAGAATAATAATAAAAAATTACTTTGTTCTCTGCCTTGCATTGGGGATAGGAAGCAATGTAATGTTTTCAGCAGCATGCAAGGGCTGAATTGTCACAATTCCCCTTTCCTCACTTTGAAAAAGTATTAATTAATAATACTTTTATGGGCTGCAGAATAGAGGACAGAGTTCAGATAAATGCTGTCTCTGCTCTTCCTTTGTTAAATTCAGAAGTTAAACTATATAAACAAAAATATACAGAGGAGTAGAAGTGGTTTGTTTTTCTCTGAAATTCTCAGCATTCTGTAGCCAAGACCTACAGGTTTAAAAGAAAAGTTGTGTAGGATATAATTCTCTGTGCAGGAGGTTTTAATGTGTTTCCTTTGGAGAAACAAATTTTTCATGTTTCATTTACGTCTTACACTTCTGGTTGTGTGGAGAAATCTAACATTATTAAAAGTTATTCTTAGTATGATAGTAACTTTAAAATAAATCTAAGAACCAACTCCAAGGATTTTTTCAGGCTTCTAGTGCCTGTTGGAAGAAGAGCTAGAAAGTAATGAGAAATGAGGTAATGAAGGACATTTAGCTTTCCTTTTCTAACCTCTCCAAAACCAACTCACTCATGGCTTTCAAGGTATCCTCCTATCAGAAAAGAATTCCTTCATGCACTGGTTCTTTGATAAGGGCTGTGCCACAAGGAATTTATGTTTTAAAGCCTTGAAAAAATAAATATGAACATACCTCCATGACTTCTCAAAGATTAATACTTCTGGGCAAATCTGGGTTTGCATACTGGAGTGCTTGCCATTCTTGAAAGGGTTGTTGGTTGACATTGATTCCAGTTTTCTTTGGCAGGTAGAGACATCATGAGGAAGCACAGTCAAAAATGTAATGATGGAAAGATTCTAGCTGGTGAGATTGGGGCACTCCAGTCACTGACACAGCAGACACAACACAGAGGGCACAAGGACCAGCCAGTCCTATGGCTTTGCAAACAGCAAGGGCTCATGTGACCCTGGTGGCTCTGGGGAAATAATTTATCTCAAGTCTCATCAAGCTACACCAAAACTTTGCCATTTCAGAGTCTCTCCTTGGCTGAAGTCAGAGGTTGAGATATGCATGTGTCATTGCTTGCTCCATGGGAGGGTTATTGACTTACAACAATCATGAAACTTCTCAAATTATTTTTATAGCACTTAAAAAAAAAAAGAGTAAAGGAGGACTCAAATAAAATATTTTAAAGGAAAGTGATATAATTTAGGCATGATGAAAGCAGAGAAAGAATGCTACAAATCCTCAGTGTTGAAAAATGTATAATTTGAATTTCCTGGAGTGAACAATTGGGATAATTGACCATTGGAGTTTGGGAGAAGGAGTGCTCATCTATCTGGTGTGTGCATTAGGATCTTAGAAATTTCAAGAATATTTCCACCACCTTCCATAACTTTTCCCTAGAAATGTTTCCCTCTCCTCACATGAATGGGAGTGGTGTGAGGGTTCTCTTGGGGAAATTACACAAATGAGAATATTTGAAAAGTGGTAAAATTTGAGTCCCTGTCACAGCTTTGCACCAGCTGAGGGACACTGCCAGTTTGTCCAGCAACACTTTCAGTGTTTCTGAACTTCAGTTTCAGTGAACACAAGATCAACATTCAGAAAACACTTTTAGTGTTTTCAATGAGAAATGCCAATTGTTCTGGCATATCACACTCCTCCAAAACACAAAGAGCACAACAGTCAAGAGAAGATGATTTCATTATCTACTTTATCTAATTATACCCACTGCCAACAACAAAGCTGTGGTTAAGTGGGTTTGAT
The DNA here is from genome assembly GCF_051311805.1 of Agelaius phoeniceus. Classification (NCBI taxonomy): domain Eukaryota; kingdom Metazoa; phylum Chordata; class Aves; order Passeriformes; family Icteridae; genus Agelaius; species Agelaius phoeniceus. Next base: position 149,354,395 of record NC_135265.1, on the reverse strand, counting down.
CAGGGGGTTTGAATGGGGTTTGCCACGTCTCTGTACAAGACTAAGGTTTCTGGTGGTGTCCCTTCCCTTCCCTTCCCTTCCCTTCCCTTCCCTTCCCTTCCCTTCCCTTCCCTTCCCTTCCCCCCCAACCCACCTTTGTCCTGGCAGTGATTAGAATTTTATGGTTTCTATTCTCACTAAATTAGGTTTTAAATACGTAACAAAATTGTTTACAGGTCACCTATCCATCAATTCATTTCTTATGAGATTATCTGGAGAGAATTTTTCAAGGGCCTCCAGGATCTAAATAACCTCTCTCTGAATCTTTAAAGAGATGAGTAATTTCTGTATGATGTGCTGCAATAATATTTAGAAACCTCCATCTATAGAAACACCCAGATGGGAAAGTTGGGTAGACTGGAGTGTATCTGGGGACACTTGGAAGATGGGAGAGAGGGAAAGCAGGACGTGCTACAGTGACTGGTCTGTGCCAGCACCCTGTGCATGAAAACATTCCCCCCCTTCCTTTTTAAAGATGCCATTGTCCAATAGCCTGTGGAGGAATTTCTAGGAATGATGGTGGGATGTCATAGAAGGAATAGTAAGAGAGGGATGCATAAAAAAGCTTTTCTTATTCTCTGAATGCCTGTGGAACACAACTCTCCTCTTCATACTTGCAATGGCTCTCACAGCCCTGAGAGCTCTTTCACTTTCCAGATAAACTGAAGAACTGTTCAACCCAAAGATAACAAGCAGTAAATGGAATAGAAACTTAGGAAGGGAATCAGGATTCCTTCTAGCATAAGGAATACTGCACATGTCCCAAATAAATCTACTGACAGGGAAATTTACTGATCAAAAATTCATTACTCCAGAATTAGGCTTTTTTTTTTTTTTTTTAATTCACCAAAGCCTTTGAAACTGTGGAATAAATGCAGGTCAGTTGAGTTTTAGCTCCAGATCTCCCCTGGGAGTGGGAGCTCCCAGCAGTTCCCAGACAGTGTGTCTGTCTCCTTTGGGCTTCCTGTGACTGCTGGGATTTTTGAACAGCTGAGGTTGTACTAGAAAGAGATGTGGGAAAACCCAATGGTTCCAGTCTTCTCTCTCACATCCTCCTGTGCTTTATGCCAAAGGCCAGAGGCCCTTGTGTGAGCACAGGGATGCATCTGCTGTGTCTCCTGAACAGGGGCTACACCTGCTGTGTCTTCTGCCAGCAGCCCTCTCTGAACAATGGCAGCTGTGACAAATGCCAACCTCAGTGGCACTGCCTGCCAGCAGACACACCTGGGGTTTAGAGAGACACAGGTTTCAGAAGGAATCCCAGGAACTCGGGGAAGTTTGGGAAAGGTACCTGGATTAAGATGTTGCCATGGAGTAGAGTAGTAAAGGATATGTTTCAAGCAGCAACAAGCAGAGTGAGGTAGCCTGGTCCCTGCCTGAAGCACAGAATACACCAGCAGGTGCTGCAGCCTGAAGGAAAATATCTATGAGATGTTGTCATTCCCCTTTGGTTTGAGAGGCAGGATCCCTGCATTGCTGTCAGCACTGCCAAGTTCTCCTCTGAGGAAATCCCTGCTGCAGCCTTAGGTGTTCTCTAAGAGGGGGAGAAGCCACCTGTGGCCACTTAAGTAGGCAGGGATGGATGTGTTTAGGGAGGATCAGCCACTCATCTGCTGTAGTTCTCTGCCAGGTGTCTGCATGGAGGTCTCCCTGCCTAAAACTGAATGATTTTTGGCCCTGTAACATCATACTCTGATTCGAGGCAGCCCCAAACATGTGACATTGACTTTGACCTTTCCAACAACAGAAATGATTCCTGATGCCACCTTGCAAATCCAGCTCCTAAAGCAATTACACACGAGGAGTGGTCTGCTCAGGAGTGTGTTTGAAAAGAAAATGAGATTAAACTTTCTATCCAAGAACAGTGCCAGTATATCAATATCCAAATCAAATAACATAAAGTTTCCTTTGTCTGCCAGCTAGGAGTAAGAATGCATTATACCTCTAATATGACTTTTGCAGTGTCTGTAATATCATGAGGTTTAAATTAAAATAAATATGACTGCATGCTTTTGAAGAGCGAATCAGGCTGAAACATTTTAGCCTTATTGGTGTAGCACATGAAAATAAATATGTATTTACCTAGGCTGCCTGGCTTCATGGATAACTAGTGTGCAGATTGGGTGGTGGGAAGACAATAGCAGGATTAAATACTTGGGTGTGCTTGATAGAAGTCAGTGATAGGAAAATTATTTGAATGTAGCCTGGATGACAGCACTATGGTTCTGCTAATTAATTAGATCAAGTTTTATTGGTCTTATTGTCATTTAGTAAATTCTGCCCCATATGATTTTTTCTTTTTTGAGATATTTCAGTGTCCATGCTATTCCAGTTCCAGCAGACTGGCACCACTAAACTAATTTTTATAATGACAAAACCCCATTCACTTGTCTACTTTTCTTCAGTACCTTTTTTTATTTGGGGTTTTTTGGTTGTTTTGAAGTCCTTTCTGTTATTTTATTTTTATATAACCAAACTTGACCTCATAAAATATTTAATCCTCTGTAAGTCTTGACTCACTGACCTATGATAGCAAATTATGTACAAATCTCAGCAGAATAAACCTGTCCTGATTAGAAACTCTTGACAAAACAGCAGGCCCTGGACTTTTATCTTACCACAACTTCTCGTGCCAGAACAATTCTGCAAAGGGGCAAATTCCAAAAATTACCTTCTGAAAAACTATACTTTCTAAAAAAGGATTGCCTTCTGACTTTTTGATGATGATCGCACATCTGTCTCTCTCTGAAGGACTAATCCTGGCACACCTCTTTCAAGCACCCCTTCCCCTTCTCAGTAGGGTTCCAACATACCATTTGCTGAAGGACTATGTTTCAAAAGCTCAGATTCCTCCAGGACTGAGCGCTGGAAGGGGACAAAACCAGCTCACAGTAAATTTTGTGACCTATTATTGCTCTGGGACTACGGAAGTAGAATTAGCAGGGGATTCTGATTACCAGCCAAGACAAACCTTGAAAGTTCCTAACTCTGGTGCCCAGTTACTCATTTAAAAGTCACAGTGTCATTGCAGGCTCCTCTGGAAGGCATTCACTGTAGTACAGTGAATGTTCCCTCCAATGTGAGTTTGTAGAACTCAGCAAGCCACAGGGGTTTTTTTTCCTCTTACCAAAAAGGGAATTGATCCAAAAGCAGTTGACTTAAAGCAAAAATTTTCCTCAGTATAAAGAATGTTTTTTTTGTAAATTATGTCCTAAATTCCATAGGCTCCATTAAACAAAAAACAAAATACACACACTGGAGGCACCTAAAAGTTAGAAAGGATAAATCCCACCCCAGTTTATGTGATGTTTATTTATGATCATTTGATACAACAGCACAGGTGATGCTATTGGCTGATTTTGATGTGGAGAACCTTAGAGTTTTGGTTTTTGAGTTCCTTTGATTTATCCAACTTTTTTGGACCAAACTGGCATCTTTCACACGTGCCAAGGACCTGAAGGATTACACAGGCATCTTGAAAAAAAGACTATATTTTTATGTTTCTGTATTTAAGGATGCCTCTGCATTTCCAGGTTATACATACAGGATCTGCTATTAACTATTGTCCCCCCCAAGCAAGTAGTAACTTCTGGGAGTACCAGAGATGACAAGAAAACTCTTTCTTCTGAAAGATGGCCATTGCAGATAAAAGATGAAGTTTCACAGGTGAACTCCCACAGTCCACATGGTGCTGGGTGCACCGAGTTAAGCATTTGATGCTTTATTAGAAATAAAGTTAATAGGATAAATGCTGTCACAGGATCAAGCATTCTTACTTTGAAATCCAGCCTGCCTACAGTTTAACATTTGTTTTCTTTAAATATCATGTCACTGAACCTGCAACCCACAATAACAGCCTGCTCTACTACCATTAATTATTGAGAATGCAAGTGTTTAATTACAAGTACTACTTAGGTAACCCTGGAGTGAAATCATAGGATAGAAATTAATCTCCCAGCTGAAATCACACCAGGAATTTGTCTGTGTTTTGTGCAGGTGATTCCAGCCTTTGCTCGACCTGCGTTCATGAAAACAATGTTTACAGCAGAATATTTCAGATTTTGTACAGAAATGAAGAGATCATTCTTAATGAGACCATGAACTTCAGAGTGCACCTGCTTCTGGATGGTGAAAGGGTGAGTTCTTTTGGGATGCACATAAAAACCAGCAGGGCTGGGATTCCTCTCACTTAACTTGAGGTGTGCATTGCACAGGTATCTCCATTGCAGAAGAAGTCCATCTGCTGCCAGGGGTCTCATCCATGCAGCTGCTGGAGGGGAAGGCACAGTTTATCTGACCAATACACCAGCAGCTGAATTAGGAGGAGACTGACTGATCTGTACCCATAAATATCTGTGATTTATTTGTTTGTACATGCTGACACTGTAGAACTCTGCTTGTTTGGAGCAGGCTACACCTTGGATTTCCAGTGGAATAAGATATTGACATAGTCTGGTAAATCTGAATATCAGAAACTCTAGTGTCTCAACCATAATTTGTCATTTGTACATTGGATCACTCACTTAGCACAGCTGTGCTTATCAGCCCTACCTGAGAAAACTGGGAGTCTGCTGCTTTCTAGGTCCAGCTACTATTATTATTACTCCATTATTATTACTCTCTTCTCCTCCTGTCTCTTGTGGCTGAAATTTTCTACAGCTCCTCATGCCTTTTCCACCCTTCAGAGGTCTCCTGGCCTTTTCCCTTGGTGCTCCTGACTGCATCTCTCTCCTTGGGAGAGCTGCTGGAGCTTTCCCTTCCTTAGAGTCCATGTACAACACTTTTGCTTTCTGTGGTACTTAAGCAACAACATGTCCACCCTGAGATCCTTCTCCCCTTTTTCCATCCACTCCTTCAGCCAACAGGAGCACTCACACAAGGTAAAAACACAATCTGGGACACCCAGCTTGTAGACCACCTTTAGTTTAATCTTACTGATGTGAAACCAAAGTCTTCCAACAGCAATTCCTGTTCCCAGGAGCTACAAGGGTGGAGCAATTTTTGTTCATGGAGAGCACTGTTTTGCTGAAATCTTAAACAGCAAGGGGAGAGAGTGTCACAATAGAATGGCATTCAGGCATGTCCCATGTGCCATCACTGTGCTTTGCCAGCCCAAGGACTGGTACAAAATGTATGGCATTGGTACTTGCCCTCGGTGGTGACAAGAGACAGGACACCAACATCTTTGCCACGTCAGCTTGTCATCAAAAGGTGGCACTATGAGTTACACAGCCAGCATGAATCATGTGCTGTGTGTTGAACTCAGGGCCAGAGACACTCACCTGTCCTTTGTATAATTTCATATTTGATCATAATGAGATTTAAAATCTCTTTTTTGTCCTATTTCAAAGCATATATATATATATACATATATATAGGGGGGGGTGTGTGTGTGTGTGTGTGTGTGTGTGTGTTATACAGAGATCTAAATTAAAACAGCTTGAGAACCCAATTTAAGGTTAACATGCTTCCTTTTCTCTCCCACTTTCCTCTTGCTGTTTTGGTTTGGGTTTCTTTTTTTTAAATGATGGTGTCGTCAATTTATTCCTCCCTAGAATTGTTGGTTTGTGCTTATGTGAAAAATTACTAAATGCAAGTCTATCAATATTTGTTAGGAAAATGTCCCAGCATGTTTTATCCAATATTAATTTTATCCTTCCTCTATGGAATACCTCTGACTAAATATCACTCCCCTCAAATTACAGCAGTTTCCACTGTATTGAGCAGGGATGATTTCTGATGATTTTTGCATTATTATTCAGGAAAGTTGTGCACCTCATGAAATGGAATATAAAAAAATAACCCACAAGATGCCCCACAGCTAAAACTCATCTTGACTCTTGATGTGCTGCATGCAGCAGCACTTGGCTTTTCATAGGAGATTCCCTGGAAAGAGCTCAGATGCCCAATTCTGTACTTACAGAGTGGATTTTCACAGATAAACTCAATTTTTCTGTGTGGCAAAGTAACTTTGGGTTTTCATGAATGTAGAATAAGAGGATAAACAGGTCTGTTGGTTCAGATGAGTTGCTAAAGGCACTCTAAAGAATCAAATACAAAAAATAAAAATCTCTAAAAATTTTTTGTGTATTGAGCAGATTAGCACAATTCACTTTGTTTAATGCTTTTAGGCTTCTTTTTTCTGCTTTGCTGTCTTGTCCTCCGCAGCTTTGCAAATTTGATGTAAATGTGGGAGAAACTGAAGTGTGCCACTACCACATCCACAACTATTCAGAGACAGTTTTGTATCATTGTCACATAATCTCCTGTGTTGGATGAAATCCTTGCAATGTGGTGTTGGCAAGTCAGCTAGAGATTTTTAAAGTGTTTTAAATATCATCTGTGTTCATAACTCTTAATTTATTTAGCACACAGCAGATGTGAATCCTTTTTTGTGCCTCTTGTGTGCTATGGTGATTTTTCTTGGTTGCGGGTGAAGGTTCTGTTCACTGTTTTTGTCTGTGGATGGAAGTTATCATAAATAGACAAAGGAGTTAGTCTGGGTAATGCAACTATTGAGTTCATACACTCCATGCAGTTTGTGCTGTCAGAGCTGCAATTATCCAATATTATATTAGGGGAGCATTGTTCCTCCTGGTGCTCAGGTAGTTTTGCTGATGAGATGTTTTGCTGATAGAGACTCAGATAAAAAAACCCTAAACAAACAAAAACAACCAAATGACAAAACCAATGTGTATGTCCAAATTAGATTATTTGCTTTTTTCTTTTTTGAATTCTCCCCCTCCTCCTCTAGCATTACCCTAGATGCACTTAATACTTTTTTTTTTTTTGCCTGATATTAAACAGAAGGAAGCACTATTATTTGCCTTGAAGTGGCACCGAACATACCTTTCACCATATAAATAGTGCTTTAACACTCTTTGGTTTATTTGATGTCTTTTTCTATATTGTCCCAGAATACAGCATTTTTTGAATTCAAAGGAAACAATATTGCAGGGCTGGGGCAGAATTTATTGCTACAAAGAACTCTAATTTATTTTCATAGGCTTTTGCTTTCTTTTTTATTAGAGAAGAAGCTTTGCCTCTTTCATCCTACAGTAGAATAGATAACTGGTCTGGCTTCTTCCTTGCTGGCTCTGTTCAGGGAAAATTTAGTAGCAGGGAGAAGACAGAGTGAGGAAAGCTGGAATAAGACAGTATATTAGATTTTGTATTTTCCAGAGAAATTTAAGTGATCTGGGACATCCAGATCATCCAGTTTGACACTCTGGCTAAATAGTTAAATATTAGGGAGGGGAAAAGGAAAACATTACCTCTGTAGGTTTTATCGGTTTTATGTGGGATCGGTTTTATGTGGGATTGTCTTGGTTTGAAAAGACAGGTGTCTGCTTAAGGAAGGTAGGAGCCTCTCCTGAAATGGAAAATGTAAACACCCTCCCTCTGAATTATTATGACTTTGAAATTAAAAGGCTCTCATACAAAGATATGGGAATAGGAATAACAGCTATTTACTAGGAAAACTAAAAAAAACCCCAAATATAATAGTGCGAACAAAAAAACCCCTATTGACAGAGTCAAAATTTGACCTGACACCCTGTGGTTCAGGATGTTGGTAGCAGTCCCATGGAATGGTGGCTCAGCCCTCCTGCAGTGCCAGCTGTGGCTCTGTTGGAGCAGGGATCCTGGAGAAGGGTGGAGTTTTCCTCTGAAGGTCCAGTGGTGGTGGCGATGGGCCTGATCTTCCTCTGGGAATCCAGTGGAGAAGAAAGCTGCTCCTCTGGGAATGCAGTGGAGCTCCAAATCTTAGATTATATCCAGGTAGGAATGCTTGGCTCCTCCCCCTGGGCGGAGCATCTCCCAGTGGGATGCTGTAATTTTATCAGCCATGCTGTGGCACTCAATGGCCCATGAGCAGAAGATCTCCTGGAGGGAGGATTAGTTGTGAAAGAGATAAACTGCCCAATGAACAGAAAATAACTGCCCCACTTCCAACAGATAGGAATAGAATATCCCTATTTCCATCCTAAAACAGGGATTTTGCACTATTCTGATCAGTCTGATTTCAATACAGTTTTGGGATTAAAATTATCTAATTTATGCAGTTTACTGCATGACCCCATGCAGGGAAGAGTGTCTCTTGGTCTCTCAGGCATCTGCTCAGTGCCTCAAGGTGTTTGGGGTGAGTGTCACCAGTTACTGAACTTTTTTGGAGCACACACTCAGATCTCAGGAGCTGTTGCAGCTGCTCAGCAGGGCTGGGCACAGACCCAAAATTTCATCCCCTTTATTTGGAGGATGAGGAGGAGGAGGAGGAGGTTTGCTTTGTCTGAAGCACTGTACTGAATTCCTAGTTTAAATTCAGAATGTAGCTTCAGTAATGATTACTTTTTTTGCCACTGCCAGCAACTGTGATTTTTACCTATAGCAACTCATTAAAAAGGAAAAAGGTGGGGTTTTTTTGTGAGTTTTTTGTTTGGTTTTCTTCTTTTTTTTTGTTTTGTTTTGTTTTGTTTTGTTTCGTGGTTTTGGTTTGGTTTTTTTTTTTTGCTGTTGTTGTTGTTGTTTTTTTGTTGTATTTTTTTTTTAATGAAAGGCATACTTCCAGGTATTTTGAGGCAATCACAAAAGAGAAAACACATTTTCAGTATATAGAAGTGGGAATTTTCCCTTCACATCTCTATGCCTCTGGCCATGCTAGAAGAAATACCATAGTACTTCAGAAGGAATTAAATTTACCATCTTTCAGAATTTCTTCAAAGAACAACAAATTCTTGAATCTCAATTTTCTTACCTTAACAGGAAAAGATTGTACATTGTCAATGCAGTTTCACCTTTGGAAAACCTGGCTAAACATGGTTGATGTTATTTATTTTATGAATCCTATCTGTCAGAGCAGGGTAGATTCCTCTGATGTTGCCTTCAGTGCATTTTTAGTGTAGTCTCTACTCTGTTGTTAAGAAGACGATGATCACCTTTGGAAAGCAGAGTTCATCTTGCCTGTTTTGAGCCATCTAAAATGCAAATATATCTAGACCAAGATATTTCTCTAAGCTCTACCTATTGTCAATGGAAAGACACAGGGACAAACAGAAATTAATTGTCCTTCCCCAGTGGGTACCTCAGGATGGAGCAGGTCACTCTCTGCCTCTGCTTGCTGCTTCCCACTGACATAAGACAGAACACATAGATCTCACCTTTTTGTGGCAAAAAAAAGTTGTATTTATAATATCACACCCCTAGTGAATAACTTCAATTTTCCACATTTATTTCTATGCACCTCCTGCTGTGTTCTGTCATGCTATAAAGGATGTTTACATTCACAGAAAACAACTATTTCGATTATAAAATGTGTAATTTTTTTATTCATATGTCCATTTAGGTTGTTAAAAATTATTTTTTTTATTCTATTAAACCTATTTTTATTGGGGAAGAATTGACATTTCAAAGGAGTGAATAAGAAAGTGCTGGGCAGCTTAATCCTCTTCTATTCTAATTTATTTATTTCCATTGATTACAGTTGTTTTAACTGTGCCAAGCTGGGATGTGTTATCCAATTTATTTCTTTCCCAGTGAAGGTAATGAACTACTAGCTCTAGCACTGTCTCCAAAAATCCAATAAAACTATTTTATCAACAATAAAAGATAGGTAATTTTACTGGTGGGACCTGTTAGATGAGTTAGAATGGAGCTACCAGTGAATCATACATGATTTCTTCAGTGGTTTTGGTGAGCAGAATCCTTCCACATGCAGACACACTCAGCCATGTAACAAGTTAAACTTCTGTTTTAGTTTTTAAAACAATCAAGGCCTTTGAGTTTTGGAAAGAAAATGGTCTACATAAGAATCAATGACAAACTACCTCCATGAATCTCATAAGGGCCTGAAAGAGTCACTGTGGGGCAGGAAAGCCTTGGTTTGCTGAGACATAAACTCAAAGATCAATGATGAATGATCAGAAATTTCCAGAATTATTTGAGCCATTTCTGAATGTTTTAAGCTGTAAAATTTGAAAATTTTATTAGTTACAGGTAGGTGACCACACAGATCTGTGGCTGTTTCTCATCCAGGAAAACCCAATCCTTGCTTTCTTTCAGCTGATAAGATATCCCAAATAAAGGCTCACTCAGTGAGGAAGAGCAGCCTCAGAAATGCTCTTCTGGCTCTCGGTATACAAGAGCGAGGATCCAACAAATGCAAAACTTGGTGCTCTCTGGTTCCTCTTGTCTGGAGTGATTTTTTTGACATGCCATGGCACGTGGTGGCAGAAAACACCTCTGACTGCTCTGGTTCCCTCTGACTCCTTCAGCAATTACCTCAACTCACTGTCACATTTGCTTCTTTCTGCCTCTGTGCTGTCATGCTGCTGTTGCTGTGTGGTTTTGCCTTTGCTCCTATCAGATAAACCCACTCACCTGTGCCTTCTGTGTTGTAGGTGCCAGCTTACAAAGGTAACCTTGTCTCTCTTTTTGCAGGTGGAAGATGCATTGAATGAGGCAGATTTTCAGCTCAAGCTGGACCTGCACTTTACTGATAGTGACCAACAGTAAGTGCTGGTTTAAAGCTCAGTTGGTAATGTGGGGGTCTGTTCAACCAGAAAATTACTTTGATGAAATGAGTCCTTTTCAAGAAGGGAGAGCTTTGATAAGGGTCCCATTTACCTTAGTGTTGAAGTTTTCCTGTTTCTCCTCTCTGTATTTGAAGTGTGTATCTCATATTCCTGCTTAAAGGGAGAACATTTTTTTCTCCTTGAAGTGTAAGTTTCTCAAAGGTTTTAAGTGTCTGTCTATCTCTGCTGCTGTTAAAGGGAATACCATCATTGACCTCCATATGGTCAGGGTCTGTGACTCAGGAATGCATTCATCTCAGGAGGCAATGAAGTATTTTCTGGCTGAAGACAGGAGTTATGAACATGTTAAGCACTTTTCTTCTATTTAGAAAATAGCCTCTACATTTTAGGAGGAAGTAGTTTTCCTATAGAATTTGATTTCTTCTAACTGAATTTGATTCTGTAATCTTAGGTGAAGGGGGAGTAGCATCCCTTCCTGAGACGTAGCAGGAAGTTTGATCCCAGATGTTTTTGAGCCTCACTGAATCAGGGAAAAGTTCCAGTGACTTGAGTAGCATTTATGGGGAGTGGGAGGGGATGCAGAGAAATCATCTGAACTGTGTTTCATGCTCAGACTGTCCCCGTGGGATTTTGTTCATACCCACAGAGCACGCAAACAAATTTCAAGCACATATTTCTGTTAGCTTCAAGATACAAAAAGACAAAATTTGTTCTCTCAGGCAGGGGAGACTTAACTATCAGTGCTTATGGATCTTAAAGAGAGAAAAAACAAACATTAAGTTACAGCCAAAAATAAAAAGAACTGAAACATTTAGGTTATGGAATTGTGCTCTAGCCCTACACCTAATTTCTTTTATCACCTGAAAGATTAGTGTGATTTACTAGAAACAAAAGTAGCGATTTTTAGAAAATTATATTCTGCAAATATCATTGAAACATTTCTTGGAACTAACCATGCACCACTCAGCCATCTATTCTTAGGTTTTCTGAGATCTGGAAAACAATTGGCTTCAGAAGTGTCTTTAATGCCTTAAAATAATTCCTCTTTAGAACTTTCACTTGCATTGGGAGGATCTGTTTAGGTGTGCTCCAGGTTTACAGTTCAGTCTCCTGTCCTGTAGATGACTCAGATATCATGTGGTTGACAGCACACTAGGATAGTTTTTCTGGAATAGTTATAAACAAACTTTTAATTAAAGTCTTGACTTTTATTTACTGAAAAAAACAAAGAAAGAAACCAACCCAAAACCCAGAGAAGCTAATCCAACTTGTACTGTTTCTTGGCAGTTCAATTTCTCTTTTGAATTTTGGCCTCTTCCAAAAAGGTTTTTTTTTCAGATTGACAAACTGGAAAGGTGCTCGGAATATTTTCAGCTGTGTCTGACATAGGACTGCTTCTAACTCTCACAAATTGCCTGAGTTGATTTTCTTACACAGAAGAACACAAGTATTGTATTTGCTGGGAAATGCCCCAACAAAGGCTGGAATGATGAATCTGACTCCATGTTCTCAGAAGACTAATTTATTACTTTGTGATACTATATTATATTAAAAAATACTATACTATACTAAAGAATACAGAAAGGATACTTACTAAAATGCTAAAAAGATAATAATTAAAAACTTCTGACTCTTTCCAGAGTCTCTACACAGCTTGGTCCTGATTGGCCAAAGAGTCAAAACAACTCACACCAGAATCCAATGAAACAATCACCTGTGGGTAAACAATCTCCAAACACATTCAACATGAGCAAAACAGAGGAGAAGCAAATGAGATAAGAATTGTTTTCCTTTTCTCTGAGGCTTCTCAGCTTCCCAGGAGAAAAATCCTGGGCAAAGGGATTTTTTCAGATAATGTGAATGCCCCACATGAGCAGTACAGTCTCCCATCTATGAACACTCAAATAAACTGAACACTTTGCTAAATGCATTTGCTTCTGCTATTTAGATCTTGATGTACCTACTAGTGCATATCTGGACATCAAGGGCAATCACCAGGGAAAACTAGAACTGTGTCACATCTGTTCTTCTTGTATACTGTATATTCATATATAACTCTGCATATGTTCTTTATGGTTTTTGTATTTCTATTTATATTAATTACATCTACATTAGTATTAATATTTAAGTTTGGCACGAGCACAGCACAAGATGCTCTTCAGTTACATTAACACTTACGAAGCTGGGGAGTGATAAAATTTCATCTCAAGCCATCTCTGTCTGGTGCCTGTAGCACATTACAGGCTGTGCCAGCTCAGCCTTTCACTGACCCCTGCAAACCCCTTTCCCTTGCAGGCTGAGGGATGTGCCAGCCATCCCCATGATCAGCAGCCGCACTCTGTGCCTGCACTTCCACCCCCGCCGAGGGCTGCACCACCACGTTCCCGTCATGTTTGACTATTTCCACCTCTCCGTGGTCTCCGTCACAGTGCACGCCTCCCTGGTGGCTCTGCACCAGCCTCTGATCAGGTAATGGGCACAGGAATGGCTGTGGGAAGGCAGAGGAGTTTCCTCTGCTGAGTTCTCTCATACAGTTTGTTCATTGGATGGGAGAAGCAGAGAGGATAATTTAATTTAAAGGTTTTTTTTGGTCCTGGGCTGATAGGCTGGGGATTGGGGTTTAGAACTAAACTGTGACACAGACCTCTTCCCTTGGTATGAAACTGGGGATCTGGTAAAAAAATATCAAAATTTTGGGGAAGAGGTTAAGAGTTTGGATTAGCCTTGGTCTCTATTCCCCACCTGTAATGGTGAAAATGCAAATTGTGTTTTCCTTGGTTGTTTTTCCTCTTTAGTCTAAAAGCAACTAAAAGCTTTTATGTTTTTTCTCTCTGATGATTTTTAAAGCATTCAGGACAGCCAGACTCATCCATGGCCTCTGTGCATGAGCATAATTCATGAAGTGGTTTGGAGGAGGTACATGGGAGTCAGTGCTGGCTAAGGCTCCACTGGATTTTCCTTTACAGCTTCATTTGGCTTGACTGTGCAGCACTATAATAGCAGCTGCCATGGGGTCTAGGTGTGCTTTGTGTTATCTGATTCATAATGACAAGAAAATAATTCAGAACTACTTTAAGTAAAACAGGGCTGGAGGTCAATATCTTCTAATATTTAGAGCAGGTGAAGGGAAGCAAAGGTCTTTCTAACAATTTACCTCAAGGCCAATCTTGTCAGACCATGAGATAGAGAGGGCTGGAAGGGAGGGAGAGAACTCCTTTGGTTTTGAAGCAAAATGCAGCATTCAGATTTGTTCAGATTCCCTTAACTCCAGCAAGGTCTTTCTTATGAAATGACCAAGAAATTTTAATTTTGTCAAATATTGTGCAAAGAGCATGGTGTCAGAAAGGAAAGACAAATCTGCAGAGTTTTTTTTTCCTCAGGTTTGGTGTTTTGACTCAATTCTTCTTTGCTTCAGTTCTCTATCAGTGTAAAGGCATTGCTTGAACATGATTCCACAGAATGAATTGGGATTGTAAGAGGCTGTGACTGAGATTGTGAGAAGTTGTGGAAGCCCCATCCCTGAAACTGTTCAAGGTCAAATTGGATGGGGCTTTGAGCAGCCTGTCTAGTGGAAGACGTCCCTGCCCATGGCAGGAAGGTTGAAACAAGATAACCTTTAAGGTCCCTTCCAAACCAAACCATTCTAAGGCTGACTGATTCTGTGAGACATGACAGGGATGTGTCTGATACCAGCAGATCAGTGACATATCTGTGTTCTGCTGATGTGATACAGGTAACTGCTGTATCTCTGATTCTCTGTGTGTTGACTTTTTAAACAGTGAATTAGATTGTAAAAGATTACTTCTAACCAGAGAGTTTTGATCAGATAATTTGCTCACTGTTCTACTACAGGAAAGGATGAAAGAACAATAGCTTAAGAGGCTTAATGACTGTTTCCAGTTCTGTGTAATCCTCTAATGAATGGGGATGCACAGCCTTGTTACTCTTATTAGGCATAAATCACATGATGAGCAACTGCTCCATAGTCAGATTATTATAGCTTTTAAAGTACTATTTTGTGGGCATTTGTGAACTATACAATGTATTTACTTAATGTGGTGGAATGAAGATTTTTGGCAACACAATATACAGTCTCATTTTCTTGAGCCCATAAAATCATTTGCTTAAGCCCATAAAATCATTTTAAAGAGTGATAGTGAGGATTTATCTACTTCTTGATAAATATTCCAAACCCAAAGAGTTTTTATTTCATGCATTCTCTATGTATAAATCAGGATGAAGACAGTAATGTAAAATAAATTGCACTTCCAAGCACTCTAAAACAAAACCAGCCAATTAAAAATTAAATTTCTTTCACAATAGAACCTGAATGACTATAGAGTTGTTGTTTTTTTTTTTTTGTTTTTTTTTTTTGTCACATTATAAGAAAAAATAAACCCCAAATCATGCAATCACAGAATGGATTGGCTTGGAAGGGACCTTAAAGATCAGTTAGTTCCAGCCCTCCTGACATGGGCAGGGACATCTCCCATTAGACCAGGCTGTTCAGACCCCCATCCAGGCTGGCCTGGAACACATCCAAGGATGGGAATAATTATATTATGAAGGAAAAAAAAATCTAGCAGTGTTTCACTGTGGTTTCATTTGCTACCTTGAACTGTTCCAACATGGCACATACCTTGTGTGTATATACACATTATTCCTACACATATCTGTAGACCCATATGTAAAATTGCAACAGTTCTAGACCTACCCTGAAAATAATTATGTAAAATTGAAATTCACTGCTGTATGTATTGAAGTTTTCCTGCAACACCACTTTACCTGAAGCACATCTATCAGCTCATACATGCCAAGTGGACTCAGCTTTTCATATTTTGTCAGCTCTGATAAAAAATTAGATACTCTTGTTCAAGTTCTTCCATGTTGTTTGTGTTTAAAGAGGAAAACCAGCAAGACCAATCCAGGCTTTTCCCTTCAGTGTGGTGCATACTCACAAACAGCTCCTGCTGGGGAAACCTTTCCAGGGTGCCTCCATTACCTCCTGCTTCTTTGACAAGTGAACATTTTGATATTGATGTTTGTCCTGGTTGAAAATTCTGATATAATAAATATTACATTAGGTTTGGGACTTTGAAGCCCTCAACTTTTACCAGCCTGAGAATGAGTGAAATTCACATGTCTGGGATCATTTGCAGGCTTCTGGATGGGAATTTTGTGATTCAGCTTTTCTAAAAAGTGTAACACAGCTTTTTGACAGCGTCCAAGTTTATGGCAACTGCTAATGGCTTTGTGGATCTACTGAGAAAGTGAGAGGCTGAGTAGGAAGGTGGTGAGGCAGACTTTGAGTGAACTCATCTCCAGCTTTGTTAGCACAGAACCATAGAATTGTTTGGGTTAGAAAGTACCTTAAAGATATTTAAGTTCCAACTCCCCTTCCATGGGCAGGGATAAATTCCACTGTCTCAGGTTGCTCCAAGCCCCATCCAACCTGGCCTGGGACACTTCAGGGATGGGGCAGCCACAGCTTCTCTGGGCAACCTGCACCAGGGCCTCACCTCCCTCACAGTAAAAAAAAAAAAAAAAATATCCTGAAATCTGAAATAAATCTCTTTTTCAGTATAAAACCATTTCCCCTTGTCCTATCACTACCTCCCCTTGTCAAACATCTCTCTCCTTCTATTTTATAAGCTACTCTTAGGTACTGAAAGGTGCTGCAAAGTCACCCTGGAGCCTTTTCTTCTCAAGGCTGAACAATCCCAGCTCTCTCAGCCTGTCCTCAGAGGAGAGATGCTCCAGCCCTCTCATCACTTGTGTGGCCTCCTCTGGGCCTGCTCTGAGAGGTCCACACTATCCCACAGCAGCACTGCAGGTGGGGTATCACAAGGGCAGGGCAGAGGAACAGAATCCCCTCCCTTCACCTGCTGCTCATGGAGCTTTGGATGCAGCCCAGGACGTGCTTGTCTTTCTGAGCTGCACATTTTTGGCTCCTCTCCAGTTTTCCATCCACCAGAACCCTCAGGTTCTTCTTTGCAGGGCTCCTCTCAGTGGGTCTCAGTCTGTACTCTCACCTGGGAATATCCAAACTCGGGGGTGACACTTGGATCTGTTGAACCCCATGAGAGTCTTGTGGGCCCACTTATCTCCAGAGCAATCATATTTGCTGGACCTGTGGGATGACCACAAGCATGGTGTGATGCTTTGGGGCTTGGATTGCCTCGTCTCTTTGCTCC
The DNA here is from genome assembly GCF_051311805.1 of Agelaius phoeniceus. Taxonomy (NCBI): domain Eukaryota; kingdom Metazoa; phylum Chordata; class Aves; order Passeriformes; family Icteridae; genus Agelaius; species Agelaius phoeniceus. Next base: position 149,337,633 of record NC_135265.1, on the reverse strand, counting down.
TTGGGCAGCTGCATCCCTTTGCAGCAGAGAAGGGACTGCTTGGTTTTACTTGTCCTTGCTGAGCACTGAGCCAGATCTTGGTTAAAACCTCTTTCTCTGATCCTTAGAGATCTTTGACTTCTCTAAAAAGCACCCCATGAGTGGCTCAGGAAGCTGGACTGCCAGGGACCAAGTTTAAGACTTTCCTTTCCAGGCAGGAGTGGAATAATAGGGGAGAACTGCAATGTAGGGCCAGTGGCTGTGATAGCTGTTGTCTTGACCTGAAACAGTTCTCCCCTCACATGTGTGGGGTACCTAAGCCCAAACCCTTTGACAAGGCCCAGCAGGACACTGTGACACCAGGGCTGGAGCTGTGCTGGGGCAGAGCAGGGACAGCTGCTGTGCTGGCTGTGGTGTCTGCACTGAGTGCTTCTGGCACCTGCAGATCATGGAGTTGTATTTCAGACTTTTAGAATGTGGGAGAAATAGAGCAGAACCCACAGCCAGAGCTGGATGCCACATCCTAATATAACACAAGTGGCAGTTCTCTTTGGAAAGTTGAGGGCTTGCCTCTGGCAATCTCAATTTACCCAGGGTGGCAGGAGATGAGCAGGTGAGCCTGTCAAAAGATAACCAAAAAAAGGGAACAATGTCCAAGCTTGAGACTGCTCCCCTGATGAGGCACTGTCCTCCAAAAACAGCCTAAATACCTTTCATTCTCTTACCTAAGATCCAGGGGCTAAATGTGAGCAGATACTTGTAAGAGGAAGGTGAGGAGGAGGAGGAGTGGGGGCTTTGCACTCAAGTTTTCTCATTTGTATGGATGAGTTTGGTTTCTGGCCTGAGGCACTGACTTCTCCCTTAGCTCCCTGTCACTAGCCAGGGCTGTGAGTGCAGCCAGTGCTCATTAGCCCAGCTGCAGCTGTTAGGAAAGATATTTTGCTCCAGCATAACTCAGACTTCAAGGAATATTTCATTTTTTTCCCCAAGGAAACTTTGGTGGGTCTGTGGTGTAGAGGTCTTCATAGTCTCAGGCACAGTGCCTTACTTACACTGGACTCACCTAGGAGGCAAACACAAGATACATGGCTCATTAATTCTAGAGAGCTCTTCACTGCTTCCCAAAGAGTGAAAACCCAATCCACCAAGGAAATTAAAAAAAGCCAGTCTTGAAATTGCTGCAGATAAGCAGATCCTTTGCCATGGGCAGCTGGCAAACCTGTTTCCCCTTGCTTACACATGCGAGGGGTTTATTTTTCCCAGCTTTCTGGATTCTCCTCAACTTTCTATTCCTTTCCCCAATTCCAGACATAAGTTTATGTTAAAAAAAAAAAAAGTAGGCTTTCAGGATTTTACTTGTTAACATTGAATTTTTAATTGTTCATCTACAAATCACTGTGGAAAACCAGGAAATCTTGGTGAAATCTGAGATGGGGAAATAATATAATATAAATTTTGTTGGTAGAGCAACCAAGACACAGATATTCAGTTTTTCAGTGTCTTTACCTTGTTCTTTCTGGAAGAGGAAACAGAATCAGAGGGGCACAGTGTATTTAAAGATTGCTGATCTAGCCCTGATCTTGTTCTCTACTTCACTGCACTGAGGAATTAGGCCAAGCCTGGCCCTTCTTGAGCAATTTTATCTCACCTAAATTTGTTTATTTCCAGGCATTCTCCTGTTCCTCAAAAGCACAACTGAACCATCTATAAATGATACACACACTGTGCTGCCTTGTGTACCTTGAATCTGGGTTCAGACCATGCAGGTCCATTCTCCTACAGCTGGAAGTGTTGCTGGCTCCTACCTATGGGCAGCTACCTATGGGCTCCTACCTATGGGCAGCTTGTGTCAGAAACTGAACAAATCATTTAATGGGGACTAAAGTTCTTCACTTATTCCCCCTCTCCACACTCTTAGCAAATAAATTAATCTGTAGAAAGAAAATAGAATTTTTATGCAGTAAAGAGCTATTCCTTCCATAATATGTTTATTAGAAGAATATGGTTTATATTATTTTCCTCTAGGAATTAATCTGTAATAACTGGGTGGTTTTTCCTTTGAATTTTCTTTTATTTGGTAGTTTGTTTCATATCTGCAAAGATAAACCTCCACTTTCTCATGCCATTCTCCTGTGCTACCAGCTGAGAAATCACATAAGAAAAGCATGACAATTTCTGAGTCAAATTTAAAAAGAAAAATCCCACTCAAAAGTAAATTAAATATCACCACATAGCTTTATCTGCTTTCAAGTTTTATAGCAACTAAGGTTAAGTTCAGGACAAATGAGCCAGCATTTTCCAGCAGTCAAAAATCACTAAAGATTTCAAAACAGGTTCCCCCTCAACTCTGTTTGGTATCTAAGGAGAGATATGTATTTTCATTAAAATTTAATTTTAATAAACCTTATCAGTTTTACCCAAAAAGCTCAGAACATTTTACAGTCACTGATTAGAACCTTAGTGAAACTCCTTGGGTAAGAGAGGATCGTGTCTAGAGCAACACAATCCATAAACATCCACAGATTGTTCTTAAAAAAAAATAACAGATCACCCATGTACCCTATGGCCATGTGCCAGTAGGATTTGGCCAAAAACTATATTAAAGGTTTGAGTTAAAACAATGAGGGAAATCAGTGTTGTCACTACAATTTTCCTGATCTGTGGGAAAAGGCAGTTACTGGTGAAATGCAAAGAGATGTTAGTGAGGACTGTGAGGCTTTAATTCGAGTTATGCTATTTCTATGGGACTGACTTATATTTTCAATTTTTAAAGCAGTAGTATTTTATGTATAAGGTACTGAGATATAAAGAAGTAGTTTCTCCAAGGATCTGGCCTAAATGGGACACAAATTCATTTCTTGAATTTCCACTCCTGGTTTACTCACAAGATTGAAATTTCTTGTCATTAGAAATGTGATGACTGTGTGTGTATGAAGGTTGTTTATACAGTTTGGTAATTTCATATAGTGCAAGGTAGGTTTTTTTTTTCCCAAGCAAGAATCAGATCCTATTTTTTTCCCCCATTCTGCTAAAAACTTGCCTTTGTAAAAAAAAAATTGTTTTGCTTGCCAAAAAATCCCCAAACAACTAAACCCTTCCCTGCTACAAAAATAAAGGCCCAAAACACCAAAACAAAACTAAAAATGAAAGAAAAGTATTTCTTTTTTGGGCAGGTGAATCTGAATGAGAGCATGGTTTTCTATTAAACTACCCTAAAGTAATTTTTCTGATTTGCTTCAATAACACATCTGAATTAACATTTATCAAGGCCATTCAGTTTCTTATGCTAGGAAATTGTAATTTCATTTTTATGTAAGATAACTGTCCACAGAAGAGAAAAAAACAGGGAATGATAATTTAATATTTTGTGCTACACAAGAACCTAGTGTTGCCACATTGAATTCTGCAATAGCAAGTTCAAAAGAACCAGAAAGTTCAACACTTATTACAACGAGCAATTCATTCCAAGAGATGTTACAGAGGCCAAAAGTATAAATCACAAAGTCATGGACACAAATTCATAGAAGGTAACCATGACTGCTGGAAATAATTGCTTGAATATAACCTTTGAGTCAGAAAGGTCTTAAATTTTGATTGCTGGATCTTGCAGGCTGTAATGAAGGGAAAAAAAAATGGACTTTTCAAGGCAGTTTACTGTACTGTGTGTCCACAGATGACTACTGCAATAATTGGGAGACTCCTTTGAAGGATAAGGGTATAAAATCATAGAGTTATAGAATGGTTTGGGTTGGAAGGGACCTTAAAGATCATCTCATTCCCTGCCATGGGCAGGGACACCTTCCACTGGACCAGGTGGCTCAGGGCCCCATCCAAGCTGGCCTTAAAAGCTTCCAGGGATGGGGCATCTAAAAATTCCCTTGGTAACCTGTGCCAGGGCCTCAGCTCTCATGGTCTCATGGATAAGGTTATCAAAAGGCCAGCTCAAAGAGAACCCATGAAACATTTCACTGAAAATATTAATAGTTCTGCATGCACACACTTTAATCCTCTTGGGCACACACACGTTACCTCTTTTGACCTTTTTTATCCTGACTCCAATTAAAAGCTAAGGTTATCATACTGCATAAGGATCTAAATGTTGATATTAAATCAGTGCTATTAAATAGATAGTCCAAATGGACACATAAGTAACCAAGGTTCATGATTCATACAAATGAGAATGTTTACAGAAATAATTAGAAGAAATAAATACAGTGAAAAAATAATTGATGTAGCAAATGAACCTGTTATTGCTAATAAAAATTTTCTTCCATCACAATGTACTTCAGATAATATTAGAGGGACTCAGCAGTTTGTAAGCCTTCCACTTAAACTTACCCTCAGCAGACTGATGATGTTTTGGCACGTTTCCCAAAAGAAGGTTTTTGTTTTACAGTGCTATGTGAAATCAATTTCCATAAAACCAGCAGATTAAAACCCCTTCTCTGCTCTAAAAGCAAAAGATAAATAAAAAAGGCATTAAAAACTGCTCTTCTTTCCCTTTAAACCTTTGAAAGCTTTGCTCATATTCAAATGAAGGGTTTTTTCATGTGCACAGAACATTTGTTTAAGCTTCTCTCTCTGATACCACAGCAATCATTTTTTATTTTTGTTTCTTGAGCCTTTCCAGCAGACCACAGCAGACAACATCGTTCAATAACAGCTGAAATTATTCAGAGTAGTGTATAGCTCTTGTCTGTTGGAAATAGCTTTATTTATTTGTTTATTTATTTATTGCTTTTATCTTAAATGGTGCATGTAGGAAATACATGGAAAGCCTTCCTGCTGCTTAGAAGCAACCAGCTGGAAATTGCTTTGATCGCATAAATTAAAATGTACATAAGCAAGAATAGATATTTGCTGATTTGTTCTACCCCATCCTCCTTCTTATGGAATGACCTTTTTGCCAGTATTTTTCTATAACAAGCAGCAGTTTTGTTCTACAGACAAGACAGGGATTTGTGTTCAACCTTCTGAAACTGGTCCAATTTGTAATTTTGCTTGAGATCTTTTTTCCAATGTTGCAAAACTCTTTCATACAAGAACCTCACCTTTTGTATGGCTATTAACAAATTTTTTTTGTTTGTATCTTTATTATAAATCCTTCCAGAGTTCAAGAAGTATTTTGGGAATACTCCCAGGCACATGGTGTGATTCTTGGGGCTGCCCTGTGCAGGGTCAAGAGTTGGATTTTGGTGATTCTTGTGGCTCCTTTCCATCTCAGGATGTTTTGTGATTCTATGATTCTCTGTTTTCTCTGTGTTTCCGTATAGCACTCAGCACTTTTTGGTAAAGGCAACCTGTCCTTAAAAACTGAATCTGGTGTAGATATCATTTTATTAGTTTTATCTGAGCTGATGTGACCACGTGATATACATCTACACAGAGAAATAACTTTGGATTGGAAAGGCATTGCAGCAGGAGTGGCACTTCCCTGTGGCTTCACAGGAAGTATAGTTCTGGCACATTATGGTTTTAAGATATTTTTTGTGCTCTCCATCCTGGAAGGTATTATTCTTTCAAGAAGACCAGGTCTCCTGGGTACAATGGGATTTGGGATTCTTGGATGGGCATCAGATACCTGTGGATGGTGATCCCAGTTTGAGAGCTGTAGCACAAAGCCAATGGCATTGCATCTGCCCTTGGTACAAACAGCAAATGTGTTTTTCGTTTTCCTCTACAGTTCATAATTTCAGTTCCACCTTTTTCTGCATGTTTTTTAAGAACATTTCTGGTTGCTTTCATTGCACTTTAGTGATCACAGTTGGTAATTTGACTCATTGCATTCCCCACAAGTAGACTAATTTCCCTCTTGAAATATTGATGTAGTTTGTGTACAGCATGTGTTATCAGAGGGACTAACAGTATGGTTATCTCATCTCCAGTTGTTGATGAGACAGTCATCCAGCCTCTCTTTACAGTCCACAATTAGAATTAAATACTTGGAGGGTAAAATTCCTCTGATCTGTTTGATATCACTGCTTCAGCAAGAGATGACTCATGCTGGAAATGCCAGTTCCTCTCCAATGAATATAAAGGCATCATTAACTGGGGTGTAAGTACTGCTCAGATTAGTCCAAAGTATGAACCCTGACTGTGCATCAATACTCTGGTGGGCTTGATGCTGAGTAAACTTCAGACAGGTTATTCCACCCTTAATGGGTTCTTGGTCTTCAACAGCAAATGTACAAATATAGCCAGAAGGGAGCACTAACCACAATAGTCAGCACTGAGAATAAAACAACTTACATTCTGACAGTTTTTTTGAGGAAGAATTTGGATAACAGTGAAATCACATTGCACCCAGAAAAAATAAAGATTTTTTTGGCTGAAGTCTTATCCTTTTGGTGCTGAAAGCTAATGCCATGGGAGAGTGAGAAGTGGCAACCAAACTTCCAATCTATAAGTTTGGGATGAGCTAGAAAAGATATCAGTAATTAGGAGAGATCATGCACAACTCAAAGAGGAAGGGTTAAAGACAAAAGTGTGGTTAAAGACAAAGATGTTGCATCCATCAAGGTGCAAGCTGATGAGAGGTGGCATAAGAATGTGATCTGTGTGGGTAGATGGAAAGGTTGTGTTGATGAGATGTTATGCTGGAGAAAGATCTGTAAGATAGCAGAGAAAGGAGTGAGTTAAAGATAACAGTCAAATCACCTGACTGAATGCCTAGAAAACAAACTTCATTCACATTACTGCACACTGGGCAACGATCATTTTCAAGGAAAACATGAATTTACAGTGCAACTTGAAATAAACAAAAGCAAAACTCACCAAAATTGTAAGTCTTTTCTAAACAAGGAAATAGTACTGGGACAGCAATGATTCTTCTCTAACAATGCTCCTCTGATTACTTTTTTCTTCTCAATTTTTCTCTTTCTAGTTTTGCTCGTCCAGGCAAAGGTTCATGGCTTGGTAAAGGCAACCTGGAGGCAGGACCAGACCAGTCCAGTATGTCATTAGAAAATCTAGTGTTTGGAGCTGGCTACTGCAAGCCCACTTCTTCAGAGGTAAGGAGGATGAGGAATGATGTCTTACCTCAATTCCATCACACAGAGCATCCACATTGTCTGTGGAGAACATGCAATGGTTTTATATTTCCCGTAGAGGGATTTTTTGGAAGAATGACCCTTCAAACATTTCTGCAGGAACCACCTGGCACTTGGCTACACAATTCCTGGGTGTTCAGTCCCCACCTCCATGGGCCATTTCATGGTTCAAGATGTATGGATATACCCCCCTGCCCCCCAGATAGTGACACTTTTAAGACAGGATTCACCTGACCAGGTGTCTGATGTCAGGTGAAATTAATTATTCAGGAAAAGGTCCTGGATTGCAATTCTTGTATATGACAGTCAGAGGATATGAGTCATTATTAAGGATGTTATGAAAGAAGGTTTTGTGTCCAAGAGTATTGTGTGTGCTGGTGACAGGGTGTTACACACAATGCAGATCCCACAGTTAGTGTGTGTCTTTGATCTTGCTACTTACCACAGGTAAAAAGGTGCAATTTTTGTGCAATTTTTAAAAGAAAGTTGGTTGTTTTAAAATGATTCATTGATTTTTTTGTTGATCTTTTTTCTAATTTTTTTAAATGTTTTTTAAGTGCTAGTATTTTTTGGGTTTTGTTGGTTTTTTTAAGTCAAAAATGTTTCCTCAGCCCTAGAAACTCACCCCAGAATATTGCAACCATTAACCTGTTAAGAAACCTTGATTCAAGGCTCCTGATTAACATGCTGCCCTCAGCTTCCCTCAACCTTTCCTGTTAAAGTTTTTCTGTATAAATATTAAAAATATGCAAGCCTAGAGCACTTAGTACAGAGGAACAACCAGGGAATTAACGAGGGCTGAGAGAATGTTTGGCCTGAGGCTGCTATCCCAAACATTGGGTCAGTGTATGCTTTTGGCAAACAAACTGACCTCAAACTCTGCCTCTCTGGTACACATCATAGACATTTAAATAACTGTTTGTATTTTGGGCCAATCTCATCACATTAGAGAGAGTCTTCTTTGGAGAGTGGTGCCTATTTTCATTATCCTCTAGATAAGTCTCTGTTGAAATAGAGAAATGGAAAGTTCTCCCCTCCCATTTTTGCTTTTTTCTATGGAAAATCTTGGTCTGTTGTAATTAGAAAAAAAACCCAAACTTATTTCCTTCCCAATTTTCTTCCTTAGCTGGAAACTCTATCTTCTACCTATCTCTGTGACTAATTTTTTTTAATGGCAGGATAACTGTGAGTTGACCTTAACAGGAAGGCAGGTGCTCATTCTATCATTCCCCTCCCCAAATGGACAGGGTGCAATAGAGAAAAATTGTGGGTAAAGTCAGTTTAATTAAGCAAAATTAAGGCCATGTGCAGAAGCAAAGGAAAACAAAAGATTCATTTTCTCCTTCCCATCAGCAAGTGATGTCCAATCACTTCCTGGGAAGTGGGGCTTCAGGGTGTGAAGTGGTTTCTCTGGAACACAAACATTATAACAGTGAATGCTCCCCCTTCACCTCTTTTTCCTCAGCTTTTATTGCTCAGCACACATCCTATGGTATGGAATATCCCTTTGGCCAGCTTGGGTCAGCTGGCCTGGCTGTGTCCCCTCCCAGGGTCTTGCTCACTCCCACCCTGCTGATGGGGGAATGTTGGAGACAGTGCTGGTGCTGGTGCTTGATGCCTTGTCAAGGCTGCCTAGAACAGAGACCAAACAGAGCTAAAGAATAAAGTAGGGATTTATTAAAAGGCCTCCATGGATACACCTTGGGCAGCACAAGAACCCAGCCAGGGCTACACCCAAGATGAACCCAAAATGGTCACAAAAAATGCACGACCAAACATGAGGTCTCTCACTTTTATAAGTTCTGGTCCATTTGCATATTGGAGTTAATTGTCCAATTATAGCTGTAGCTTATGAAGTCCCATCCTTCTTGTTTTTCTCTCTTCAGTCCATGTTGTTTGTGCTCTTGGGCCTAAAATTTGGATCATTTGTCCTTGGTCCACAGCTAGAGAAGAAATTGTTTTGTCTACCTGCTCTGTGCAGAGAGCTCACCATCCCCTAATATGAAGCTCAGAACTACACACTGAAACAGTACAGAATCTGAAAATATAAAAGCTAAAACCTGAGGCATCATGCTCAGCAGGAGCCAAAACACTGCAGTGCCACCAACACCTCTGCAGCCACCAATGCCCAGCACAGCACTGGGAGGGCTGCCATGGGCAAAGTTAACTCCATCCCAGTCAGAGCCAATACAATTATTATTATCCTAGCAGATGAACTATGAAATACCAAAAGGAAATTGCTCTGCCAAGAACTGGCTTTAGCACACTGCTACCCTGCAGTCATCAGAATGCCACACACCAACCATCATAAATATAATTCTGCACAGTCCACATGGCCAGATGTGCATTTGCTTAGCTTCAGAAACCTCCATAAGTCATGACATCTGTTCTTGAGTTGAGTGTTTTAATTTAATAGACCATGATGGCCTTTTTGCCTATGCATGATGCATGATAATGAACAAAAGCTATTTTCTCTTGGCTTAACTTAAAAAAAAAAAAAAAAATTCAGAGCTAGAAAAGAAACTGTTGTGGGGCTACGCATAATTCCAAACAAAGGGCATGTGACTGACTGCTGGTTTATATGGAAGTTTATATCAGGCTGTAAGGGATTGAAGGAAGAGGAATAATATTAGTTCTTACCATGCTGTAATGCTTGGTCCTGGGTCAAGTTTTCTTCCCTCTAAAAACTTGTAGATATGATTCCAGGTTGTTTGAATGTGTTTAATAGACTTCAATTGGTTTGGAGAATTTTGCATCATGGCCAGTGGACGTGGGAATGGATTCTACCCTTTTCATGAAGTAAAAATCCCCAAAACCTGCAGACCTCTCTGATTACTTTATGTATATTTTTGTTAGGACCTTCCCTACTGCATGTCTGAATTAGAAACTGTTGATTACCAGAGCTCAAAATATACTCTACATATTTCTGTTTGTAAACTATTCTGATTTGATGCAACTGGCTAAATCTAGGGTGAAGCGTTAATAGATCTGGTCTTCCAAGGCTGACAAAGCTTGGAAGAGAGGCAGAATATGGGGAAATCAATTGCATAGGGATGTTGGTTAGTTTCTTTTTATGTCATAAACTGCCATGGAACATTTAGTGCATGATTGGACTATGGACTATGGATAGTTGGTCTATTCTGTTTTTAATTCGTTTAGCTCTGTTTTAATCTCCTTCTACATTTCATGTGCATTTCTGTGTTTTCCTTGATCTAAGAAGTCTCCAGGCTTAAGCTCTTAAAATGCATCTCCTGAGCAAGTGCTTTCTGTTCAGTATCTTCTAGGGAACCAAATCTGATTATTCAGTTTACTCAAAGACTGCAAACAGTCAAGACTTTCCTTATTTTAGCCTTAGTTATTGTGAGTAAACCAAATAGAGCTTTCTTTTCCCCTGGCAGATGCAGGTAGATTATTTTTCAAGAATACTTTACCAGAATGCTCCTGGATTTCAGTGTAGGAACTCTAAATCACTGCACCCTTTTTGCCAGGTCTAAACATAAAACCCCTGGAAAGGTGTGGTCTTTGGTGTCTGAAGCCTTACTAACTCCACAGTTTATTCAGTTTCATAGGTTTCTTATAAATCCTACAAATTAAAGAAGCAGATTGGATCACAAAAGTAAATTTTGTTCTCACTAGTGTCATCACATGCAGTAGATGGATTGGTGGCATGGTGTTTTTAGTTTATGTTGCAAGGGTTTTGGTACCAGAGGGGAAAATGGGACCGGGGGAGCCTTCTGTGAGAGGAAAGAAGAACCTTTCCCCACATTAAACAAAGACAATTCACCAGTCATGGTTCAGAAAAGATTTGAACACAGTAGAGTAGTGGCTGGATTTGCAGTAGTCTTAAACCCCCAGGAAAGCCAGAAATGTGCTGAAATATGATATTAAAACTGCCAAGTTATGTTTTCCAGATATTTCTTGAATACAAAGTAGAAGATTCTTACCTTGGTATATCATATATAGGTCATACTTTCCATTTATCCTCTTTTTTCCTGATAGGACTTGGGTGCATCAGAGAGTTAATGTTCTTTTTAGGCCCACAGGTTGACTGTGGAAGTGCTCATCTAGTTTATGTCACTGATTTGCTTTTTCCTCACTGAAAAGGCATTTGACTGCCTTAACTTTTAAAGATAGTCTGCATCAATCAGCTTTTCTTTCCACTTCCTGACCCAATCTTCTGCATTTGGGCTGCTGAGGTGCTACTGCTTAATGACAGATCCTGAAGGGTTCTTGTTCTGCACTTCTGACTTCTCACTGTGGAGATTAATTAATGCCAGCAGCTTTGGATTGTACACATACATTTTCCTTGGTACTCACCAAATGACTTCTGGACATTACTGACACTTTCCTCATCTCCTGGCTTAGCAGAGTAGTTATAATAATTAATTCTATTTAAACCTAGGTGATTTTTTAACACCTTTCTGTCTCTTCCCATTCCCCTACCTAGGAAACAGGGAACTTCCTTATCCCCTTTCCTCCTTTCCTCCCTCTCTAACATTTTCTCTGTATCTATACTGCACTTTTCCCTTCAAGCACAATTAAGACAACAAAGATATTTGAAAGAAGATATTTTTGGTTGTCAGACAAATATGAAGAAAGACAATTTTGTGGTCAAAAAACTAGACAAGAATAATCTACAGAATAATAAAATCTATGAAATAATAAGAAGCACTAGAATTTTTTCAAGTTATTTTCAGCCCATAACCTATGCTCACAGGGAATATATATCACTGTAGATATGTGTTCAAAATGGGATCATATCTACTGCAGTCTTGGGAGATGGCAGTGGGGTGAAACAGCTTCATGAGCTATGTGTGACTGGTGTCCCTTTGGGGAGCCTGAATTCCCCTCTGTGTCTGCTAAATTACTTTTCTGTGTGAGGAAGTTCAAGAGGTTGTTTTGGATGTTACGAGGTCTCAACTCCACACTGACTCACTCTTTCAGGTGATCTCAACTGCCCTAAGAGCTGAATACTGGAAAATTACAGCAGTTTTATTTATCTACAATAAAATAAACTATTCCTTGCAGATCTGCAAATTGAGTGGTCACTAACACTTCAGGATTTCTGTGCCTTATCCAGTAGCATAAACCTCTTCTGTATTCACTGTTGTCAGGCTGGTTTAATGTCTTTGTAATATTGTGCATCACATGCCTGCTGTGTTATAATCAAGTTGAATCAATGGCATACTGGGGATTATTAATAAACTGTACTCACAGTAATCTTATTTTCATTTGGCTAGCAGTTGCACTGCAGATAAATTGACTTCTAAGTAATCAGATTGATTAATCATATGATTTCTCATTAATAAGGTACTGGTGTTTGATGAGAAGTGTTCTTCTTTCATCTAGCATTGATGCAGCAATCCCAAAAGACATGAGGTTTATGCCTGGCATAACACAAGAACCAGGAGTGTCATTCAAAGACAATTTGTTGATGATAAATGTTCTTTTCCACAGACAGTTTGCTAATATTTTCATCTTTTCAGCAACATATGCAAAACCTGAGCTGTTCTAGCCTAGCACCAAAACATTTTTCAAACCCACATTTTTATGTCTCATAGAAGTCATCTATGGTTTAGTCTTCTTTTTTTTCTCTGTAGTTATGGATCTTTGGTCAAATAGTTCACTTTTTCAGCTCTTGAAGTGAGAAGACCCTGAGATTATTTCAGTTCATTTGAGCATAGAGCTAATAACCCCAAAGTTGTGGGTTTGATCCCTGTCCAGGCCATTCACTTAAAAGTTCAGCTTGATGATCCTTGTAGATCCCTTCCAGCTCAGAATATGCTTTGATTCTGCAGTGATTGTGCATCAGAGAGGAGCCTGAATAGGATCTATTGTGAGAATTGTAATATGTAATATGGTTCTGTGGTCCTAAGACGGCTGATACATATTAGTGGGGTTTTTTAATCAAATTTTCAAAAATCCCGGTATTTAAAATAGCTTTTACTTATAACTGCTCAATGTAGTTTACATCAGAATTTCATCTAGTATTGTTAATTTTACATGGAAATGCCTTTTGTTTTCATCTCAGACTTCTCTGCTTGGGTGTGAGTCTTGAATGGCAAACACTTCTTTCATGTGTTAGAATGCATTTGTAATGGGTGGTTTTAAAAGATTCCTTGGGTGTCTTGCTGATGCAAATGGTGATTAGCTGTGACTGGGACTCCAGCAGATGTCCAACACATAATTATTCTGAAATACCAAGACAGCTGATATACTGCTCTTTATAAAGTGAAATGACAAGTATCTTTAATCAGTATGTTCAAGGCACCATTCGTGGTAATTACTGATGAAATCTTTAATCTTTGGTTGCCTGAAGATAAATGGCTGATCTCTAGGAAAAAACCAAATGATCTCCTAGATGTAGCAGAAAATATGTAACTAATAATGTGACAATAACTGGTTTCTTTAATCACTGGCATATTTCTTTTCTGTGATTCTTACTTTCTGATCTGACATATGCAGCATATAGCAAAGCAATGATCTGAATTTTTATAGAGTTCAAAACTGAGATTAATTTGGGTTTAGGCCTGGAAAATGGTGTTAAAAAAGCCTTGTAATCTTTTTGCTATGGGTGTTCAATGAAAATGCCCTGACATCAACTGGAGATTCTCATGAGACTCCAGATGGGAGGGTGATGGTGACTTATTCTGGAGAAAATCCTTGGGAATTGTTCATATTGGACTGATAATTTATTCCTTTTGTTAAGCAATGGAATTTTCATAGGAAGTTGCTCTTTTCGTACGTTTTTTTTGCTATTTTCCTGCATTGTTTATGTATTGGAAATAATTAGATTGCCGCATTCTCTTTCTAAATCTCATCTAGACTTACATAACTGAAAGTATTTTTATTATGGCTAATTTAGAGGGTTGTGAGTAGTGTGGTAAAAGGCAGACTAAGCATGGAGAACATATTTCTCTTTCACAGATACTACTAGAGTTATATACTGAAGAATTTATTTGGCTTCCCTCACCATAATTTCTCACTTTGTCTGCATCCATTTATGTGGTTCACTTGGCTGATATTCTTTCAATTCAAGGTATTCCTTTCTAAAGATTTCAGCATTGATCTTTCAGGAATTTTATAGGAAGGGGCTTGTGCAATACCTTTTTTTTTCTTTCTTTCCTGAAGCAAAGTGCAGTAGCAGTGGGAACAGACTTTTTACTCCTCACTTCAGGAGCTGGACTTGTCTGCTCTCTAATTTTTGAAAGAATGTTTTATTATTCACTTTTTCTTTCTTCTCAGTATTTTTCCCAGTGGTACCTTGCTTAAAAATCATGTTCATGTGCCCTAAGGAACACTGATCCTTAGCTCCTAAAGCACAATATTTCCCACTGACTGATGATGAGAGAGTTCCTGAAGGGAGACCAAATCATCTCTCACAGCTTCTGAGCTGCTGGCCTTTCCAGGGTGAGCAGAGATGCCAACACAGCACAAGGGAGATCCATCAAAGCCAACCCTTTGCTATTGGCAAGTGTCCCAGAGAGCAGCTCAGGGACTGGGGAATAGGAAAAGAGAATCCCTCTTTTTCCAACCACTTTGGCTTGTTTTGTGGAAAGAAATCTTCAAGTGACGGCAAAAGCCTACACCTCTGTTCATAGCTATCATGTCAGTCATAGTGACCCAAGAAACAGCTCCACAGCTGATAAGAATTATCAGTTTTGATGCAGTGCTAGGCAGGAACACTTAGAAGTGCAGTGCCTGTAACACCATTCAAACGGCCTAATATTTTCTCCAAGAATCAGAGAAAATTTGGCAATGTGACAAGCAGATAAGAATGGGCTAAGAGAAAGAGATGGGTCAGCATATTATGATTCTCTAAAGCACTGCCAGACAGAGGTGAATAGCATGAGACAAAAGCTTAGCCAACAGAGCATTTTTTTTTTTGTAGCTTTATGGCAAAATAAGAATAATTTTAGAATCTCTTCAGGACAAGAGTAACTTCTTCTGAAAATGACAATCACATATCCAGAATCTGTACTCAAATGTTGGAATGAGTGTCAAAAAGAAAATAAATTTGTATCAAAATTGGTTAATTCTTCAAGGAAGCTCTTTGCAGCACCAGGAAAAGCATGTGAATATTCATGCAGTTACACATGTGAGTACTTGGGTGAGAATATGGGTCTAAAGACTTATTTAGGGTAAGCCAGACACAGTCAGAGGAAATGAGCTTACACTACTTCTTTGACTGGCATAAACCTTGAGAAATCAAGGTTCCAGTCAGCCCAGTTTTACCATGGTATTTACCTCTGCTGTTCCCAGCTTGACCGTATGGTTTTTGAACAGGGTCTGATGGATTGTTAATATCTGGGCACTCAGTCCCTGCATGATCCCAGATTGGCTGGGTGTGTTGAAGGAGCTGCAGTATTGTTCATCTGCTGCCTCTGGTTCCTAGCAGATCAGATAAGGCCAAGACAGATAAGCCTTTACCATCCCTTTCTTCCTTGTCTTCTTCATAGACTCATAGAATGGTTTGGGTTGGAAGAACCTTTAAACACCATCTAGTCCTAACCCCCTGCAATGAGCAGGGTCATCATCAAATAGAACAGGTTGCTCAGAGCCCTCAAACCTGGCCTTGAATGTTTCCAGGGATGGGATGTTGCCCTGTTCTTCTAAGTTCTTCTAAGCCTTCTAATGTTTACATTTTTGTAATGGAGTTTCTCACGCACATTTATGTAAATAATCATTGTTTTTACATTCTTTTCTGGAGAAAAAGAAAATTAATAAACTATTAGTTTGACCAGTGTCATTGGAGAGGTGGCAATTTCATCCTCCAATCCAGAGTCACTTTTCAAATTATATATATGTCAAGGTCAAGAATAAACTTCCCTTCTTTCTTACCTTAGAAGTTCCAGCCATTGTGTCATTTTATTTCGTGTCCTATTGCAGCAATCGGACATTTACCAGGTCTCTGGGCAATCTGGCCCATTGTCTCAGCAACCTCATCACAAAATATGTAGTTTAAATCTACCCTCTTTTAGTTTTAAACCATTCCCCCTTGTCCTATCTCAACCTGCCCTGCTATAAAGCCTGTCCCCATATTTCTTATGAGTTGCCCTCAAGTGTTGAAAGGCTGCTACAAGGTCTCCCAAGGTATTCCCAAATTCTTTCTGTGGGTAGGATAAAACCACAAAGTCAGTTGAAGGCATCATATATCCACTGTTTGATGACCCAAGGCAAAAGCCATTGCCATCTCACAGGTTTTTGTTAGGCCTGGATGCAATCTGCAATGTCTCTGCTGGAATCAGCTCTTCCTGGCATTGGCAGACAGAGCTGGCTGATGAGGAGCCGGGGTGAAAGGCTGAGCAAGACAGCAGGACACCCCCAAGGCAGTGTTCAGTAATGTTCATGTGGGTGGTAAAGCTCTGGTTCTGCTCTACACATTGTGTTTCTTTTGTAAACAAATACAGTTCAACTCTCCAGAGCTGCCAATCAGTCTTTTTCTCCACTACTGGAGTCATTAGAAGTGTTTTATTTAACGCCATAAAATTATGGCCTACAGAATAAATGGTAAGCTACTCATAGCTCATGAAATTTGATTGTCTTTGAGTGTAAATTACTTGAGGGCTGGGATATGTACTATGCATAATACAGGAGGTATCTATGGGGCTATGAAAATGAACCTATGAAGATGTAATATTTATGCAAATTTATACAGTTCCAGCTATTCAAAAGTTCTCTATTTTGTTGCAGTAAATTATAACATATCAATGTAATTGCCTTAAAGTAACATACCCAGGAAATATTCTGATTAGCCATTATTTCTGTTTCAGTGTTAGAACAGAAATTGTAGATTTCTGCAGTGATAAAAAAGACTGTATATTATTTTATCATTGGCTTTTCCATTTGATGTATGTTTGCATGCATGTGAAAGACCTATAAATGATTCATTGCCTGAGAGTGTCATAAGTGAAGACTTCAGGAATGTGGCATAATCACAGGATTAGACATTGAGCTGTTTCCTGGCAGCAAAAGGCATAGAAACCACATCCCCCACATCAAAGAAACCAGACCAAAATTACAGCACCTGGGCCAAGGAGGAGCAATTTTTGTGCAGAGCTATTTTTTGCAAGAAGGAAAGTGCTTTAATCCGGGCTGTAAATGATTTTTTCTGAGTGTGATTTGAAATAAAATAATAAGTTAATACTAATAAAATAAAATAAAATAATACTCATTAAAAAAACAGGTTTTGAAACATTTCTAAAAGAAAAATCTAATGGATCTCATTGGGTCACTTTGACAACTTCAATTACCTGAGTGGTGGGACTGAGTCTCAGATTTATCTTCAGCAAAATAAGTAGGAAAGTAATGAAAATTGATTTGACTTGGTTTTGCAACAGACCTTGAACTATGTTCTCACAACAGATCTGTTGATTATTTTTCACAATACAATAATGCACAATATCCAGGTAACCTGAAAAAAGGCACATTTAGACCCAATAAAAGGATTCTTTTTCTCCCCATTTCTGTAGCACATGAGAGAGCTGGTATAACACATTGCCAGAAGGTGCTTCTGTGAACTTTGTAGGATTTGTCACAATTGTGCAAAATGACAGCACTGACACAGCCCTTGTTCTGAAGGGATGGGAGCTGTGAGGGCTGTGATATAAACCAATATTTGGGTAATTTGAGGAAGACTTTTGCTGGAAGGAATTCAATTTCTGAAGCTGTCAGGGCTTAGGCTTTTATTTTGTTCTCTTTGTTTACCTCTGTCTCCTCCATGAGCGTCAAATTCTTGACTGTGATTGCTTGCAAAACACAAGACTTGTTGGATTTCTCTTCTGATCTGGTTTGACAAAGACGATAGAAGTCAAAATCTTTTACTCACCTCTTTGGGGAAAAATAGAAGTCAATCATGAATCAAGTACAATGTCTGGGATATGTGGGAGCATTTGTAAATAATAATAAAAAATAACAGTCCTGTCAATAGAGACATGATTTCTTTCCACTTGCATATGAATCATAGGAACCTACTTGGTAACACTTGTGGCTGAAGGAAACAATAAAACAAAAACCCTGCCTTGGTAACAAAATGTCAAACTGCTTAAAAAATGAACTCATAAAGGTTGAAGTAATTTTTCACTGTCAAAAGACAGTTAAATATTTCCTCTTTAGCTATTGTTTGACATTGTTGCTAATGTTTAAATTTGCTAAGATGAGGAAAAGATCAGAAATAGTGTTGTGATTGTTTCATTTTTTTATCTCCATTTGTGAACACAAAGGTAATTAACCAGCGTGCAGCAACTGCTCTGATTATAGACATTTCAACAGTGAATTCTGGGCAAAGATCTCAATAAATAGATTTGGGTGGGCATGGTTGGCACTGTATCTCTTCCCTCCTATGAGAGTCAGTGTGATCAAGAACCAAAATAACCTACTAGAAACTTATTTTCAGATCGTACCTATAATTTCAGAAGTCAAGCCAGTGGTAGCAAAATGACTGGGTTCAGTGATCTTGGCCACCTGCTGTGGTAGCCTGGAAAGAAAATGGTGCAATTCATAAACTCCTGCTAAAAGGCACTCATGTCTATACTCTTGTTATTAAAATAATTCACAATTCTTCTTATGGCACCATGCTGTAAGACAGCAGATATAAGTTCTCCACAACTAATTCCAGTGAGTGTTGATAAAAGCAATGGCTCAAAGCAATGTTGGATTGATTTGGAATATAGTCAAATAGACATTTAAATTTTTTTTTATATACATGGTCTCTTTGAATTTTAGGTTTCCCAAGAAAAGGAAGTATGACCTGTTTCTTACTGTATTTACATGATGTTTGAATAATGGTCCTCAGATTTTTCTTGTGGCAGCATCTAGCTCATAAATGTCTTTCCTACAAAATGTGAACAGGAAATGAGGAAATTCATCACCTCATTTAAGCGAGATTTAATTTTTATCATCTCTTTAGTATCCTTCCTGCACTTTTGTTGTGCCTGGTTCTTTATGTATTCCTTTCTTTGGACAGGAGGATCCCTGTCTTTGCCTTTGAGTCTTTCCTTCTGGACAAATGGTGCTCCAGTGTTTGAAGTAAGCAATTCTTCCTCCACACACAGACATATTTGTAGCTGAGAATAGCTTTAAGAGAGTAGCAGGATGTGAAGTTTTTGGGTCTTTTGGCTTGAAACGGCAGCTTTGTGTGCTTCATGTGCTCAAGGTCTTCATGCAATCCAAGCACAGCTTGTGGGGGAATTTCAAGTAGCCCCAAATAAGTTTTCATTGGCATGACCTTCTGCATAAACAGAGCAAGAGAGGTTGCAATAGGGACATTTCATTAATGAGACTGTTCAGTGCATCCTGTGCTAAGGAACAGGATCTCAGGACAACCCTAACCAGTCTGATTTCATTATAGTTATGTTCCTTAAAAATAGAACTCATCAAATATTTGATCACTTTGATATTTAATTTTGAGGCAGTTCCTGTCAACATTTTGGAAAGGTAAAAAAGGATCCAAATTTCAGAAAGCCCAAATAGAGCATCAGTGGATAAGTGCAGTGAGACTTGGGTTATTTCTAGAATCTGCCTGATATGCAGACAATGCAATGTCAGCATCGGTTCTCCTCCTGTACATTGTAGCCCACTGACATGACATTTTCCTAGCAGGAAGGAAGCCCAGACTCTGTGGTCAGAGACAGAGTGGTGTGACTGCTGAGTTGAGTCCACCAGCTCTGTGGGAAGCTGTGAAATAGGCATATACTAGAATGGGTTGGAATATGTCCATATGAACATCCTCTCTGCATCCTAATGTTTACTGCTCCCCACATTAAATAATTGCTATGGTGTCCTGTGCTAAGTTACATGACTCAGCATGTGTCAATTTATCTAAATTCACTGTGAACAGGTGAGTTTAAGGTATGATTTAATTTGTATTTGTAGCTCATTATAAAATTGTAAAATATTTGTTGTGGTGCTTAAGTGGCAGCTCTTGAAATGTGAAGTCACAAGGACTAGACAGCTTGCAATCACTAAGGAAAATGTCTTTGGAAAAAAAAAGAAAAAAACAAAAGAAGGGTGTTTCATTTCACTTTGAAGAAGGAAATACTTCTTTCTAAGTTGACTTAACACGTTTCTTTTTTTCCTGTTTGGGCAGTGAACTGTAAAATCAATTATTCCTGTAGCTCTTGTCCTACGTGAACAGAGATCCAAGCCTGAAGACACTTTCTCTCTGGCAGTGACTGTCAGCACATAATAGAACCTGGCATTTCTAAATAGGAAGCTGCAGTCCTCATTGTTGCTTTTATTACATAAAAAGCATGTCAGAGTGACCATTTGCTTCGTGTCTGTGCTTCAGAAGGCAACACAGAGCCAAGTCGTTTGGTACATGCAGTTTGATAGAAGTTCACTGCGTTTAATAGCAAATTCTGCCAAACACCATGAGAGAAAATTCACCTGCAAGAGAACTGAGTTTAATTTGTTGGTTAGGTCCACACTGGCCCACATGCATTGGCAAAGTCTTCAGCCAGCTCTTGTACCAGCTGTGGCCATTCTCTCCTGTAAGGACAAGATGAGACCTTCCCCTCCCCGCATGCCTCTTCACTTCCATCTCAGGTCCCTTCAGCTCCTAATTTTTCTTAAGATGATTTCCAAGCTCACACTACACCCAAAAATACATTCTCTGGGGCTGATTGTCAGCTTCTTGGAGTCAGCAATTACTGCTGAGTGAAGAACCCAAATCATGATGTCTAAAACATTTCTCCTCTCTGAGGGAAGAAAATACTTATTCTAATTCAGAATACTCCACATTTTTTTCCTCTGTTCAAAATTATATTAATTAAGTTGTTTGGTTTTTTTTTAATAAGCACTGGGGTGGAACTTCTCTGCACAACTCTGAATTGTCTGCCTCTGAGCTTCTAGTTTAATTTTCTTCAATGCAGTCCTTTCCTTTCATACACAGCCCTTTCCTTTCATACACGGTGGAAAACAAGGAATATTTCTAGGGAATTGTGCATTATAAAAATGTTGAAGAGGGACTTTTTGCAAGGGTGTGAAGTGATAGGACAAGGGAGGTTTTGAGGTTAGATCTGGGTAGATTTGGGTAGATCTTGGTAGTGGATTTTAACTGTATATTTATGTTGGATAATTGGAAGAAATTCATTCCTGTGAGAGTTGTGAGGCACTGGAAGAGGTTGCTGGGAGAAGCTCTGGATGTCTCAGTCCTGGAAGTGTTCAAGGCCAGGCTGATTGAGGCTCTGAGCAGTCTGGGATCATGGAAGGTGTCCCTGCCCATGGCAGGGGTTTGGAATTGGGTGACTTTAAGGTCCTTTCCAACCCAAACCATTCTAGGATTCCACAACAACACATTTGAAGAGGAGGGGATGAGCTGTACCCCAAAAATTCCTGTTTCTCTCTCTGTGCTGGGAAGGGAGTCCAGCATGATGAGCTGAGCTGGACATGTTTATGGTCTAAATAAAAAGTTTTGCTAGATACTAATGTCACCACCCCTATGCAAGCAAGCTGTGACATGCATTAGAGCTTTGGTCATTAACCCCTATGTAATGTAAACGTTGGTAAATAAAGCCAGTAATAATCTATAAAATCCTGGGGAAAATAATTTATTTAATTATTTAGCTCTTTATTCATATACTTAATATCAGGCAGTATATAGCATTGATAAAGAGAAATATCCTGTCAGCTGCTAACCTGTATAATTACACAGCATAAAGCCATCTCCACACCAGCCAGAGCCACAGCTGAGCACATCCTTCCCTGTTGCCAGGCATGCAAGTTGAATCAAAACATTTTTGACATTTTCTGATGTCCTGAATGCCAATTGTAATGGCACAATTGTGTTAATATCACTGAACAGGATCTCCTTTTCCATGTGTGTGTGTTTGTACATACAGGTGGGAGAGACAAAGATGTTAACAAGTGTTCTTTAAAAGAAATTACTGTTTGGTGCAGCTGCCTGCAGAGATGAGTATATGGGAATAACAAGGCAGCTCTTCAGCTAAGGGGTCCTTGTTTGATCACAGAAAAAGGGGTGGATTTGCTTTCCTTATCTGTGAGTACGCAGCATGGACTCTCTTTAATCAGAAAGGACAATGTATTAAGGTCCTTTTTGATGTCTCCACTGTGTTATTTTTGGTTAGGAGATCAGAATTTGCACCATAAGTATGTATGTATTAATAAATATTTACTTCAACATTACATATATGGACCAGTTTTAGATAGCTAAATAGATAGAAAGATATTTATATAAATCTTTGTATCTAATCTGTCCCCCTTTTTTCATAAACAGTTATTTTTTAATATTTGGGTTTTTTTTCCCATAAAATTGTAATTATTCAGTGTTGCTCTATCATCTCTTAGCCAAAGAATATCACAGTGTGCTTTGTGAATGTTCCCCACAAGACTCTTAGTAATAACAATATGAAGATATGAACTAACATGTCATTTTCAGACACAGATGTAACAGAGGGAAATAAAAACACACCCAAAGAGTTGTGGTGGATAGGGTAATGTGGGAAATAGTAAAGGTAAGAAGATTTTTAGAAAGCTGAGAAAGCAGGCCTTGGAAAGAATAGAGAACTAGCTGCAGCTGCAAAGTCTGAAAGTATAAAAAGTTACAATGGTACAGCAAGCAAGGACATTAAACAATAGCTTGAGTTTTAGGCTTGGCTAAGATAGACCTTAAGACCACAGGAAAATATGCTTACTAATATAGTAGAAGGTTTTAAGCTTAATGATGGTGTATTGTGTATTGTTAATAGAAAGCAGACAAGCAAGCATTGTGTGAGGCAGGTGTATGTGTACTTTTAGTGATTGCCTAGAACAATTGTCTGTAAGCTTTATCAATATGCTATTGGCTAGAAAGTTTTTAAAATGTTCTGTAAGAAAGAAATCTTTGGCTGCTGCTGCCTGTACGTGAGCTTTGCCATCTTTCCATTGTCTCAGCCATGGGATGAGGCTGATGCTGCAATAAAAGCTCAAGGAATGTACCCCAGCAGACCCAACCTGTTCATGAAAACAGCTCCCTAACACAGGGTGACATCAGGCTGGTAATATAAATAGAGATTCTTCAGGGCTCCATCCTTTCCCCAATGCTCCTCAACATCATTAACATCTTGGATGCAGAACTTGAAGAAATACTAAGTAAATTTTTTTATGACACTAAACTGGGAGGAGCTGTTGAGTCCTTTGAGGGCAGGGACACTCTGCAGAGAGATCTCAACAAATCAGAGAAATGGGAAATCACCAACAGTATGGAGATTAATGTGGGCAAGTGTTGGATCCTGCATGTGGGATGGGGAACCTGGATGTACAGACAGACTGGGGAATGAGGCTGGAAAGCAGCTGTGAGACAGGACCTGGGGGTCCTGGTCAGTGGGAAGCTGGAATCAGCAGGGCCCTGGCAGGTAGGAAGGTCAACCCTGTCCTGGGGGCATCAGCACAGCATCACCAGCCTGGCAAGGGAGGGATTGTCCCACTCTGCTCTGCACTGGGACAGCCTCACCTCCAGTGCTGGGGGCAGTTTTGGCTGCCACAACATAAGAAAGATATGAAGGAATTTCAGAGTGTCCAAAGAAAGGTTATGAAAATTATGAAAGGCTATGAAGAGTGAAGGGTCTAGAGGGGAAGACATATGAGAAGCAGTTGAGGACAAGGAATTGGATTCAATAATCCTAATGGATCTCTTCCAAATCAGGAGATTCTATGATTCTGTGATACATGATTCATACAACTTTTCTTGTGCCAGATGAGTCAGTGCTCATCTTAGAAGAAGGATGCCTCAGGTCAGACACTGCTCTGACTTTGATGAGACATTTTCCCCAGTGCTTTATTTACTGCTAAA
Source organism: Agelaius phoeniceus (assembly GCF_051311805.1). NCBI lineage: Eukaryota > Metazoa > Chordata > Aves > Passeriformes > Icteridae > Agelaius > Agelaius phoeniceus. Next base: position 149,313,816 of record NC_135265.1, on the reverse strand, counting down.
GCAATGTTTTTGCAGCCTTAATTTTCTCTTTGGTGATGTATAACCCTAGAGATTGGGTGGAGGACCTTCTTATTTATCATAATCAGAATTGTTCAAGACCTTCTATAGAATACCCTATATGTGCTTTTACATGAAGAGCCATTGTGACTGTATAAACTTCTGATGATATATAGGATGTAACAGCCTCCTGTCACTAAGTTCAGCTTTTAAAGTGAGTGGAAAACAGACTTCAAATAATTGCACAGAAATTAAGAAATCATGAAATGCCCCCTAAAAGAAAAATCTGGGGAAAAGCCCACAAGAAACCAAAACATCTGTGCATGAACAAAAGTATTTAGGGAGGTTTTTTTGACCTTTAAATTCTAAAATATATTCCTATATGAAGTTTATCTTGATGAAAAAGAAAATAAAAAAAAACAGAAGATTTATTTTAGAAGAAAAATATTTTTTTCTTTCTAAGTGGGTCAATAGAAGACATTTGGAACATTGTCAGTGTTTTTTCTCCTAGAAGAACTTAAAGGGAAATCAGTACAATCTGTGAAACACTTTTGCTTTACTAGAATGATATTTTTAGATGGTAATTTTCCTAAAAATACTTTCCTGGCCACTCCTTCTTCCTTGGCCAATTGCAAGTGATAAACCTACAGCCTCCATTTAGAACAGTGACTTAGAGTCACTCACACAAATGAGACAAATTAGAGCTGACCAGGAGAATTCTCCTCTATCTGTTCAGAGAATGCTCTTTTTCTGGCTTGATGGCTCCTCTTTTTTAAGGATCTCAAGTCAAATACTTTCCAACTGCTAATTTTGTACAAAATTTAAATTATCACTGAACCTGTCACTAAATCTGACTGCAATGTCAAATACTTTTTCTACTGTGTTATTATCCCAGGGGTTTTAACAAAGTGGCTCTAATTTTTAGAGGTAATATAAATGTCAAATTGTATTTATGAAATACCAGCCTACGTTTTCTTACATAACAGATTTAGTGAGAGGCATAACATAAATAGTTCCATATATTGTCAATGCCTTTCTAATTATTGCCCATTATTGAGCTTTGGATTAGTGTAATCAGTGTAACTGAAATAGAATTTAAATATAACATAATGATTTTACTTTTATTTTAGAGCTTTGGATAATGAACCAACATATCAAAGAGAGACTGATAAATCAATACAAAAAAGCAATTGATTAACTTGAGAGAATATGCACATCCTAGTCCAATATTTCTATTTATCTTAAATGTTTGTTCCTCAGTTTTACTTTTTTAAATGGAAAATATTAATTTTCTCAGTTTTCCATAGCTGTTCCTCCTGTAAGCATGCTGTCTTCCTGTTGGTGGATATTAGAGGAGAGATTTACAGGAGCTGGCTTATGTGGGTATCATCTGACCCTCAAGAATGTTCTGTGTTCACATATCTGCTGCTGTCAGACAAAAAACAGAAATGCATTATTTTTCTGCCAAATAGGACCAAGATTTGGGTCCCATGCCTTTTATATGTAGTCTCTGGTTGCTCTGTTCAATGAAAACATT